>NC_067142.1:78951818-79263257 GCF_903995435.1 Acomys russatus | reverse complement strand
GTGTTTATACACTCGTGCCATTGGTATATATAGTCAAGTCAAAGTACAACATATAGAAGTAAGTTCTGTCCTCCAACCATGTGGATTCTGGGGAATCAAACTCTGGTCTTCAGGATTGGCAGCAAGTGTCCTTCCCTACTGAGCTATCCATGTGCGTGCCCCTACTTTATTTATTTATTTTCTATAAACAGGTCAGTAACTTAAGCAGTGCAGTGATGACTGTTATGAAATACAGGAAATCTGTGCTCTTCTTGTCTCATAAGTTTCTAAAATTGAAATCAGCCAAAGAATTTATCCTGATATTTTATTTTTCAAACACAATTTATGGATGGGAAAACTTTGCTACCTCAGAATTCTTAATCTTATGTGCTTATATATGCCAAAATATGTACTTCATATCCTAAATCACAGAGACTATCCAGATAACTTGTGGGGAAATATTCTATGAAGAGATTAGAGACACCGTGTTATGCCACTCCACCCTGCCCTATGAATACACATAGATGCAATGTATAGAGAGGGTTGGGGTCATCACCCAGCAGGGTCAGCCAACCAAGACGGCCGTTAGAAGAGGAGGAAACAAGTCTTGGAGTGAACCAACAAGCCATTATCATCGATTAGAACATATGTTACACCTGAAAGCTGATAAAGCCCCTGGCCCAGAGCCAGTTGATTGAATTTGTGCCCAAAGCACTTGATTGTCCTGGTCTATTACTAAATGGTGTGAACTGGAGAAGTTTTCAGGCGAATGGAAATTTCAAAACTAGAGGTGATGATGTCATATAAAGGTGTTCTGTTGGTCTAGCTGCTTAAAGTTAGGGTCCAGCTCTTGGTAGGGGGCTCGGGGACAGTCTTAACAAAGACCTGACAATACCAAAGTGGCTAAAACTTGAAGCCAGATCTAGACATAGGAGCGGCCCTGAAGTGTCGATAGCATTATTTCATGAAGTACAGACTTGTATGTAAGACATTATTGGAAGGTTTGTTTTTTTCAAACAACATCTGTGGGGATATCAGGGAACCACAGCTTAGCAGACCAAGAAGTCTCAATGCCATTCTCAGAGAAGTTTAAAACATTGTAATATACAGCTGATATGGTGGAGCATGCCTATAGTCCAGCTTTCGTGAGTTTGAGGCCAGCCTGAGCTTCAGAACAAGATTTGATCAAACACACAAACACATACACGCACACACACACACACACACACACACAGAGAGAGAGAGAGAGAGAGAGAGAGAGAGAGAGAGCGAGAGAGAGAGAGAGAGAGCGCACAACTGTTTATCATTCTCATTGGTAGTTCTGGAATTTCGATGGCCATTCAAAGACAGACCGATGGCATGAAGAAGCTATACCTTTTGGCCCTACATTGATCATCCCTTGAACATGGTCTTGTACAAGGCTACTGTCTTTGGTTAAGGGCGACTCTTGAGTGGTACCACAGCATCTCTTAGAGATTGAAAGGCAGGAGTCTGCTACAGAAACAAGGCACATGATACCTTGGTTCACTTTGATCATCTCAGATGGAAGCACACAGTGGAATCTGACATCATCCCTTCATGAGATCACTACACTCACTTTGGCTCACTTCAACACATCAACAGGTAGGATGACAGGCATGAGATTCCAGCATGAGTGAGGACTCAGCCTGGAACAAGGCAGGGTAAGATGAGGAGAGGGAGGGTCTCTCCTGCTCATAGCAAAACCTGAAGGACAAAGCAGACACAGATACCATGCAGGGAAACGCTACCCTCAAAAGGCTGAGTTTTAGAGAGCTGATGCACAGCCACCTAAATGGTTTGTACATTCCGGCTTAACTGGGAACATCAAACTCCTTATGAGTACCCTTGAATCCTATAGCAGTGACTGTCACTGCAGCAACACCTCATCACGTTCATTGACTCATTTGTTAGATGTTTTCAAATTAATTTATAATACGGCACCTTGTGCAAGAAACTTCCTTACTTGTTGTGACAAAAATGCATAGATCCCTCAAAAAAAAAACCTTAAAGGGAGAACAAGTAATTGGGTTCACAGTTTGGTTTGAGAAGGTACTGTCTGTTGATCATGGTGAGGAGCGCATGGCAGATGTGACTGAAGGCATGACAGAGTGTGGCAGTAGCTGGCTACATTGCACCAGCAGTTAGAGGGGACCTAGGTGGAATCTGGGTTCACTTTCCACAAGGCCTTCTTCTTCCAGATGGATTCCACAACCTCCCCCAAAACAGTGCCCCCAGCTAGGAACCAAATGCATGTGCCTGTAAGGGGCATTTTTACCTGCAAACCACCTCGTAGCCCCTAAAGCTGGATTCCAAGACTTCAAAAACTAAAGAATAGTCTCTGCCTTTGAAGCAGAGCTAGCTGAGGGGGTCATAAAATGGGACCTTGGAATGAATGGTGGTTGCCAGGGTCACTAGGGACCCTGAGCAAACAGTAAGGAGGTAGGGTGGGAAAGTGGGCTTGCCTGTCCGTGTTTGTCAACACCGATTTTGCCAACAATTGATTCAAGCTTTTTCTGAGTTTGATAGAGGAGCCTGGAATTTAAACTCAAGATCTGGTTACAGATGTGTGGCTTTCATTTGAAGAGAAACAGACGTACATGTTCGTCTGAAGGACTGTAACTGTAGTCAGTGGTCGAGCCGTGTCCCAGGAGTGGTATCCAAATGCTGCCTTCAGGGTGCTGGTGAGCATGTTTGGGGCTCTGAAGACGGCTGAGACAGAGCAGGTCTCTCCGAGTTTCTCTCTTGGTCCTCGCTCATTCTCTTTTATGTCTGCATACCCTGCAGCTCAGGCGTGAAGACACTTATTAATGCCAGCTCCGTGGTTCTGGTTGAAAGGTGTGTTTCCTGGCCCTGCGGTGTTCTTGTTTTAGAGTCCGCATTTGCCTGTATCTTATTTCCGAAGTGCTTTATCGGGTTTCTTTTTCACAACGCTTGTCATGTCTAAGCTCACCATGAGTGTGGATTATTTACTGCACTCTTCATCACCTATTTGACTTCATAACCACAAGGTTATCTGTTGTGTCTGGTGCTGGAACACCCATTCTCTAAAACAGTAACTGGCCTAAGTTTCATAAATACATAAATAACCATTGAACAAATAAAATGCAAAGAGAAGATTTTGACCCCAGCTATTAGCAAAAAAAAAAAAAAAAAAAAAAAAAAAAAAATGCTATGAATAACCATGTAAATTTGTCCGTCGCCTGTCTTGTTTATGTGGGTGCTGTAGATCAAGCTTGGAGTCAAACGCTTTACTGATGGAGCCATCTCTGTGGCCGTTCTCTAGCTCCTTGATGGCCACGCTCCATCCTTGCCAGTAAGTGCCCCCATCCCCAGGGTCTCTCCTCCGCAGCCCCAGGCTGGCCTCAAAGTTAGGATTCTCTTTTTATCAGTTTCCAAAATGCTGGTGAGAAACGTGCATCGTGGTGCCTGGCTAGTCCATTCTTTTGACCTCAGGCCAATCAGGTGGATCAGCTCAGTGTCTTGTGCCTGGGGCCCAGTTTCCGGAGGCTGGTACCCAGGTCAAGCCTCAGAGCTCACTAGTCTTACAGAGAACACCCTTGGTAACCCAAGGTCATGCTTGGACCAGCAAACACAGGCTGATGTTTTTCTCAAGTGTTTTTAACAAGAACTTTCCTTATTTCTATGTTTGGCCCAGCTCATGCACTTTCTTGTTTTAACAAGAAGTCCACCTGGGAAGGTCGCAGGTATCTGTCACGGTCACGAGGGCAGAGGTTTCGGTTTGGTTCTGACATCAGAGTCTTAGAGTGCCCTGTGGCCTTTTCTCATGTCATATACCTGATGTCATACACCTCTTATTTTTGACTGGCAGCCATGAGAGGCCTCTGTGGCTGCATTCATGAACTCTATTTCTCTTAACTCTCCTGGTCTTTTTTTTTTCCAATCCATTTTCAGTGTCACTGTCACTGTCCTCCACAGAAGCTATAAACACGCCTGGAACCTAGTACCTCCATACCTGTCTCCTATGACAATCCATTACATCCCAAACGAATGGATTCATGAACACTTATCTAGGCTAGTTCCTTTCTGCAGCTAAAATGGGATGGCCATCCTCCACCGACTTCTGAGCAGTTGGCTCCCAGACTCCCTCCCCCCCACCCCCCCCCCCCCCCGGCCTCCAGTTCTGTGCAAGTAGCTGGAGCCTGAGGTAAATGTGGGGAAGGGAAGAACAGATTGTCTGAAATCATCTGCAACCCCCATAATTAGCAACTGCACTTGATCCACACGGCCCTAATAGCTAGAATGGTGACCCAGAAAGTCTGCGAAAATGCATATTTATACCTCCACAGTACGCTGGGAAAGTGCAACCACTGTACACTTACAACACCAGACTCAGAGAGTTAATTAGTGTGCATTTACACACACACACACACACACACACACACACACACACACTGCAGACAGGCAGAGAGGATGTAAACACATCTGTTTCTTTTTTTTTTTTTTAACACCTGAACTGTACTACAAAGCATCTCACTGAAATACGGAAGTGGCTCCTGCTGCAGAAGATGTTCACTGGGCTCGACGCTCACTGTGCAGTCATGAGGAACTAATCTGGATCCCTACCACCCACGTAAAATTCAGGCACAGTTGCAGACAGGATGTTCCTGGGGACTTGATGGCCATCCGGTGTAGCTGAGACATGAATCCCCAGGCTCAGTGAGAGATTCTGTCTTAAAATAAAATAATAAAATGGACAGCAATAAAGGAAGACACCTACCACTGACCTCTGGCCTCTACATGTGCACCCATATAGGAGTACACACACACACACACACACACACACACACACACACACATGCACCCTGCACCCTCAAAAATTATATTAAAAAAAATAGAGGTATGTAAACAGATTCAGACCACCCAGAGTGTGTGTCCCATTTATGTCTGAGCACTCCATAGTCATTTTTTTGTTTTGTTTTGTTTTTTGCCATCTGACTGAACAATACAGTGGTCTCTGCATTGACCACTGTCCACCACACAGAGACTCTTCTTTGAAAAGGACTGAGAGCTGCGCCAGTCTTCATACATAGAGAGCAGTTGACACTGTGGTCACTTAGTAAAGTAACAGTAATGGCTTCAGCCCTAGGGCCCACAAGCTCCACAGTCCTGAACTGGCCAGACCTACAGTACCAGCATGGATTTCCTCCTGTGGATCTGGCAGGAAGCCTGTTTTTTATATGATTATTTCTCTATTCTTTGAAATTTTAAATCAAATTTCCTCTTGCTCCTCCATCCAACTCTTCCCAAATGCCCTTTCCAACCTTATGTACTCTTTTAAAAAAAAATCCAAGTCCAAGTATCTGTACATTTTCTTTGAAAATAACTTTAAAAAAGAAGAAAGGGTGTTGTAAAAATCATTTCTGTTATTCCCAGACTCTTCCCTAGTCTATAGTGCTCAATAAATGTTGTTATTATTTATTGCTGCTTAAGAAAGCCTGATAGCTAACACCTCATTTCCTCACCCCGGTGCTGAATTAAGAGATTAAATGCCTAAAACTGGAGTGAACATGCCGCCTTTGTCACTATAATGTGGTGCTATAGAGTGTGTTTTCTATCTCCAAACAAGTGACTTCCTTGTGCAGAACCAGCAGATGGACTTACCTAGTCAGAGGTGACATTGTGCTGAGGCCAGTGTGTCCCTGAGTAGAAGCTCCGTGGACAGAGGACCTATTCCCTCCCTGGTCTGCAAGGGCATGATTAACTCAACAGTCGTATCCAACCCAGGGCCACCACAGCACAGGTGACCAGATGCTGCCAGCCTTCCCCTCCTATCTGAGTGATAGAGACATTTCCAGGCACACTGACCACACTGAGTACTCCCAACAACAAGGTCAACACACACATCACTGTCGAAGGCACTCTCCAGCAGCCACCACCTGCCTCATCTGTCAACAAAGATGACAAGATGCTTGGAAGTTTCTAGATGTCATCTTCTACCTCCCAGCTGACATACTCATAACCTACAAACATGGGTGAAGGGTACATACTCCAGAGCCGTAGCCTTGATCAGGATACGACCTCTAAAATTCTCCTCAAAACCCAGCCAAAGTGACCCTCTATGAGATCCCCCTTCCTTGCTCCATCTTTGTTCCCCTAAAACATTTGCACCCAAACTCTCATCAAGGAAGCTCACTCTAATGTTGAAACATATTCGGCTATTGTCTGGTGCTATTTACATTTTCTCTTACTTGTAATTGTCTTCCTGTGTTTGATTGTTTGTTGTGGTAAATGTTCCCATGGCAACATGAGCTGAGAACAGTGCAGTTCTCAGACTTGTTCGTGTTCTTCATAATAAACTTCTACATGTGGAATGACTGACACAGATCCACATGGTCACATGCATCTGTATATGTGTGTACATATATGTATTCATGCACACACAATGTTGATTTTTGAAAACTAACATTAGATAAACTGAAACTATAGTGAAAAAAACCAAAGTGTTTGGAGAATGTGGATATTTATCATGCAAATGATATTCTGCATATTCATAGAATTGTAAGGCTATTTTCTGAATGCAAAAGCACATTATATACATTTGTAAAGACCTCAGAGAAAATTTGGGCTGATATGAATATAGTATAAAATTATTATCTTTTTAGTATAAAATTATTATATAGGATTGAAAAGGCGCGCTCCTAGAAACATTATAATGTTAAAGTTGCTTTTGAGAATTGTTAACTAGTGAATAATTAAAATGCTGCTAGAACAGATTCAAGGACAATTAGTTTGGATTCAGTTTTTTTTTTATAATTGTAAGAAATCTATGACTGCCAACAAGGGCAATTAATACACTTTTATTTGCATGCTAAAACAACTTGGTGTGAGTCCCAAGATGTACATTTTCTAGACTATAACAATTTAGCTTTCATGTTCACACTAGAAGTGTGATTCTATCATGTTCACACTAGAAGTGTGATTCTAACGATAAACAGATCCAATAACGGAATACAGGGAGACAGTGGCATCATACCAATAGGCTACACTATGCCTTGACACTTTTCATACAGAGCCTACAGGTCTTTTACCCTATTACTGGGCCTTGATGTATTTGTAAGTATTACACAGGTTATAGCTCCATTCTCTTGGAATGAGCTGATTTATGAATTTCAAGCAATTCACTTGGTTGGTTTTGTTTTGTTTTGGTTTGGTTTTTTTGGTCAGCCTAAGTGGTTATTTGTTGAAGTTAACTCACCTGACACAGCATCCTGGCTACAAAATGTCACTTCTGGAGTCAGCAATGGTTAGTTTAAGCCTCACTCCCCCTTCTCACCCCTGAGTCTCAGCATCTGAAGAGCATACCTGCGCTAGCAAGACATCCACCATCTGTGTCCTGCAAAGCCCTTGGGGAAGGCTGGGCCCGTTCTGGGGACTCCTTTCCATTCCTGAGTTGGCTCATCTTTCCTTATACCCTCTCATGGTATCCTTTTGTCCCAGATTCCCTGTGCACTACTTTTCTGGGTGATTCTCCCAGACTTAGTCCTGCCAACATCTCAGTTGCACGTCCCTAAAGGCTCATATGGAAAACACTTGATGTGCAACTTGGTGGCTATTGGGAGGTGATGAGACCTTTGAGAGTTGGGGCCTAATGAGGTATCCTTAGGTCTTTGGTAATGTAGTCACATAGGGAATTTTGGGAACCTGTTTTCTTCTTCCTTTTCCTTTTCTTCCTGGCCATGAATTTAGGGATTTTGCCCCTCTGCACCATATGCCATGGTACACTGCCTTACCATAGGCCCAAAGCAACAGGGTCAATGGATCTTGGATTGAAGCTACCAAGGCTATAATCCAACATAAACTCTTTTTCCTTCATGAGTTGTCCATCTGGGCCCTTGTCATAGTAACAGGAAGTTGACTGCAAGGAGGTGAACTCCACTCATGACTTACAGCATCATGTCATTCAAGAAAAATATTATTTTTACAATGGAGATGTTACTTCTGAAAGATATATTTGGTTAAATAAATATGCTTTTTATATTAATAGCAAGATCAGTAGTACCTATAATACTTTGAGTCATTATATTAAGAGTATTTGTATTTTAAAAATGTAATCAAACACTATTCCATCCTATACTTAAATACAATATCTAAATTATGATTTTTAAATTAATCCACAGACTGAACCAGGTATGGTGCCGCATGCCTTTAATCTCAGCACTCAGCAGGGGCAGGGGCAGGAGCAGGGGCAGGGGCAGGAATAGGGGTAGGAGCAGGAGCAGGGACAGGGACAGGGGCAGGAGCAGGCAGATCTTTGTGAGTCCCAGGCTGCCTGGTCTACAAAGCAAGTCCAGGACAGTCAGAGCTCTTGTTACACAAAGAAACCCTTTCTCGAAAAACAAAAATACAAAACAAAACAAAATTAATCCAAAGGCTCAAGAAATGTTTAAATTTCTTTGCCCTAGCATCAAAGCAAACTACAAGCAAATATACAGAAGAAAATTGAGAACAGTCCAGTAAGCTTTTCATACACCTTGAGTCGAGGCTCTTTTTCAGATGACTGTAGATGCTAGCTCAAGATACATGATTGGGATTCAGGCCACAAACTATTTTGAACTAAAATATTCAAGTCCCTCATGAAATATATTTCTTCTGCTGAATTTAAGAGGTTAATATTTCAGTATTAAATTTATTTACTTAGCAAAGGTCTGTATGTGTAAATGCCCATATGAGACCATGTGCGTGTGGAGGTCAGAGGTCAACAGAGGTTGTCTTCCTCACCTTAGGTTTTGAAACCGTCTCTCACCGAACCTGGAGCTCACCAGCTTGGCTCTGTTAACTGGGTGGTGTACGCAGGTCAGGTTGTCTCTACTGTGATTATGGACGCACAGCGCTACACCTGGCTTTTTATGTGGGTGCTGGGGGGCTAAGCTCACGTCCTCCTGCTTGTGATGTAAGTGCTTTGAAGACTGAGCCATCTCCCTGGTCATCTTAATTCTTGGCACATTTAACAGCATGGACACTGCCTTTTGCCGTCTGCTCGATTTACTGCTGGTCATTTAGTCTGCCAGTTTCACAATAAAATACCGGCTGTCATTACGTCGAGGAATGACTCAAAACACTGATCCTTCTCTTTTCCTAGTGGAGGCCAAGAGACAGCCACCTACTCTTCCTAGTGCCTCTGGCTTCTCTTTTAACCCCACCAAAAAAAAAAAAAAAAAAAAAAAAAAAAAAAAGCCTCTTGATCCACTAGCTGTCCACACAGTTTTCCAGCCTGATAAAGTCTTTGTCAGAGTCACATGGAAGTTTGGTCCCAGCGCTGAGGTGAGGAAGGTCAAGGACTGTTTTTGTCTTTGTGGCAGGTGAGCAATATTTGGAACCCAGGCTGTGTCATGAGAAGGACAGACATTTCCTTCAGCATCATCACTGTTTCCCTTTTAGCCTGAAGGGCACACACTACTGCCTGGGTACATGTGAAAAGAGGCAGGAGGCCTCTCAGGGCACATCTTGTCCCATTTATAATAACTCTGAAATCCCAGAGGATTCGGCTTTTGGGTTGTATTCCATTTTGACAAATCACTCAGAAAGCTGCCAGAGATGATGCTCTCCCGCGAGGAAACACATATTTCACATGGCTGCTCGCTTCCTAAAACTGAAAGGCTGGAGCACGAGTGTGGTGTAATATCTTTTCCTAACTCCACCTCTAAATGTTAGCCCAGATATTAGTGGAAACAATTTTCTAGCAGTTACTTTCATGCTGGCATGGCATCGGGACTTAGTTTATTTTTTAAAGAAAGAGCTCTAGTATGTCGCCCAGGCTTGCCTGGAACTCACTGTTATGCTAGCCTGCTCTAAATTGTGGCTCTTCCTCCCTCAGCCTCCTGAGTGCTGGGATTTCAGGAGCATACCAGCACACCCAGCTCTGATTCACATCGTCTTTGGGATGTAGTTCTGCCCAGCTTGCCCAACACATACAAGGATCTGGGTTCAATCCCTAGTGTTGCAAAGAAAAACAAAATAAAATCAGCTGTCGTTGTTGTTAAGAAACAGAAAAGCCCTTTGTCAGTTAGCCATGACCTTTCTATACGGCAGGGACTCACTTCTACAGCGTCTCAACCATCTTAAAAAAAAACCAACTAACCAACCAAACAACAACAACAACAACAACAAAAAAACCCGGAACTCTCAAATGCTATTGAATTATATCAAATTGCTAATCTATTTCAATTAAAGGTGGGAACCCACCATAGACGCACAGTCCTAACTAAATAAATACCTTTCATTATTTTCTCTGGAGCCAGAAATTAACCAACTCCCTGCCCTCACGGCCCCAACGCAGAGAGCTCTCACAATGACCCAGGAGGTAGGTTCTATTTTACCTTCTGTTAGAAGCAGGAAAGCACAGAGGTTAAATAAGAAAATCTAAAATGGTGCAGCTGGCAAGTGAGGGAGGCAGGATTGACCCATTATTACTACTATTTGCTGTCAACATTCATTTCAACAGCCATGGTGAAGTCTCATCAAAACCGTCACTGATCACTCTGTGAGTTAACATGCTCTGATAAATTGATACCCAAGTGACGAGCTAATACTTCATTGCACCCATGTCCTTGAGCATAACTTCATTTTCTAGGCGCTGAGTTGTTTTCCTTTTCTGGGCTGAGTCATATGGAAATCCGAGGTAGGCTCACCTTCTGGGCATCTGTTCTTAGAACTATTCTTTTGAAGGAAAGCTAAAGGTTTAAGGGGGAAATCTGGAGACTTCCAGGGTAATATGGTGTCATGTAACAATTCCCTCTAAATGGAAACATTCTATTTCTAAGGGAAGATATTTAAGACTCCATAAGTTCTGAAGGAAGTCTCATTAAGATACAGGAAGTAAACAACTCACAAGTCCCAGGAAGTCCCTGACAGTTACCAGATGTACAGAACCTTCCCCCCTTCTACCAAGGATATATAAGAACTACTAAGAAGAGACTCTGAAACCTGTTGAGCTGCCTACAAGCTGTCTAGGGTTCCAGATCTCATGAGTCATGACCCATGCCAAGGTGGACTTTGAGTGATGCAGCTGCTTTTGAGTCATGCCTGCTCCTGTAAATAACCGCTCATCCGTATCCCTGCGGGTAACCCCCATAAACTTATTGGTTCACAAGTTGGACTTTGATGGCATTGTTATCAAATGAGACCATTGTCGATTCCTCATACGGGTTGTGAATAGATATTTGTTCATGTCTCCCAGTCATAGTGCCACACAAGTGCCACACAAGCTTTCTCCTTGTGACACTGAATGAAAAAACAGAATAACAAAAAATAGACTATGGTGGCGGTGGTGGTGTGGGGCGGGGGAGCACTGGAAGTTTCAAAAGGTGACAAGATGGCTGAAAATGTCAGAAAGGTAAATGACGGTCACGGCTCCAGCACCTGAAAACTGAAGTTCCTAGAAGAAAACAGTAAAACACTTCAAAGTTCAGGCATAGGCCAGGACTTCCTGAAAAAAATTCTAAAAGAAACAATGAAAATAATAGCAGGAATTGAGCCATGTAGTTGTATTAAATTAAACAGCTTCTGCATATCCAGGTTGCGGACCCTGCCTAGATGTCAACCAACAAATGATTGGGTGAAGAAGTCCAACAGTGAAGTGTTATTCAGCTTAAAGAAAAGCAAAGTGATAGCCTTTGTAGGAAGATGGATAGGGCTAGACCAGGCATGGTGGTGCACGCTCTTAATCCCAGCACTCAGGAGGATCTCTGTGAGTTCAAGGCTAGCCCGGTCTACAAAATGAATTCCGGAACGGCCATGGCTGCTACACAAAGAAACCCTGTCTAAAAAAACAAAAACAAAAGCAAAACAAACAAACAAAAAAACGACCCAAACCAAAATAACCAACCAACCAAACAAAAACCATTTGAAAATGGATGGGGCTAGTATCTTCCTGTTAAGTGAAGTAAGCCAGATAGAGGAAGACAAATAGTGCATGTTTTACTGCATATGTGGACCCTATATTTAAAACACACACACACACACACACACACACACACACACACAAACACACAGAGAGACAGAGACACAGAGACAGACAGAGAGATACAGACAGAGACAGACAGACAGACAGACAGACAGACAGAGATGAATATAGCAGGAGCACTATGGGAGGGAAGAGTTGACCATAGAGAGGCAGTCACAACAGGTAAGGGAGGGTAGGAGGAACTGGATATGGGCAAAGAAGCTAATATTTGATATATGTATATAAACATGTCATAGTGAAACCCATCTGTTTGCACAATAAATGCATGGTAATTTAAAATTAATTACAAAATTTAACGGAAAATAAAAAGAGAAGTCTGACTTTGACATATCTGCTGGCAGCTTTTGCTTCTTGAAGTATAGAAAGGCACAGGCTTGACTTGCGGCCCTCACTGCACTTCCCACGTCCCTTCATTGTCCACTCAAGGCTGCACTTAGCCCCTGCAGTAATGACCTTGGAATGGCTAGGCAGTTCACTCCCTGGAAAGTTAGTTTCCTTGTCTGTGCGGTGCATTTAAACACAGTCTATTGCCTGTCATACACACACACACACACACACACACACACACACACACACACACACACACACCAACCCACAGTCATGCAATCCCTCTAGTGTTTCAAGATGCTCAGCACAGTGACTGATGGCACAGGAGCCCAGCAACCGTCGGTGTCGGTGTCGGTGTCCACTGCTGGAATGGACGGCCACTTCTCTGCCTGCTAATATGATTTCCTGCTGGATGAATTTCCTGGCTTTCATCACTGTATTGATTCAGCTTCTTTTGTGTAGCACAGCCCACAGTGTGGGTATAAACAGCAGCAGAAACTCTGAGGCTGTTGGGGTGGTGGGTAAGGGAGCTTGTAGCTAAGCCTGAGGACCTGAGTTCGATTCCTGGGACTCATGTGTTGGGGATGAGAGAGCTGACCCCTCATAGTTGTCCTCTGACCTCCACATACATGCTGCGGCATACACACACACACACACACACACACACACACACACACACACACACACACACACTCACTTTTAAAACTCTGGAATAACTTTGCTCCACCCTTCTGTAGGGTCTAAACATTACAAGACTAAGAAATTTTAACTGAACTATTGTAAACACCTGACACAAAGGTACTAAATATTATTGATTGACTAAATGGATTTATAGAAATACATATCCAGATTTAAAGAACAACTCAACTATTTTATCTGTTAGCCTCTGGAGTCACAAGATTCCTGAGTTAGGATCCCTGCCCAGATTATGGCCTGTGTAACCTGAGGCAAATCCTCAGCTTCTATGGCATGTAATTTCTTTGTTGGGCATTTGGAGATGACATCCAGTTACACCACACAGCTGAAGTTAGCGCCTCCTGATGCCAAAGTGCTGGTGACAGCCAGTCCAAAGGAGGACTCTTCTGGTGCTAGCTCTACCCACCTGTGGATACTCATGCATTTCTCAAATCTTAACCCATGTGACAGCCAGGAGAAGACATCCTGGCTTGTCAATGGTGAGGAAGAGAGGAGAGTGGTCCAGGGCCCTTTGAAGATGGCCGTTTGGCTATGGTTCTAGCTTACTTTCATCTCTCTGTGAGACTCTGAAGCAGGAATTTGGGAGCCAGGAGCCTCACTAACAATGTTAGTACCTTTGCTGGAGCCTTCAGGAGCAAGAGGGGAATTTGGTGATCAGCTCAGGGCCTGTGCTTCTACAACAGGGGCAGGGAATGAGGACACAGGGATCCAAAGAGATGACCCATGCTTGAGCAGGTGACGACATGCTGGATGACTTTGAACTGTTATTTATAGCTCAGTGTGTTGGTCACAGCAGTTTCCATTGCAGCTTTCCTCTGGAATTCTCCCGGGTTGGGAAATAGCAACTTCGAAGTCTTCTTTCTTAAAGAAAACTGGGCCTGACCTTTCACTGACTGTGGTGGAGGCTGGGCCACAGCAGTTCTGGATAAACATCCCATGTCCTGGCATGAGCCTTTGTCGCCTTCTGTCTCCCTGCTGTAGAGGTTTCTGGGTTTAGAGGAGGCTGGAGGAGGACCAGCCCTTATGTTTGCACAGCAGCCTTATGGGTTCCAGAGCTCAACCCCAGCCAAAGGGAGGTGCGCATATGTGCTACGTATTAAATTCTTACTGCAGTGGGACTGGCAGAGGAGGAGAAGCAGAGGAACAGATAACTGAGCCCTGGAGTTGATGTTTCCAAGGAAAGCTGGCTCTTCCTGTCAGTGTCGTCTCTCTCACTGGCAACAGGTCTGCACAGAAAGAGCAAACTGAGGTGTCCTGGCAGAATACTCCCCGTCATTCAGTTTTTGCAAATTATTCTTCTAAGTGTCAGAGTCTGATAGGAAACTCTCTGCTGTCACTTCAGCACCATTAATGCTCCCCGGTTAGATTCCCCATGCAGCCATCTGCTCTGTGGGCTTAACTGCGACACATCGAAAGCAAGATGCTTTAAGAATATGTTGAATAGCCAGCCAGGTGGTGGTGGTGCACGCCTTTAATCCCAGCACTCAGGAGGCAGAGGCAGGTGGATCTCTGTGAGTTCAAGGCCAGCCTGGTCTACAAAGCAAGTCCAGGACAGTCAAGGCTACACAAAGAAACCCTGTCTTGAAAAACAAACAAACAAACAAACAAAAAAGATGTTGAATAAAAATGTTCCTGATTATGAATGACTGGAACACAGGTGACCCAATTCTCTGTCTGTCATTACTCAATAGGAATGGCTCCCACATGATATTTCAGGAGCAGAAGGGTGAGTTGATGGAGGAAGCCAGGATCAGACAACATAGAATGGGAAGAAGTCAGCTGACCATAAAGAGATGGGAAGGCCTGTGTTGGGGAGAGAAAGAGAAAATGAGAAAAGAGAGTAGGGGAGAGGAGGGAAGCAGGCAGGGTTGAAGGGGAGGAGGAAGGAGGAAGAAAAGGGAAAGGCCAACTCACAGAGGCTGCAATGGGTCCTGGCCACAGGGCTCCGGGCATTTCTTATGTTTCTTTCTTCCCTGCAGAAAGATGGGTTTAGGGCAGGTTTCAAAGGCCAGGTAGATGTGGGCTTTACAAGGAAGGTCTCGCTCTTCTATCTTCCTCTCTAGCTGGCTGCTAAGGAGGGTGCGTGATCAGAACATGCCCCTAGTATTTGTTGAATGAATGAATAGAAGAAAACAAAGCAAAAAACAAAGCAAGCAGGCTTAAGTAGACAGGCAAGCACACTGGACAATGGAGACCAGCCCTGGGGTCCAGGACAGCAGAACCAGTTAAGTCCACACCCTACAAGTGGTGGGACCGTGTGCTCCCCGTGCCAACTCCACCCTGCAAGAAGCAAACCTTCCATCAGAGACAGCATGGTAGTGACAGGCACTAAATGTTCAAGGACTCCAGGCCACCTTCGGAGCAGTCGCCTGAGAGATATCCATTTCACATCACAGAGAACACAGACACTTGTGCCACTCACAGAGTAGAGTTCGAAGACCTGGACGAGAGAAGGAGTTTGGAAGACTCAATCTTCTTACTGGATAGAGTCCAAAGTAGTTTCTCTTTTATTCTGTTTGGTTTTCATCTTAATATGGTTTTGTATTCTGTTTTGTGCCTTTAATAGATTGCAAGCTTCTCCAGGAAGCTATTTTTGTAGTATGCTATCTCGAATACACAGGGTGCGATTTTACAGGAAGTTGTGAATACGGCTGTTGGCCAACATGATGGAACAAAGGAGTAAGTAGATGAAAGGAGATATTTTTTAAAGGGCAAGTGGGTTTGTGTTGCCATTCTGCATCCAGACACAATGGAAATGCTTCTGGGAGCCTTTGGAGCTGTGCTCATCTCATCGGTGTTCATCTATCTCATCTGTGCTCATCCATCTCACCTGTGCTATCTATCTCACCAGTGCTCATCTAGCTCATCTGTGCTCATCCATCTCACCTGTGCTCATCTATCTCATCTGTGCTCATCTATCTCACCTGTGCTCATCTAGCTCATCTATGCTCATCTATCTCACCTGTGCTCATCTAGCTCATCTGTGCTCATCTATCTCACCTGTGCTCAGCTATCTCATCTATGCTCATCTATCTCACCTGTGCTCATCTATCTCATCTATGCTCATCTATCTCACCTGTGCTCATCTAGCTCATCTGTGCTCATCTATCTCACCTGTGCTCATCTCATCGGTCTGATTCTAGCTATGTTCTGCGTGGAAGCTGTCTTTCAAGTAACATTGCCTCTGCTCTAGGGCCTGGTAATGGAAACTTAGTGAAGCTGGCCCTGGGAGCTATTATCTCCCAAGACAAGATATGTGCAAGCCTGGGCAGGAAGGGCCTTTCCATCTTAGTTTAAATGCGTCAGAACAATCACACTCTAAGTTCTGTTCAGGTGGAAACTCCATGTTCGGGAAGGAAGATACAGTATGGTGGCCATACTGGCTGACTGCCTTTGGCCTGGTGGCAGGAAACCGGAAGCACATGTCACTGTTACCTGAGAAATTCTTTGGAACATGTGCCTAGACCCCATATTAACCCATCCCAAGGACCGGTCCTGAGTATGTTAAGATCCTCAGGGGATTCTGATGTGTGCTCTAATAAAGTAACCAGTGTGGAGGGATTGTAGACAGTATCTCAGGTGAAGGCAGTCTAGGCGGGTCTTGCCTCAGGCTCTTCTACTTGGAAACATCACCGATACCCTACTGAGATGGACATTATTGAAGACTGAGAGGAACCATCCTGGGTCTGGAATTCAGGAGACGACCAGCGTCCAGGCTGGACCAGCGTGTGGGCAAGAGACACCGTGGAACAATTACTGGAAGGTTCACTCTTATTTCCCTTTAACCTTTTTCCCCTCTTGTATAGGATAGCTGGGTTGTATAATAAAGTCTAATTGTTAACAGAGCCAACAAACCAGCTTCATTAGAAGGGCAACAGTAAACCAGGCATAGGAGTGCGCGCACCTCTGACCCCAGCACTAGGGAGGCAGAGGCAGGGGACTGAGTGCCAGTTCAAAGACAGAAATGGGACACTGAGTTCAAGGTCACTGTATCTAACAACAACAATAACACAGCGGTAACTCCTGTCCCAGCAAAGGTGCAGTTTCCCATTTAGGGCAAGTTTATAATTTTCTCTTTCGCAGGGCTGTCTCACCACCACATGACACTGAATATAAAATAGCCTTGGCCTTCCTAGGACACCTTTCTCTTAGAAAGTCCCAGTTCAGAAAGAGAATTGATGTTCCACTGTGCAACAATACAAAATTACCGGGAAGGGTGCGGCCAGAAGGTGAACTAGGCCTCCTCCGCTAAGGGCCTTGTCCGGAGGTGTGTACTGTCAATGCCCTGGTTAATTTTTAACAGCCGTGTTGTGAAGGCTAGATCAGAGGAACAGTGCTTTTATGGTGTCAGCCGATAGTAGGCTAAAGTGTCACCTGATGAGCACCGTGTGAGCAATGCCCTGGGTGCCAGCACCATTGAGATCCTCGGCCATGCCCGCCTCAAGGCCCAGGTTTAATTACACCAGAGCCACTGTTCCATGTGGTTCCCGGTGGCACCATTCCTTCCAAGTGCCTCTCCATTGTCCCGCCCTCTCTCAGTGGTTGCACTCAAGTGTCTCGGATTTCCCATTATGCTCTCATTGCCATGGTTTCCATCGGTGTGCAGTGATGTCAGTGCCGACAGGACACAGCTTCCTTTTTCTGCTCACAGCCTGCCACACTTGTCTTTTCACTCTGCAACACAAATGCTTACTGTCACCGGGGCTCTTTCACATGCACATGTGACTTTCAGGTGACCACAGAGAGAGAACACTGAGCCGACTGGCAACCAGGCACTCAGGTTTTTGAAAGGTGTTCAGTTCATTTATCAACGGACACAACCTCAGTCATAGTCCTGAGGTCAACTGAAAGGAGACAGTCAACTTGTCATCTTTATAATTTTGTTATGGCACACATGGAAAAGTTTGAAATAAAGCCAAGTAAAAAGAATGCAAAACCCCATTGTGGGCCCGGGAGATGGTGTGGTGAGTAAATTGTCTTCTTTGTGAGCAGAAGGGTGTGAGTCTGGTCTCCGGTCACCGTGTAAGAAGAGCTGAGCGTGGTGGTGCGTGTTCACCATTCTAGCCCCGGGAGGCAGAAGAAGGTGGATTCCAGCGACTCTCTGGCCCTCCAGCCTTGCTTACTTGGAGAACCCCGGAGCAATGAAAGAACCCGTTTCAAAAATGAAAAAAAAAAAAAGGTGGCTTGTGCCTAAAGAATGATTCTCCTCTGACTTTCACACACACACACACACACACACACACACACACACACACCCCACAACCACTGCCACCCCGCCCCCAACTAACTAAATTTTTGTGGGAGGGACTCAGGAGATAGCTTTGCAGTGTAAAGTACTTGCTACTCTTAGAAGAGGCCACAGCTTCCATTTCCCAGCACCCTCATGGCACTTCACAAACATCTGCAACTCTGGTTCCAGGAGGTATGATGTCTACTTATGTATCCCTTGTGGACACCAGACAGATGCCACACACACACACACACACACACACACACACACACACACAGGTAAAGCACTCACACACATAAATTAAAAATAAATAAATCTTAAAAAATAAAGTCTTCCAGGAAGGACGCAGTTTTATCCTAGCATTTGGAAAGCAGAGGGAAGTGGATCTCTGTGAGTTTAAGGATATCCTGATCTACATAGCAAGGTCCAAGCTATCCAGGGCTGGCTCTCCAGTGAGAACTCTTTCACAGAACAAACAAAAGCATCCGTTTATTCTTCTGCACATAGAGCATGGACGACAACCTCAGGATGGAGACCAGGTGTGTGACTGACCATCTTCTCACCCTTCAGACATGAATTGATGTTTTGCCGCATGAGCCATAGGACTGAGTGCTCTGCATGAAGGCGAAGAGAGGGGATTGCACCCGGAAAAATGGGGTAATGGAGAATGTGGCGTGAGATACACTCTGCTGTATGGATCAAAAGCACCATGAAACAAAAGGGGATTAGAAAGAGCCAGATATGGAAAAACCTAACACTGATGAGATTCTGAACCTCAGAGCCAAGGCAGCTCTGTTTTAGTGGCCTCCGGAGCAAAGAGGGACATGGGAGTGGAGGCCCTTCCTTCCTGAGCCCACCACAGGCCGCCACAAATCTGAGCAGCTTGAGGTGAGGAAGGACTGCCGTCGGGATGTCTCCAGGCGATGGAGACATCTCCTTATCTTCAACGCGTGTGCATCTTGACTCGGATGCTCCCCTTACCAAACTCGTTTCTCTTGCTGTGCTCCCAGACTGTGGCTGTTATTACCATGACTGACATCAACCACTCACAGGAAGCCATCAGGGCCTTTCCTCTCCCAGCCACTGCCCACACCACACGTACGTCTGAAATTCATCCTGTGGCCACTGTGTTAGTCTGGGACAAGTCATCTGGTCACCTAGATCGTTCCACAGCTTTACAGGAGGTGTGCCAACTCGTCTCTCCTTCCCCGGTGTAACAGGAACAGTTCTTGACCTTCAGAAATGGCTGCATCACAGCTGCTCTGTGTCCCTGGCCGTATCATCTGTGTTGCTGGCATACAAGACTCCCCCCAACTCTGTTCCCTCCTCCCCCCACCCCTTGCCCATGTGCTTTACATTGCAGCTGCCTCAGCAAGTGCCCGCACTCTGCCCACTCTTCCCGCTTTTATAACACCAAGCCATGCAGTACCTCTTGATGTCTCTTCTTGCCCTCCTTCTCCCACACCTGTACCTTCCCTACGATTCTTCTGCAAATGAACACGTCTTTACATTTCCAGCCTAAGGGCTCCTCTTTGTGATCACCTCTGATTTGTCTTTTAACCTTGAGGTCCAGGCATTTAGCTAGCACTGTGCCTTTTAATGCATAGCACTAACTCAGAAAATACATTTTATTTGAATGGAAGAATGAATGAAGCCCGACCCCTAAACTTAAAGATAGACCTCCCAAATTTGCCCTGGTTTTAAATGTTCCTTGTAGTGTGGCTATTACTCATCAATATAAGAAAAAGTCACCTGAGACCCTGGTACAACAGAAGATTATAAGTCACTGATTGGAAACAGGAACACTGGCTTTGAGAATGAGGATGCAAGGGTTCAAATCTAGATCTATCATTTTTTTAGCTATGAGTATCCTTTCCACAAAACGTTCCACCTTGTAATCCAAGCCTCTTCCATCCAATCCGGGAGCCCAACTCTTATGTGAGGTTGTCCTCAAACATGTCAGGTGTTCTGTACTTTACTGCTGCACGGATCTGTATTTTAAGCCTATGATGTCACTGCGTACTTCGTAGAGCTGTGGTGGAGGTGAAATGATGTGTCTACACACAGGTACTGAGCATAGCACCTGACACACGGCAGTACTCCACACAGGACCATTCCTGTTACTTCTGCTGGCTTCAGGTTGCATTTCACCATGTGTCACTCACTGGAAGAACTGTCCTTAACTTAGTGAATGTTGAATGTTCCTCTAAGGGTCTAGAAATGCAGGGACGACCTCGGAAAAATGCTAAGAATGTTCAAGAACTCTCAAAGTTCATGTAGTTCATGTAGTATCCATGGGTAGAAGCAGGAGAACATGTCATAATGGTGTGATGCATCAGAAGAGACAAGCAGGAGAAGTATCTGAAGTGCAGTTATAAATAAACAATCAATAGCTAGGTGAAAGGCCATAGATGTATTTGGCTTTCTTATGCTTCTTGCAAAATGTCACCAGATTATGATTGTTTGAACAAAAGGGCTTGGAAGGCTTGGAAGGTTCAGCCCAAAGAGCTGCCCCGAATTTCCAACGATCCTATCTGCTCATCAGCCACATCCTGGCCAGCATGTCTGCTGACAGGATCCAAGATGAGGGAAGTCATTGAGAAGCCTTAGGGATAGAGTTACCTAAATTGGCACCTTCAGATAATACAACATAGCAGTGGTTGTCAGCCTGCCTAATGCTGTGACCCTCTACTGTGGTTCCTCTTGTTGTGGTGTTCCCCAACCATAAAGTTATTTTCTCCCCCCCCTTTTTTTTTATTTAATTAATTTATTCAGATTACATCTCAATTGTTTTCCCCTCACTTGTATCCTCCCATTCCTCCCTCCCGCTTTCACCCTATTCCCCTCCCCTAGGTCTGTGACAGAAGGGGACCTCCTCCCCCACCATATGGTCATAGACTATCAAGTCTCATCTTGATAGCCTGCTTATCCTTTCTCTGAGTTCCACCAGGCCTCCCCACCAAGGGGACATGCATAAAGTTACTTTCATTGCTGCTTCTTAACTGAAATTTTGCTGCTGTTATGAATCGAATTGTAAATATCTGATATGCAGGATGTCTGATATGTGACCCCTGTGAAAGAGTCATTTGACCCCCAAAGGGGTCTCGACCCACAAGTTGAGAACCACTGCAACATAGGAGGAAGCCTGGTGTCTTTCTTCAAACAGAAACTGTTAAATGTGTGACTGAAAGACATCACATATGTTAAAAATACCCAAAACCACTGGGCCTCACTCGTTCCAGGCTCCTGTTAGCTGGGATTTGCCCACTGCCAGAGGCTGGAAATGCCCTTCAGACACACACATGGTAATCAATACCTAATCAGTACCTACCTTCCTAATATAACCTATCACGACTCTGCTTCATGTTAATGAGGGAATGTAGAATTTTTAATAACTTAATCTCTTAAAATAAATGTACTTGGGGCCATCTTGATTTGATTCACTAGTGATTACGTGTATAAAAATGAAAAGTTTGTTTATCTTAGTGATTATCCAATAATCTATTTTAGAAGTTTGGTTTTAACAATTAAGTATTTAGACTGGTTGTGGTGGCACACACCTTTAATCCCAACACTTAGGAGACAGAGGCAGGTGGATCTCTGAGTTCCAGGCCAGCCTGGTCTACAAATTGAGTTCCAGGACAGATAGGAATATACAGAAAACTCTGTCTCAAAACAAACAAACAAACAAACAAATAGATATATATATTTAATAAATATTTAATAACAGTTGCAATTAAATTTTCTTTCAGTTTGGGATGTGAACATTACACTGGAGTGGACCCTCAAATTAGGACAATAACATATACATGTCTGTTGTTTTATATATATATAAATACATATATATTGTATATAGATTACTGTTTGTTACTGTCTTAGGACATGACTTAATCTAGCCCAGGATGGCCTTGAATTCGCTATGTAGCTAAGGGTTGATGTTGGATTCTTGCTCTTCCTGCCTCCACTTCTCAAGTGTTAGAATTATAGACAAATCACACAGGCTCACATTGTTTTAATCAAGTAAACAGTTGTTCATCTATTTTACTCACCCAGTCTTTTGGTGTATAATATTTTCTCGATAAACATCACAGTTATAATAGAAACATAATAGTAGCAATTTCTCCCCTAGGATCTATCACCTCCTTAGCCACATCTCCTTAGCTCTTGGCAAGATTTGCAGTAAAGGTGTGAGCCTCCTTCTTCTCAATGGGCCTTTAATAGAATCAGAAGGTTGTTGGTTGTCCCCATGACATTCATGCCACCACTGCACCTGTGACCATATCTTGCCAGGTTGGTGATTATAACTATGGGACTCTGGGACAAATAAGCACATGCCGGATCATCTGAAAACAACAACTTCAACTTTGCACCAATTCTTTGTCACTGTAATAGAGTCTGTTTATCTGCAAACCTCCCTGTTAAAAGAAATCTGTCTAAGGCCTTTTTTTTTTTTTTTTTTTAAGGTCTCACTGTATAGCCCTAGGTTGGTCTGAAATTCACTATGCAGAGCCAGGCTAGCCTCAGATTTATGAGGAAACTCCTCAGTGGTGTGGTTGCCTGAAAATGTTCAGAGGACCAGTGATAACAACAGTTTTCATGAATCCCTCACGTTGGGGTGAGCATCTCGGTGTTGCAGCTGTTTGAGTCAGTCGTGTATAGCGGGACTTTCTTGGACCCTCCAGTGATGTAAATAATGATAATGACATGGAGGCTTCTAGTAAAGTTTAAGGCTTAAGCCTTTTGCTTAGGCCATTTCCCAACTGCCTGTAAATTTTTACCCAACAGTCTTGCTGTGAGTGGCCACATGGCTAGCTCTCTAGCTCTCTGCTCCACTGAGGTCCAGCCTCTTCCCTCTGGTCCTCTCTCTAAATATCCTGCTTCTGCTTTCTTCTCCCATGTCATTCTCCCTGCTGGAAGTTCTACCCCCTACTTCCTGCCCAGATATTGGCCATCAGCTCTTTATTATAAACAATCAGCAGCAAAACGATCTCTGATACAATTCTACATTGCCTCTAGACATAGAGAGCCATCCAACCTTCACGTATCTGAGCAGGTGTATAAGGCTAGTGATGGGCCATAGAAATTACAATACTACTATGCTGCCAGCATTTAGCTCTCTACCAGTATAGAGTGAATAACTGAAAATACAGATACACAACTTTATACAATGTTAAAAAAAAAAAGGTTACCCCAACAGTCATGTACCTGTGCGCAACCCTCACTCAAGCTCCATCAAGTAAACTCGTTTCTCCAAGTTGGACTTGGATTGTTGCATCATTTCTTTGCTCTGACATTACTCTATCTGGAGTGACCAGAAATGGACTCCTCAGGAGGGTGTCCCGAGAGACAATCCACACAAAGTTAAGTGTTTCCAACCACTGTGTGAAAGTGGAAAGAGATCCTGGACCAGTCAACCCTTCAGATGTGTGCAATGTAGTGGCCATCTGCACTGCAGTCTGTTAAAGACCCTGAGGTACGAGGACCAAGTAAAACATGGTGGAGTCCTGACATGTGGAAACTAGGGCAATATGTGTGTGTGTATACACACACACACACACACACACACACACACACACATGTTGGCTTGAGTGTGAGAATGACCAGCATACAGTAAAAGGTGACAAGAGACACATAAACATACTTTTATTTCTTTGTGACAAGATGTCACAGATGCAACGTGCTGGCATCAGAAGTTGAGTTTTAAAGTATCAGGAAGAGAGCTAAGGGTGGCCTCTCAGGGCACCTACTCATTGCTGGGTCAAGCTGGCGTCCTGGGGTTTGAAGTTCTACAGATTTGACTTATTATCAAGCCCAGAGTGATGTAGCCTTGAGGAGCTTAAGTAGCTAAACAAACTACCCACACAGTACTGTCTAAATCAGAATGCTAATTTATTAGCTTACCGTGGTAAATGAACGTGCCATGTGGATCTGATAGATGGCATCTCTGTGCTGCCTTCCTTGCTTCTTCTAAAGCTGTAGTTCTCAGCCTTGCTGACGCTGCAGCCCTTGAATACAATCAGTCCTGGCGACCCCCACCCATCAAATTCATAGCTCTAATTCTGCTACTGTTATGAATTATAAGGTAATTACCTGATATGCAGGAGAGTTTATACTCCACCCCTAGACTCACTGGTTGAGAAACACTGTTCTAGAGTCTTTCTAGAAGAACCTTAAGTGTAGGCTCACACATCTCAAATTTTACAGCCAGCTAGACTTCTGTGAACACAAATACTGTTCTTGATATGTCCCGTTGCTTAGGCCACAGCTTGGCTTCGTGGGAAGCCTTGCTGTGATTAGGTCCCTAGATCTGGCCGAACCTGTTTGGTCTAGATGGGCAGGTTCCCATCTGGACCTCAACTCTGGAGTCTATTCTTGCTCACTTGCCAGAGGGCTTTTCTTTGTGTTCTCTGAAGTTGAACATTTGGTCGCTAATGTCCACCACCCACCTGGAGTAGCTTTGATGTTTTTGCCTGCACTGGGTTTTTGTTTTTGTTTTTGTTTTTTGTTTGTTTGTTTCCTACCTCTTGCTTACTAACAGTGATGCCTTTGCACTTTGTGACAGACATTTCCTTCTCTTACATTCTCTCTGCCCAAGTTTTTCTCCAAACACTGCTATGACAAACAGCTCCAGACAGGTGGAAACCTGGCAGCGTGTGGCCTCAGATTCAACATGCCCTTTCAATTTCTATTTGGAATTTCCAAGAACTTTAGAGAAATAGACTTGAAGAAACCTGCCTGATGACGCTACTGGCAGGGGTTCCCATGCCTACAAAGCAACCCCAATAGAGGAAGAAGAAAGTGGATTGATTCTGAGATTTATTCCATGTGGCTTCTTGGAAGATTGTGAAATCAGGACAGAGATCTTATTCACCCCTAGTGGTAATTACTCAAGTGTGTATCTTGCCGCCCCCCCCCCCCCCCGCCAATCTCACTCTCTGCTATTCACTCTCCCTTCTCCCACTTCTATTCCCTGAGATCTTGTTCCAAAAATTAACTAAGCAAATGTAGAGCAACGGCTTACCCTCTGGCTTCTGGGAGAGTCCTGTGGAAGACTCGCCTTACCGGAGTATCGTCTGGGGTCTTACCCTCCTGTAGTGCTGTCCCTGTCACTGTCCCACTGGGGTCTTTGGCTTCTGACTCCCCTTCTTCGTACTGCTCCAGCCACGGCCCTACACAGCAGTGATGACACACTCATCCCTAGAGAGCAACAGATGGCTCTGACGTCGCAGCTCCACCTCAGCGTTCCCACTGGACTTGGGAATTGCCCAGTGCAGCTCCACCTCTGTAATCTTAGACACCATCTTCTTCTCTCTATATGCATCAACACTGGTCCTATTTCTTCACTATCACCCTACTCTCCAGTCTTTAAATATTACTGAGACCCTGGTGCCTTGAATGCCCTTGTTTGTTCCCTGTGAGCATTTCCCCCCTCCCTGTCCTTGATTAATCATTTTAATCATTCTCCATTATTTTTGCATTCCTACTGTCTTCAGAAACTTACGTTTTTATCGCCCAATGGTTCTTTTCCTAGGAGAGCTGTTGAGTACCGCTGAGAAATATCATCAGCATTATCAGCCAAAATGACGACATTCTAACCTAGACCCCAAGGTCAGCTGTGCATCCCTCACCCCCAGCCCTGTCTGATGGTATGTCCTAGTTCCCTGCTATCATAGCCCAATGTGCACCTGAAAATATGCACACCAGTCATCACATCTATTTATAAGTCACGTGTCATGTTCAGTGTTAGGGATGGAGTTTTGAAGGACAAGTACGGTCCCACCCCTTGATGATGCGCAGTCTCTCTATTGCACTCTATTCTGTGCTCGGTTGCTCTAGGTATTAAAGTGATCTTGTCTTTAATATATGAGGTCCAAGTTTCATACAGGGACAAATAAGGGGAAAGATATCTACTGCTGATAATACATACATACATAGCTATTCCATGTTCAGACATTACCTATTCTCAGTGTAGGTTCTTGAGTGCTGACCACAAGATGAATGGGGGGAAAATTGCAACATTTGATTCAGCCTCAAAAAGCCACCAAGCATTTACTGTTAACTTCTGCTAGGATTTCAAGTTTGTAGGGGAAAAAGAAAAAGCAGTGGAGCAATCCAGGACATGGCTGAAATGGAAGTGCCTTTTGTTATGATGTGTGTGATCTTCTCTCCATGGCTGCTCTTCCCTCTCCCTGGATGCAGACCCCTCGGTCTTTGCCTCTCACCATTCTGTGGGTCTTTTCTGTTAAAAAAAAAATATATATATATGTTTACTTTACATGTGTGAGGTGTCTATCTCAATGTGCGGATGTGTACTAGTTATATGCAGTGCCCTTGGAGACCAGAAGAGGGCACTAAATCCCCTGGAACTGTAGTTACACATGGTCATGGGCTGCCATGTGGATGTTAGAAACTGAGCTTGGGTCCTTTGTAAGGGCAGCAAGGGCTCTTTACCAGTGAGCCACCTCTCCAGCCGTGCCTTCCATTCAGATCTTTTCTAATTTACTCTGTTCTAAATTACTTTGTTTACTGACCATTTGTACATTTGGGGTGGGGCACGCTGGGGTATCTAGAACACCTTATCACCTACTAATGAGTGGAGACCTCTTTGGCTAAATGGGCCAACAGGTCAGGGGAATGCTTTCCCGCAGGAAGGACTTGAACATAGGACATTATAGCCCGCTGTAAGTAAGTTCCCTTTTTGTAAGCCCAAGCCTTCTGCGACTAGCACTTTCCTTTTAGTCTCCTTAGCTGGTTGCTGCCTTGGTGTGATACTGGAGACACAGCTTAGAAAACCTGGGTGGATGCCAACAATCAGGCAGAAGGAGCAAAGAGGGAAAGGACAAATGTAAACAACGTTCCCTGATACTCACTGTCACCTCCTAGGTGAACTTGTCAGCCCCTCACCATTTCCATTCTTGCTTCCAGGTCTGGGCTGCAATGACACATGTATGTCTGTCATGACCATGGACACATGCAGTGTTTATGTGTGTCTGAGGCCTTGGCACCTGCTGAGTGCTGTTTTCTTATTTGGCAACTCTAGCATCTGGCTATTTCTAATCTGTTAATTAATTAATTAAAAGTTATTTTTTGTCATTGTCTCCAAAATACATCAGTATATTACTGTTATCTTGAAGATTAGTAAAAAAAAAATTCTTCATGCAAGGTTATTGATAGCAATAAAAATTGTGTTCTGTTCATTTCCCCGCTGATTGGTTGCATAACAAAGTCAGAGGACATAACATAAAGCTCTAGCTCCACGCTGTTGGAAAGTTGTGTTAGGTGCAGAGGGAGTGGCCGCCATGCTGCCCAGCTACCTGAATCTCTAGCAAGACAGAGATGTGCTTCAAATGCAGGCATGAGCTGTGTCTCAGCTGAGCATAAGGAAGAATCAGACAAATGAAGTCATCACAGAGAGTTTAAAAACCCCAAAGACGGTGCATGCCTTTAACCACAGCGCTGGGGAGACAGAGGCAGGCAGATCTCTTTGAGTTTCAGGCCAGTCTGGTCTATATGGCAAAGTCTACATAGTGAGTTCTAGGACAGTCAGAGGTGTATAGAGAGACCCTGTGTGAAAAAAAATGTGGGGGTCACAGAGGCTGTCTTCTCCAGCCCCTCCTGGTGCCACACCTGCCCTGCCACTCTACATTGTGTCCCAGCCCCCAATAAGGTTTTCTCTTTCCCCCTCTCTGCCTTCCTTCCTCTATCCTGCTCTCTTTGAGACAGGGTCTCTCTGTGTGATCTGAGACAGCCTCCTGCCTCTTCTTCCTGAATGCTAAGATAGCAGGCATATGACAACATATCAGGCCGAAGCTTTACTGACCCCCTGACCCCATACACTGCCTGTTTCCTTTAGTGTCTCATGTGTACACACTTCCTGTTGCCTCTGCTCCAAAGACCTTCTGTTCCCATCCCCCTCCCTGTCTGCAGTCTCTGGGGAACGCTGGACTATTACGTCAGCTGCGATCCACCTGCCACACAAGGGCAGCCTGTTGGAGCTTGTGTGATTGCTAGCTCCCCATCAGACCACAGATTCCCAGAGTAATGGGGTCTTATCTATCTCACTTCACAGTTTAACCCCAGCATCACTCTCTGTGTGTGACTCCAGGCGGAAGCACAGCAAACACTGAATGAATTCTTAGCCTCTCTGCCTGCATAGAACTAACCATTTGGAACTGGCCATGTGATCCAAGTTGGATGTTGAGTTTAGGGATGACATGCCCAGCCGTACATCTTACCGCAAAAATGGCCAAACTTTTTTTTGACATGAAAGCCCTTTAAAATTAGAAGGAACTGACACAGCACTGACAGTCCAGAGATACATTGAGGATTTGGTTCATAGTCATGCCAGAAAAATGAACTAACTACACAATTGCAATCATAAATAATTAAAACATGATTGATTTTCCTTTTTGAATTTTATACACTGGTGAAAAAACACTCATACGTAGTCTGTAGATGCATAATTTTCACCGTCAGCCTGACTAGGCTTACGGTCACCCAGGAGACTGAGGCCAATTGCTAGCATCCCCTTTTCTCTGATTTCTCTATTTATGACCTACAGACCAACTCTGTTTATAGTGGACTCAACTCTGTGAAACTCTGAGTCAAAATAAAGCTCTCCTCTCTCGGTTTGCTTCTGTAGCGGGCTTTGGTCATGGCGATGCAAAGTGGACAATGGACAGTCCACATGGATGCTGAGGGAGCTGCTGGGCTTGGGTATAGTCAGACTTGGAAGGTCATGGAGGGCTGGAAGGCATCTCCAAGGAAGAAGGAAGGGAAGGGACATGAAACGGAAATGATCCATATGGAGCCATTGCCTCTTCTGTCTCTACCATGAAACTCAGCAAAATCTGCCTTGCACACTGATACCCCAGGAGTGGGTTTTCTGTTGTAGAAATTAGAAGAGCTGCCAGAGTTAGCAAGCAACTACAAAGGAAGCTGCAGACAGGCAGTGCTCTGAGTGACCACAGGAAACCTCACCTCAGTACAGAAATGCGTCCACAAGGAGCAGCAGCCTCAAAACCCGCTGTGTCAGAATGCCTCCTGGTAGCAACAGAGGAGGGCTTTCACTACAAAGCACGGGGCCTTCCCTGGACTGCCTCTAAACCCCAGTGGCCTCCCTTTCTGCCTCCAAATTACTGTCCCCCTTCCTTCGTGGTCACGTGCCTTTTCCTTTTCTCCCAATGCCTAAGCACTGTCTCAGTACCATTAACAGATACACAAGCAAACGGCTGTGATGCCGAGAACAGTGATTAAAATGTGAAAGGAGAAAGATGTAATACATAGGCTCAATGTCTGCTGCCCCCTTCATAAAGTTGTCACAACAAGAATGATACGAATGGGCCGGGCGTGGTGGCACACGCCTTTAATCCCAGCACTCGGGAGGCAGAGGCAGGTGGATCGCTGTGAGTTCGAGGCCAGCATGGTCTACAAAGTGAGTCCAGGATGGCCAAGGCTACACAGAGAAACCCTGTCTTGAAAAAAAGAATGATACGAATAGAATATTTTAAAAGAAAGAATGAGATGTTTTACATGATCACATAAACACGGCATCGATAGCCCAGGGGTATAGCTGAGCAGCAGAGGGCCTGCCTAGCATGAACAATGCCCTGACTTTGATCCCAGTATTTCAAAATAAGTGAAGAAATAAAGTAGGACATCAAAAACATGCATATTTTTTCAATAAAACCCCCCCACAGTTTTGGAGTTCTTTTCACAGCTATTAATTTGGGGAATGATATCGAGCCAAAATCAAAATATGAAGTGTTAAATATATTCATTTAAAAAGTTAGTTTATTTCTGAGAGAGAGAGAGAGAGAGACAGACAGAGACAGAGAGAGGGCCACTGGTAGTTATGAGCTTCTTGTAGGAGCTGGGAACTGAAGCCAGGTTCTCTCTAAGAGCAGTAAGTGCTTATAACCTCTGAACCAGCTCTCCAGTCCCTTAAATATAGTCTTTATTGCCCTACATTGAGTAGCAGCATGAAAATTTCCACACTGATAAGATGTGCTTGGGGGGAAAGGAAGCACACCATTGTGTGCGCCACCAGGTCTCCATGCTCTTGACCTCAATTATTCCAGAGTAATTCCTTCTTTGGCTTTGCACAGAGAACCCCAGGGTGTCTTTATGAGAAAGAGCTTTCACCTTCATGCACAGGAAGGTTATTTGAGCAACTTTTGCTTATTTGATTGTGACACAGTTTAAGAATCTCAAGTCTTTTTTTTTTTTTTTCTTTATTGGAAATGATCCTTTAAAAAAAAAAAAAGTCACAGATCTGTGGAGAATAAGTTTGTATCATATAAATATTTAATATAAAAGAGGCATTAAATTTTAATTTATGTTGAGATTGTAAGTCAGGATGCAGAACATACAGATACAGCAATCATTGAATAACTGACGTGGATTAACCTGAAATCAATGCTGCTTATGCAGCATTGTGGAGGGTGGGCACTCATAGTCTTGTATCAGGTAACAGCCTTCAAGGAAAGCCTTCTTAAGTGTGGCATGGCGACACCTAATATTTGGGGCCATTATGTAAAATCCTATTTCTCATTTTTCTTTCTGTGAACACTCATATGAAAAGCATTACCTTCGTTAGCGCCTTCTGTGACTGTGATAAAATATCCTGACAGAGGCAATCTAAAAAGAGAAAAGGATCATTTGGCTGGTGACTTAGATACCATCTATGATGGTGAGAAGCCATGGTAGAGCCAGGGGAGGCATGGTGGCAGGCTGGCTGGTCCCATTGCCTCTGCGCTCAGGAAGCAAAGCAGACTGGCCACAGTAGAGTATCCAGCTTTTCGCTGGCCTTTCAGAAGACTGAATAACTCCATTTTTTTTTGTACTTTTCCCAGCCCCTTCTCAAGCCTCACCACACTCTCTACATTCTGCTTTAACAGACAACACAGCAGCAGTTAATTCTCATAAAGAGCACACAAGTGCCAGTCACCCTGTTACATGCCGGGTGGCCAGTCAGAACGATTTCGTGAGCGGCTGCTATTTCCACCTCTGTTGTTTGTTTTTTGTTTTGTTTTGTTTTGTTTTCAAGACAGGGTTTCTCTGTGTAGCCTTGGCCATCCTGGACTCACTTTGTAGACCAGGCTGGCCTCCAACTCACAGGGATCCATCTGCCTCTGCCTCCTGAGTGCTGGGATTAAAGGCGTGTGCCACCACGCCCGGCTTCCCACCTCTGTTGTACAGACATGAGGAAGGCTGAGGTACAGAGGGATACGTAACTGTTGCTGCCCATGCTTGCCACATTCACCGCTCTGGCCACCCCAGCATCTCTAACAGACAGTGACCCACTCATGGCTCTAAGAAATGTGTCCAGGTCCTGGGTCTTTTCTTACTACGACCTGATCATACTTTCTTGTTTTAGTTTCCTTTCCTCTTGCTGTGGTAAAATATCTGACAAAGAAACGTAAGGGAGAAATGGCTTGTTTTAGCTCACAGTTCAGGATACACTCCACCGTGGTGGGAAAGTCAAAGCCACAGAAGCTTAAGACATGAGACATTTGCCGTCTGAAACTGACGCTGGGGAACACATGCTGCTGCTCTCCTCCTTTTCTCCACTTACCCACTCTGAGCTGGGGAATGGTGCTGCCCACAGTGGGCAGGTCTTTTCCTGTCAGTTAACACAACCAAGATAATCCCCTCCCAGGGATGTGCAGAAGCTCATCTCCTGATTAAGTCTAGATTTTTGTCACGCTGGCAATTAACACTTCCTACTTGGTTCATTTCTCCTGACCTGGGATGTATATTACAACCCCTTAAGTTTTGAACACGCTGAAGCAAATCTATATAACAAAGAGGCCCAGGACAGTAATTACTACTGTGAGAACGTCTCGAGGGAAAGATGTGAGAAGTCGAGCATGTAAGTACAGGTTGGCCCTCATGCAGGAACCACCACTGGGTATCAGCTGCTCTTCATGAGCTGAGAACAGAGTACATTATCAGCCTTCTCAAATTATGTCCCTGTACCCGAAGAGCACACTGTAGGGGGGATATGGTCATTTAGTCACTCCTCACATAATTTAATGTCAGCATGGACCTCTCTGATGTGGGTGCAGCATGCTTCTGAGAGAGTGAGGGTCCTCCTTCCCTTCTCTTTATATCCAACATGGTAGGTAGTGAAGACTGAAGGGCACTGGGCTTAGACCAGTGTTTCCCAAATGTCCATCTGTTAAAGGACTGGTCCCTGGTATAGTGTCAATGGGAGGAGGCGGAGCCTTTAAGAGGAGGGGCATTGTGGGAAGTCTTAAGTCATCAGGACACGCCTTTGACGGGGATTTGGGGTTCTGATTCTTTTCTTCTCATTTTTGTTCTATGGATGTTGGTGTAAGCAGTTCTGATTTGTCATGCACTCAACCATGATGTGTAGCTTCACAAGAGCCCAAAGCAATGGGGCCAACCATTTATCTACCATCCAGTCATATACCAGAACCTCTCTCTATGAGCCAACAACTCATTTGTAAGCTGATCATCTCAAGCATTTCATTTACAGTGACAGGAGACTGATTAATTCAATGGGTGGGGGTGGGGGGGGGAGAATATGGAGGGCAGATATTTGCATCCATTTTTCTCCTCAACCTAGGCCTAATGTACATATGACCTAAATCCCAGTCGTTTATGTTTCTGCCTGTGACCATTGATCTTGTCAACCTGACAGGATTTGGAACCACCGTGGAAACACACCACAGTGTGTGTCTGTGAGAATATACCTGGAAATGCTTACCAGAGGGGCGCAGACCCACTCTGATTGTGAACAGCACTCCTCCCCCCTCCCCCCCCACAACATGGGCAGAAGCCCCAGATGGAATAAAAGGAGAAGCAGAACCAAGCACCACCATCCATCTCTGCTTTCTGTGGCACAGTGTGACCAGCCACCTTGTCTCAGACTCCTGCATCACACTTTCCCTGCCATGATGGACCGTGTCCCCTGGAACTGTGAGTTAGGGTAACCTCTTCCTCCCTTTAGCTGCTCGTGTCGAGTATCTGTTCACTCAGAAACAACTGATAGATTGCTTTATAAGTAATGGTAGGTAGTCCAATTGCTTATCAGCCTAATGCTATTGTACAGTTGATGTTGATGCTTCCTTCTTAAATTATAATGATATAATTATAAATATAAAATATAATGTATATTATAGAAATATCCAATTTGTAAGTGTATGGGCTGAGTGAGGGGCAGTCTGAAAATACAAGGAAGCTACTGTCAGATCTGGCTTTCTCCGGCCTCTCCTGATTGCTCTGGGGCTCAGAATAATTGACTAAGGTGGGAAGCGCATAATCATCAAAGTAAGAGCATTTTTTTGCACATCATTTGTGCTCATTGCATCTAATATACCTTCATCTCACATGCCAAAGCTGGATGCACTGAGAACCTCCACCCTAATGCTGATCCATTAAGGTGGAGTACAAGGTAGGAGCCAGCACATCCCAGCAACTGAGAGATTTAGATTATGCCCTTGTTTAGCTGCCCTGCCCTAAGTTCTTCACTTTGAGCTCTTTATAGGATCATGAAATAATAGGCTTTTCTCCAAGACCTTCCGCCAGCCCCACTCTGTTTCTGCTAAAAGCATACGAAGTCTCCTATTGAACACTAGAAATACAGGCATCTGGATAGATGGCTGACTTCACGGAGCGCTTGCTGTGCTGGTATGGGGACTTGAGTTTAATTCACATCAGGCATGTAAAAAGCTGGATCTGGCGGTACACACTTTAATCCCAGCCCTGAGGAGGTGGAGACAGGCAGATCCCTCTGGCTCCTAAGTGGGAGGTCTCAGTGATAGACCCTGTCTCAAAAAACATCTGAGGAGGTATCTGAAGAGGAAATGACACCCAAGGTTGTCTTCTGATCTCTAATGCATTCATACTTGCATACATGTGAACACAAAAATGACTATTAGCAATCTAAAGCCTTTATTTTGAGAAGACCTCTTTTTCTCTGCCTCCCTGGAGTTTAGAAATGAGGGCGCAGAGCAGATTTTGTATCCAGCTCTTCATTTGAAGCACCCTCACTGTAAGCAGAAACTTGCCATGAGTGTAGGAGATCAGAGAGTGCTGATGATCTTGGGAGTCTCATCGTATGCACAGATGCTAATGGCTACTGATGACAAAATGGCACTCCTGATCTCTCTGTTCACATTCTTGACTGCCTTAGAGGGTGATGAATATTAGCAGGTTTCCTCTATAGTTCTAAATGGCAAATAGTTAAAATACTTACCCTGAATTTGTGACAGAGCCTACATAGAGTATCTTTCTATGTTGGTTAGTTTCCTGTCAGCTTGGCACAAGCTAGAGTCATCCGGACAGAGGGAACATTCGCTGAGTACCTCCACCATATTGTCTGTAGGGCTCTCTGTGAGGCATTTTTTTAAATTAGTGATTGGTACAAGAGGTCCCTACCCGCTATGGGCAGTGCCACCCATGAGAGGTGGTCTTGGGTAGGATAAGAAAGCAAGCTGAGCAAGCCAGTGAGCAGCAGTCCTCCAAGGTCTCCACACCAGTTCTTGCTTCCAGGTTCCTCCCTGTGCTCCTGTCCTGACATTGCTTGATGATGGAGTGTAGATCATAAGCCAAGGGTCCCTTTCCTCACTAGGTCGTTTTCGATCATGACATTTACCACTGTTGGCTCTGTGTCTTAATTAAACTTTATTATACAACCCAACTAGCTTACACAAAAGGGAAAAAAGGTTAAAGGGAAACAAGAGTGAACCTTCCAGTATCCATTGCACAGGATGGATCCCTAGGTGTCTCTGGCCTGCGGACTGGTCCTGCCTGTTCGCTGATCCTCTTCCTAAAGCCTGGTCTGAACCTGCTGCTCCTCTCTCCTCTCTGCTTGCCTGTCTCTCACGTGTAAGGGGCGGTCTCCGCCTACCATTGAGGGTCGATTAGAAACACAATAGTCCAGGTGGAGTCCCTCTGTCCCCTTCCTGAATTCCAGGCCCAGGGTGGCTCCACTCAGTCTATCTCAAGGTTAAGCTCAGGGAGTATCCATGGTGTGTCCAAGGGCAAAGCACAGCCAAGACTGCTTTCACTGGTGACAAAGCTTACAATCCTTCCCACATACCACAGCCACAGGACACAGACTAAAACACTTTCTGCGTCAAGCCACACATCTGACCTTTTCTTTTTAGTACCGGGAATTGAACCCAAGAACTTTTGTTCATGCTAACCAAATGTTTCACCACTGAGTCTCAGTTCACACCTGCCTTTCAAGGGAAATAGTGCAAACGAATGTTATAACTTTATGCCTGGTTCCTGGTTCGTTTCTTGATGGAGAAAGAAGATGTTGGTGCTATAAGCCAGTGCAGATACGCGTGAGAGACACTGGGGTCCCACGTCATTCTGACAGTTAATCCTTCTAACAAAACTCTCTCTGTTATTGGCTCGTATCCGCAATGGGGGTGGGGTCCTTTTACCTGGTTGCACTTTGATGTAAAATGTGGTTCTATCTGATCATAAGATGCAATTATTGCAAGACTAGTTAATGGACATTTATTATTTAACAGTATGTTTTAATGCCATCTGCAGCCAGAAAGGCCAAGCAAACATTTCTCTCCTCTCTCCACTGCACCGAGAAACAGGCTCATTACTGAAAACATCCTCCAGTGTCATTGGCTTATTTGCTCATTTAGGTTTACTTCCTGACAAGACAGAGCTATGGTTCTATGGGTACCTGAGTTGGTAGTGGAGACTCTTTTTAAAAGAGAAATCGTTCTCTCTCATCGCTGTGCTTGTTTCTATGAGGCAATCAGCTGCTATTTAGAGGTGGTGGTCCTAGACTCTTTCCCTGTGTGAATTCATCTTGAAGCTATGTCAAGGTCATTACTCGGTTCAGGAAGAGACACTATTATAGAAAGCCAGAGAGCTTTCCCTGCTCTCCAATGGCCTCTGAGACGTCGGCACCAATTATCATTTCGATTCCAGTCTGTGGAAAGCCACTGCCAGGAAAATCTATAACAATGGTTCCAGCATCTTCTCCCTCTGAGCCTTTATCCCGGGCTAGCTGGATGCACTGTGAGTCTGCAGAGGTTCAGTACTCCAAATGGCCAGAAATTTTCAGAAGTGTTCATAATGAATTCAGGTGGCTGCCCAACACAGGAAAACCCCATTTCCCCCTATGTTAGTTGAGCAGGGGATAGAGTTTATAGGGAGATGACATCAAATAAAATTAGATTTTAGAGTTCTGGAGCTGGGCCAGCTCTCAGAATTTGTCAGTCTTTGTCTTAACATGGTAACGCTGTGCTGAAAACTCCTCTCTACTGTAAGAGACAGTGTTCTGTGTCTCTACAGTCCTAGCCTGGCAGAAAACAGACAAGTTTCTATCAGGACTCCTCTGGCCACGGTGGTACATGCAAGAATGACGCAAGACTGAAGTGTGTGTGTGTGTGTGTGTGTGTTTGCGCGCGCACACATAAGTGTGTAGCAGTGAGTGGATGGAGGGGGACATTTCAACAGAATTGAAGCTGATTGGTCACTGACGGTCTCTTAGAGATTTGCTTTCATATAATTTTGGAAAAAGAGCTAGGAAGTTGTCAGGGGTGCAGAAAAGCTGCATTCTGCAGCCAGCAAAGTTATACCTGTGACCTTGGACTACAGTCTCTCTGTGTAAAAATACAAAACACATCAAGACAACATTTGAAAGCGCAGCGAAAAGCAAGGCTATGCTCCTGGCTCAACCTCATCTGTCCCTGAGCCCTCCAGCAGGCTGGTAGACTCAGAAAGGACCTGCTTGCTGCAGTGTCTGTCGGCAGCAGCTGCTCCCAGGAACCCAGGGACACTTTTTGTGTATCTGCGGTGACAAGTGAGAACAATTGTTCTCCAAGGTCTTCCACTCTAAGAACCGTAACACTCTGCAACCCGAGGGCTCTGCTGACGTTTCTGGGCTCTTGGCACACACAGTGCTTATTTACACTTTGTGAACGTGTTATGAGCTGCAAGATGAAGGTCCTTGCCTCAGACTTAGAGGCTCCATGCTGCTATGATTTATTTATTAATTCATTACTGAATCTTTAAGTGTCTTTAGTGGCATGAGCCAGACTCTAAGCTACTACACAAAGATGACATGGCCTGATCACAACTCCTAAGACAGGTGCAGTCCCTGTGGGGAAGGCAGAGAAAAAAAGGGGGGTCATGGTGCAAAACCTCCTGGGAAAGAGTGGTCAGAGAGACACAGCCCAGGAAGACAACTCTCTCTCTCCTCTCTTCTTTCTCTCCTCTCTCCTCACTCTCTCTCTTCTCTTCTTTCTCTCCTCTCTGTCCTCTCTCTCTTCTCTCTGTCCTCTCTCTCTCTCTCTCTCTCTCTCTCTCTCTCTCTCTCTCTCTCTCTCTCTCTCTCTCTCTCTCTCTCTCTCTCTCTCCTCACTCTCTCTACTTCCTTCCTTCCTTTACTAACTTGTTACTTTCATTTCTTGGTGGTATGAGGAATTAAACATAGGACTTTACTTTGCACATGGTAGGCAAGTGTTCCACCACTGAGCTCTTTTTCTATTTTAATTTTGAAGCTAGGTCTCATTAAGTCGTCCAGGCTAGCCTCACACTTTCCCTGTAGCCTACATAGGACTTAAACTTTTGATCCTCCTACCCAACCCTCTATAGCAGCTGCCATTACAAGTTTATGCCACCAGGCCCAAGGAATGGACATTAGCGAGCAGAAATTTTGAATGAGGTAGAATGGAATGGATGAATATGTACATGTGAGTCCTGGGGTGCTCTTTCATCAAATGTTCTAAATACAGTTCAGATTGCTTAAATCCTACAACTAAATCCCAAGTTATGCCTATAGCCATCTCAGCTTTAGCATTAAATACTAACAAGCCTGGTTTCCTTGGTCAGCGAGACTTTAGGATGTCACATTGTAGGCGCATTAGGCATCATTTATCATGGCCCTCTTCAGCACTCAGAGTTCCCAGCATCTCCTCGAGAAGGAACTTTTCAGCCATCCTCAAACATTTTACTGAGTACAAAGTCAAAGTGCATCCATACATGGTGGTGTGTACCCATAATGCACCACCTGATGCTGAGAAGTAGGACCTCAAGTTGGGGACAAGCACAGGCCACATACCAAGCAAGATCTTGTCTCAAAACAACACAAGTAAAAAAAGGGCAGCGTTAGCCAGCTTCCCAGTACTGCAACAAATGCTCCAAGCTACATTGACTTGCAAAGAGAAAAGGTTTCTTTGCCTCATGGTTATGGAGGTTTCAGACTGTGGCTGGTCATCCTCTTTGCTTCGGGCCCTGGGGAGATGTAGCATGTCAAAGTGGTGTTCACAGCAACACCATCCACCTCATGTCAGGCGGCAGAGGAGACCAAAGACTCACAGTTCCCTTAGAAGGCCTGGACATGTAACACTAGTCACAGGATTCCACCTGCTAAAGGCTCTGCTGCCTCCTGAGAGCACCACACCAGAGAGCAAACCTTCACAGAACATTACAGATGCAGCTATAGCAGCATTTCTCAAGCCGGGGGTCACAACCCCCTTGGCAGCCCTCTATCTCCCAAAATATTTACTGTACAATTCGTAACAGTAGCAAATTATACTTATGAAGCAGCGGTGCCGATAAGTTTAGGGTTAGGAATCACCACAGCATAGACTGTATTAAAGGTTTGCAGCATCAGGAAGGTTGAGAACCGCTGAACTACAGCATGCAGAGGGAGTCTGGTCAGCTTGACCTTCCTCTTTATGCTTAGGAGAACGGAAAGTTTTCAGGAGAAAAACATGGGTGTTGGAGTCAGGCTGTCTGGTATCAAATCCTGACACTGTCACTTTCTGTGTAGTGACCTAGAAATGACATAATCCCGATTATCCTCAATTTCATCATTTTTTAAAACATAGTCTGCTACTAGGGGCGTGGCTCCGTTGTAGCGTGCTCAGTTGCCAGAGCTTGCACAGAGCCCTGGGCCAGTGTCCCCAGCACTGTACAACCTGGTACGGTGTCTTGAACTATAATCTCAGCACTGGGACACTGGGGACAGAAAGACCCGGAGTTTAAGGTCATCATCTACCACACAGAAAGCTTGACACCAGCCTGGGCTATATACTGGATTTCAGGCCAGCTAGAGCTACGTGAGATGCTCTCTCGAAAGACCAAATACAAACATGCAAAACCAAAAAGCAAGCAAATAAACAAAGCCACAAAGTATAGAATAATAGTCTATCTATTTTGTGGGGTAATCTTAGAAATGCATTTAGTACAGAACCTTGCGTAAAGTCAATGCTTATAATTTATTTTCTCTATCAGCTACCTGTTCCTCTATCATCTATAATCCACCATATATCTCTATACATATTGAGCTATCATCTATCTATATATATATTATGTATGTATGTATGTATGTATGTATGTATGTATGTATGTATGTATCTGTCTATCTATCTATAATCTATCTGTCTTTTTATTCATCTACCTACTATCTGCTAAAAGCTACCTATCCTCCTTATAAATTCCTCCCTTTATCCCATCCTTACCTACAGTTCTGCTTACACTTGAATCATATGTATTATCACTGGAGTCACCAGGAAGTCTTGAGGAAAGGGTAAAAAATAAATTTCATTAGCAAAAAAGGCCTGGCTCCTCTCACGCTTTGTGGTGGCCCTGCTGTGAACAATGAAACCTTCTTGGGAGCGAACTCTGTAGATGGTGACATTGCATCTCAGAGGCACCTGCAAAGTGGATCTACATGGCTCTCCCTGCCTTCTCCCTTACTGTGTTCCAGTGCACGTTCTTCCTGAGGTTACCCAGGGTGGTACTGACATCCTGCTTATGAGGTGCCAGAGAGAAGAGTGAAAATGCTGGCAGCGACTGAGCATGGCTGTCATGCTTTGGCATTTGTCTAGAAGTAGGGTGGCATGCCCTGTATCATGCCTGCCTTTTCTCATCTCTCAGGATAGGCTTGAGAATGGATTTATATTTGTTTCAACCAAATTACAAGCTTAGGGAAATAACTTAACCACAAATAACGTCGTGGTTAGATCAGTTCACGTTGTGTTGCCTCATAATGATCTATATTCTTTGGGAGAAGGAAGCCAATGAAATGAGCTAGAATAATAGCCCAAGACGGTTTTGTGAAGGAGCTGAGTATTGAGGGTAATTAGATGGCCAAGTCAGGAAAACTAACTTTGGGGCTGGAGAGATAGAAAGCCATTAAGGAAGGTATTCAAAGTCTTCCGTGTGTGTGTGTGTGTGCGCACACACACACACACACACACACATATATGCACACACACATACACATGCACGCACACAAATATAAACTAGTACTTTAAGTATTAATTTATTATCTTGTAGAGACATTAAAGTTCTGTATGCCCAAGCCCTTTTCCAGCTCCTACTTTTTTCCTTTCTTCTCTCTCTCTCCCTAACCCTTTCTTTCTACTCCCTTTCTCTCCCCGCCCCCCTTCCTTCCTGTGCTGGGAATGAACCTCAGGGCCTCATGCATGCTAAGCAAATACTCTAGCACTGAGCAATACCCCCAGGAACACAAGAATTACACATTGTCATAGTTATTGCAATCCCAAGTACCAGGGGACATTTGCTATTGCAGTCACTAGATAACTGGAGCTGCACTCGGCGAGCCAAGCATGCAGAGAGCCAGAGTGGGGGAAGCTAAACTGATGCTAACACACTGAGTGGAGTCAGTATTGCCAGGTGAGTGTCTGTCCCATGTGCTCAAAGACTTCCTGTGTCACATGGACATGTGCAGCTTTTGAGTAGGCAAAGCCTGGGAACTGTATTTTAACTCACTGCTGGGTCATTGCTGCACACACTCATGTCTGCAAGCTAAAGCTCAGCATTCATGGATGGCAGTCCATTTTGGACACGGCCCAGGTAAGACATTTATCTTATAGAGAGACCCAGTACATACCCTGCCACCGCCACCAGAAATAGTGCCCACATTTACTATAATGAAACATTAGTGATTGTTTTTTTTTCTACTCTAATTCATTTTTAATGCTGTGATTTATGGCATGGACCACAAATGTGACTTGAGAAACTGTCTGTATGAAAAAAAACTACTAACAAGGCTTGAATCTCATACAGTAGGGAACTAAGGTTGAAGATACAGAGAGCTACTTCCCCCATTTTAACAGAGATGTTTTAAACTTTCTAAAAAATGGATTCTTCTAAAACTGTGACTACAACTGGGGCTTTGCTTTACAGAAAAAAAAAATCACATATCCATCGTTTGTTCTCCCTTTTCAAGGATTTTCTGGATCTCTCTTGTTAAATTTTTCTGTGTTTTAGACTCTGGTTAAATAGTCATTATGCTGTGTGTAGGAGCAAGAGTCATGAGTGGGTCACCTCACTACCTCGTGGGGTCAGGGCAGAGGGGCACAGGAGTATACATACTGCTGAAGTTTAAGATGTTTCTTCTTCTCAGCCTTGGACTTCCTAGCCTTAGAGACGATGAGGCAGGATACCCATTGGCCGTTTTCTGCTTTCTCTGATGTCACAGGCATGAGGTCATTCTAGAAAAACCTTTCCATATAATAAGGAAGGGTGGCTGCTTGGGGATAATCTTGAGGAGACAGATGCCACTGATGGAGGGAGCAGGGGTCACTGAAAGCAAGGGCTGGAAGGAGGATGTTATGAGTTGAATCGGAAATGTCTCCCACAGGCTTAGGTGTTGAACACATTTCCCCCCAGCTGGTAGCCATATTTTAGGAGGTTGTAGACCCTTAGGAGGTGGGACCCAGCTGGTAGAAATGGGCTACTAGAAGTGGGCCTTTGGAGCTTATAACCCAGCAGTAGTTTGGGCCACTCTCGATTCCTTCTGAACTACTCTGGTGAACAACTCCATGGCCTATATGCACATACCGCCGTCAATGACTAAAGGCTTCTGCCACCATAAGCAAATCTTTCCTTCTTTAATTTGTTTTATCAGTTATCCTTTCCCAGGGATGAAAGAGTAATGCTGAGAACAGGCATGCACTGTCACCCATGACTCTCTTGTCCCTGTTTTCTGGACCAGAAACTAGAGACATGGCATTTTACCTGCAAGTGTTTAAGTCTAACTTAGAAACAGCTACAGAAGGCCTCTGTAATCTCCTCTGGAAAGCCCATGGGCGACAGACGTTTGGGACTTATTTAGGCAAACCTAGCGTTCCTGACTTATTACAACATGGCAGGCACCCTGATAAGCCCATCACACATCAAAAGTTACTTCAGATCAAAAATGCCTGAACTACTTTACTTAACTATCCCTGTGACAAAATACCTGACAGGACAGCTTAAGAAAGGACGTGCTTATTTTGTGTCACAGCTTGAGGGTGCAGTGTGTTGTGGTGGTGTGACCATGAGGCAGCTGGTCACACACTGCATCTACAGTCAGCAAGCAGAGAGAGAGAAAGAGAGGGACAGAGAGAGAGAAGTGGGGGCAATGAAGGTTGATACTCAGCTCGATTTTGCCTCTTCATTCAGCCCCAGCCTCTGGAATAGTACCTCCCACATTTAGACTAGGTTGTCCCACCTAATTAACCTAATCTAAATCCTTCACAGATAGGCACAGTATTTTGTTTCCACTGTGATTCTAATCTGATCAAGTCGACAGTCAATTGTCACCTGTGCCTGGCTTCCCAAATATGATAGCTTAGCTTAGTCTACCTCATACATGCCCAGAATGCTGCCATCAGCCTGTAATTGTGTAAAATTGTCTAATACAAAACCTACTTCATAATAAAGCATTGAGTGTCATGTGTGTGGTGGTTTGAATAAAATGACCCCCATAAACTCAGAAGCTTCAATGTATGATCCCCAATTGTTGGTGCTTGGGTAGGTTTAGGAGGTGGGGCCTTGCTGGAGGAATTATGTCACTGGAGGCAAAACTGGAGGTCTAAAAGCCACATGTCAGTCCCAGTTCGCTCTCTCTGCTTGTATCTGTGGTTCAAGATGTGAGCTCTCCCATCATGGACTCTCACCCTCTGCATCCATGCCCAAGTGAGCTCTTTTCTTCTATAAGTTGCCTGGGCCATGTGTTTTATTGTAGCAATAGAAAAGTAATTAATATGGTGGGGTTTGTTGAATACCATCCTTTAATGAGAGAAAGTTAGAGAAGGATAATTGCACAAGTATTTCCCATTAGTGTCTGGTTGATGCCCATGACTTCTACTGCAGGCCACCACTTCTGATCAGTATAAAGTTCTAGAGATATCCATGGTGGTGGTGTGGGAGAGGGGGCTGTCCTTACAAGGAGGTAGTGCCTATTTTCAGCAATCAAGGAATGATTCAGATTCATCTTTGACCTTAAGAAACAAAGCTGAGAAAGGTTCCGAGATGTCCAGGAACAAAGAATGATTTCTAATCCAAAGATGCCCCTGTGCAGAGCCATACAAAGGTATTTTGAGGGAAAGCCTAAGAAGAAAATGGCCCGTGAAGTGCTATCCAAAGTGTCATCAGTCGACACATTCTTTCCTGTGGGAGGTACAGAGGTCCTTGTGCTCACAGATAAGTACTGAGCGAACTAGGAATGTTAAACACACAGGGCTGTCTCTTCAAAGGGAGAGCTGTGTAACCTGCTTTCCACCCAGAAGGCCGGGGACAACTGTGGTGGCTTCTCACTATGTGTGTGGCTGAGATACACCAGAGCACCCCCCCCCCACCCAGATCTTTATCATGAGTTTGTTTTTCCCAGTCTATAGAATCCCACCTTTATGAAAGACTGCGTGTATTTTACAAAGAGTTTCAATGTAGTCTTAAGTTTTATTGTGCACGTAGGGTTGAATCATTTATGGCCAGAAACTTTTTTCTCTGAACCATACTTACAATAAATTACTCAGTCAGATGCTCCTTGAACCAGCGCTGGCTACTGATCTGTGTTAAACCAAACTACCTTCTCATCTCCTACAGATCACTACCCTGCTGGCCTTGGTGGTCACAGAGACCCCTGCGCTATCTGGAAACCTATGAATTTGACAGTGTGTGGCTTTTATTTGTTTGTTTGTTTTTTGTCTCCCTCATCACTTTTTTCCTTACCGTGCTGGAGCTGCAACCTAGGGCCCTGAATATGTTTTGCAAACATACTACCACCCAGAAAGACCCCTTCCCTTTTGTCTGTTGAATATAATACATTTTATTTTGTTTTGTATGTTTACATTAATTTTTTTCTAGGAATGCACTGTTATTTTATATTATTAAAAAAATTGTCTTTGGCTGATTTGGCATGTGGGGGGCAGCGAGCAGTCAGGCTTTCATTACCGATTAGGAACAGTGGCTATCTCCACATCCTGGGTGAAGAAACCAAGGCTGAGGGAGAGACATGAGTCAGACAGAGCATTCCCATCATCTGGTGTGGTTTCACTTCTAGACCCCGCTTCCTCCCCAGAGGAGATGCCGGGGGCCTGAGACCATGATATTTTATTGTTTAAAGTCTTAGTCTCACAAATAAATGGGCTATAAAAATAGCAGGCAGAAAAGCAAACATATTTCCTTGGAAATGCATTAGCAGATCTTACAAAAGCAAGTTTTGACATGTCAAGCTGCAAAATAGTCTTTCCCTACAAATACTTGTGGTCTTTTGTTGGAAAGGAATGGCAGAAAATGCACAATAACTCATTTCAACTACAAGTAATGATCATATTCTGCACTTGACAGTTGATGACCATTGTAATTTTTTCAAGCCTGTAGGTACCAGGGTGCTCTGTAGGCCCACTATAGGGTGCTGTAGATACCCACGAGAAGTTACTGTTAAAATTCAGAGACACCTAAAGACAAAGATTACATGGTCCCATTAGAAGAAAATGATGAAGGAAGTGAAAAGCGCCAGTGATGATTTCAAGCATCATTTTAGCATTATCTTGGTAGAAACCAATGGTTCTACAGCCAGTGGTGACACTCTCTACTCAGGAAATACGATGTTCACAGATGAACAGATACGATGTTCACACACACATGGTTGAGTCTTTAAATGCCTTTGTGTGAGTAATCTTCAGGTCTGCTTGAAACCCCCTTCCAGCTAATAACAACTGCACTGCTCACTGTGTGCTCTTGTCCTCCTCCATGCCTTTGCTCCTCACAGTCTTACCGGAAAACACAGATTCACTCCACTTAAGAGACAAGTCCCTTTTGTCTTAAACTTTAGTGTAAGTTTCAGCTGACCCAGAAAGTCTTTCCCAGTGGGCCCTATGTAATTCTGACTCAGGTGTCTCCCTGTGTCTTAGTCTGTACGTTTCCACCATGTATTTCTGCGTAGCTATTTTGCTTGTCAGTGCTTCCAGCTCTGCGGTGTCTGTGTGCATGTGTAGTGTAAAATATGTATAATGTCCATGAGCATATATGTCATGTATACTGTGTGTGCATGTATGTGCAATGTCCATGAGCATATATGCCATGTATACTGTGTGTGCATGTATGTGCAATGTGCGTGTAGTTTATAAGGTATATGTACATTCAGACATATGTGTGTGGGGTAAGATCTTGGTGATGTGGGGTGTGTGTGTGTGTGTGTGTGTGTGTGTGTGTGTGTGTGTGTGTGTGTGTGCATGTATGGGAGTCAGGTTATGTAAAGCTGTGAAGCACAGCTTATCAGAGTCCAGTCTCCCTACGCTGCAAGCTCACTGAAAGCAGAGACAATTCCTCCTAGTGGCATCAGTGTGTGGTGAACATGTAAGTGTGACTCTGGGCACCTCGCACTGGACAGCTGAGGGGATTAAACAGAATGATAAATATGAAGTGCACAGCTCTTAGCAGGTGTTCACCACAGGAACCTTTTAATAAGTTTTTAAATTTTACTTGTATAGGCATTTTGTCTACATAGCTGTACGTGTACCACTTTCCTGCCTAGAGCCAGAGGAGACCAGAAGAAGGTACTGGAACTGAAGTTACAAGCAGCCGTGAGCTGTCATATGAGTTCTGGGAATCCAAGCTGGATCTTCTAGAAGAACAGCCCGTGCTCTTAACTGTTGGGCATCTCTGCAGCGCAGAAACCTCTTCATTTCTGTGTGTGATTCTAGCACAGTGCTTTAGGTGCTGGCGGTCCCTGGTGCCATGGTGTAGTGGTGACTCGAGGGAAATGGCCTACAATTACTCTTCTGAGATAGACAGATAGGTGGTCATTGAGGCCAACACCGGCAGTTAGGACACACCCTGCCTTTCACTCTCATCCTCCTTGTTGCTAATGGTGCTGATATTAGTGAAGTCCGCATGGACCCAGTCATCCTGCCTCCCCACATTGCTCTGTTCATGGGCATGGCATTATCACCACAGCAATAATAGTAATTAATAGTAATAGAGCACAGCGATGGTAACGAGTGGTGCCAAGCGCCAACTACTGTGCCTGGAACCATAGAGGCTACTTTGTTTTTTGTTTTTGTTTTTGTTTTTGTTTTGTTTTGTTTTGTTTTTGAGGCAAGATTACACTGAATAGCCCTGGATGGCCCAGAACTCACTATGTAGGCCAGGCTAGCTTCAAACCCAGAGACCTGCCTCTGCCTCCTGATTTATACGCAGGTGCCACCACACTAAGACTGTTTTTTCTTTCATTTTTTAAAAGGCTTTATTTATGTATTTAGGGGTGGTGGTGGTAACAGCATACCACAGAGTGCATGTGGGAGTCAGAGGGCAACTTATGGGAGTCAGTTCCCTTCTTACACTATGTGGATTATAGAAACTGCACTCAGGTCCTCGGGTTGGGTGTTAAGTGCCCTCGCCCACTGAGGCATCCACCAGCCCTGTGCATAGTATTTTACTTGACTTCAGGACAATTCTGCAATCAGCACAAAAATTCACAGAAATTCGGGGACCAAAGCAAACCTCTTCTTCAAGAAATATGTGGAGTTCTAAGCCAGCTGAAGCAACCTGTTAAACTAGGTCTGTGTACAGGCGCTACATCACCCGAGGCCACAGGCCTGCGGAGCCAGCTCAGCGCACAGTGAAGAGATGATGGCTACTCCTTTGGCAGTTTCTTTCGGCTTCCGATGGCAACAGGAAGTGGAGAACTGGCTCCTAAATCTTCTGGGGGTCAGCCCAGCCTACTTGCCATTCTTTCCCCATGCACTGGCTTTCCCATTTTCTGAAACTACCACCCACTTGAATTTCAAAGCAAATCTAGGTGACAGTTCAGACCCAGTGCCTTTGCTGTGACAGCTGGCCATTCTTAGGTGTCCACTAATTGTGTACACTTTAGCATCATTTCTAGAATGACAGTTGCTTAAGCAACTGGACCTCTCTCCACCAAAAGGCCTGATGCCTTTCACGGCATGATGGACCCACAAGCTGTGTCCTAGACATAGATCAGGAAAGCCATTTCCATGTCTCCACGTAATGCCCACCCCTCTTACTCTCCTTCTGACATAAACTCTCTAAGCTGTAAACTACATGTTTTGCTATTTCCCTCTTAATTCTTGTTTGCTAATGGTTTTGATTCTAATCTGATTTCATCCACATAAAAATATCAAGCAAGCTACATAATGTAGTTTGGCTTAGATCCTGCCCCTAGGGCCAGAGTTGGTTTTATTTCATTTACAGCAGGATAAGTTCAGTCGTTCGTGATTTTTTTTAGGCCTTAGTGCTTTCTGCTGTACTTCTGTTTTTATATGAAGTAGGAAGACCAGAGAGAGGGGTGGGATGCAAATTTGGGAGTCAGCCATCGTCATGCAGGCACCTGCATGCACACCTGTGGTGAAGGGGAAGAGGCCTCAGCTTTCTAGGTCAATTTGGCATGCTATATGTGATACTCGGCAAATCATTCCGCCTTTGAACCTTTCTTTTTTTCTCTGAGGAATGAACTAAGAATATTCCTTTGAACTGGGCATAGTGGCACATGTCTTTAATTCCAACACTCAGGAGGCGGAGGCAGGTGGATCTCTGAGTTGGAAGACTATTTCTTTGTAAGATTTTTTTTTCTGGATTAGTGAATATACCATTCTGAAAGGTTTTTTACAAAACCTACATAAACATTAACTCTCAACAAAGAACTGGTGATGTGCTTTGGTGCTCCCATGTGTCCACCCACAGCAGTTGACACTGACATTTGTCCTTTCATTTTAGTACCCCTAAGCTGGATGAACCATAAGACAGCACGCAGAAGTGGTGACAGAACAGTAAGTTCATTTCTCCAAATAGTCACCTTTGACGGTATTCTGTTTGAAAGGAGGGTGTCTTTCACTATTTTATTTTAATTAATTGAGACGATGTTCCACTCTCTAGCCCGAGCTGACCTGGAATTGACAGGAATTCTCCTGCCTCGGCACGGTGTAAGCCACTATGCCCAACCTTCTTGCAGTGCTTTAAATTCGTCTTTGAGGAAACCACCCAGCTTCAGGAACATAAGAAAATATTGTTTGTACCCTTTTGATTCTGTTTGAAGAACTGTGGAATTATCTAATTTAAGCATCCATGCTATTCATTGCAGAGGTGTCTGAATGATGTGCTATTCCAAAAAACAAAACAACCCCCCAAAAAACCCAAACAAAACAAAACAAAACAAAAAATCAAAGGTTGATCTTTTTCTGCCACTTGGAATATACAGCAGATTGTGGTACAAGCCACGAGATACTTAAAAAAGGAAGGTTCTTAAAGGTGCATCTTCACTGGACTGAATACATATCTGCTCAGAGGGACCACCTTAAAGACCCACCCTGACTTTTGTTGTCTGAAGATATTTATAAAAAGATTAATTACAGCTTGTTAGCATCACATGTTGTGTCTAGCTCCTCCTAGCATGGACCAGTCAATGTAGTAGGTGTTCAATGGGAGGCAATTGTTACCTAGTGTTAAGATCGTTATGGGTTATGTAGAAAAAGAGTAGTTAAAATAGTATATAGGAGATACCCCACACACATGTGACCTTGGATTCTAGCCATGGCAATCTTCTGAATGCACATTCTGCTATTCTAGTGCCTTCCAAAAGAAAAGAGACTTTTATCGTTCAGCATTTCAGATACACATGTTAGAACAGAAAAGAAAGGCATTGGCAAATAGTGGGAAAAGTTCATCTGACTACCTTGGCCAGTGAGCTCTTGAGCAATGGATACCCAGGGAGTGACTGTGGAGAGCTAGCCTGTAAAGCTTACAGGTTCTTCACATATACATGACCACATCCTAAGGTCATGGCTAGAAACATAGGACCTGAAAACATATGTTCAACTTCAGATAAGCGACTTCTACTATTTTCTCTAGCCGAGAAACCAAGGGTCACCCATATGCTGGACACTGTGCTAAACTCTGGCCAGCTGTTCACTGCGCCTCCAGAATAGCTATCACCACAGTAGCTTTGCAGACAAAGAGTGTATCATTTCATGACGTAGTGCTATAATATGCTATATGCAATAACAAGAGACAACTTCCACTGGAGAGACCTCCCCAAAACTGTCCCTTTTTCTGGGTGGGGTGGGGGTGGGGTGGGGGAAGGTGCTGCTGAAACAGTCAAAAGCATAGTTTCTTATTTGGCATATGATTCCTGCTAAACTAGTAGAATCTTAATAGTTTATCTAGAAGGAAGAGAAATGTGGGGAACACCTGTGATTGATGATAAAACAGTTCACAAGGAAGAAACGAAATGTGGGGCGTGTACGGCTGCCGGTATAATAAAGCCTGGGTAAGATTACAGAATGCAGATCAAGTGCTAGCCACCCGTTCAGCAAGCCGTCTTTATTATGGTTTTAAAGTGCCCAGGCTACTGGAGGAACCAGTTAAAGCTGTTTATATAAAAAGCTTATTGGAGAAAGGCCAGAACAATAAGAGACAAAGCAACCACAAGTACGTCTAGATTGGGGTAAAGATCTAGCTGATACAATTCACATATATTTTTTTAGAACCATCACCTGGGCATGAGCATGGCATACCAGGTAATAATGTTATGGGAGCCTTAGAAATTGAACTGTCTGGGTGCAGAAAAAGCCAATCAAAATGTAATATTGTATAGGGGTGAAAATTTTTGTCTGTCCTCTATTGCTTTCTTAGGGGTGTTTTGAATAGCACCAAGCCTTAGCAGGGCCTACGATTTTTAAGTGAATAATGAAACACAAAATGACAAGTGGTGCCAATATTCATATATGGGAAAGTAAAAATATCACCAAAATGTAAGTGTAAGGATAAAACATTAAAAATACATAAAATAATAATAATAATAATAATAATAATAATAATAATAATAATAATAAAAAATTTGAATTAAGTTAATGGAAGGAAGCTACAAAGCTTGTGTGTGTGTTTGTATATGTGTAGTGTGTATGCACATGTATATGAGGGTACAGATATCTGTGTGTGTGCAAATGCCAGAGAACGAGGTATGTGTCCTTCTCTGTCACTTCCTTATTCTCCTGAGACAAGGGCTTTCCATGAACTAAAAGCCAGGCTAGCAACCATCAAGCTCCAGCGATCCTCCTGTCTTCAGCTCACATAGCACTGAGGTTGCAGGCATGGGTGTGTGTGTGTGTGTGTGTGTGTGTGTGTGTGTGTGTGTGTGTGTTGTGTAGTTACTGAACTCTGGTGCTCATGCCAGCTAAGCAAGTGTTCTTATCCACTTAGCCATCTCTGTAACCCCCAAAGCTAATATTTTATAGTAACAAAATTAGTATAAAACACAAGGGAATAGTTCACTTAGTATGTTGTCTGTGAAATCAAGTATTGAAATTTCAAGGCTGTTAAAAAGAAAATCATGTTCCATTACATTCCATTTGTAGTCACGGATGCCAAGTGAAAGGTAACCAGTTTTAACCAGTTTCTTACGTTAGAGTGGCTGCCACGAGACATGCCCGGGAATTTTCCCCCTTTCTCTGTGATACTACCACAAAGTCACAGTTTGGAAGCTGTCACGCGGAGGGTGCTTCCACATCTGTACAGTTATGGTCTATACGCAACAGCTGTCCTTTCATTTGAAGGCCATGCTACTCATGTTGAGCGTTCGCCTGCGTTTCCCAACACTGCCAAATGCCACATCCACAGACCGTGTCCTGTCTCCTCTGTCCCACGCGTTCACTGCTCTGTGGTGCGCAGGGTGTGGAGTGAGTTTTAAGGAGAGGCCACACACTCTTATTGTATCGATCTTATCCACAGCGCTGAGTATAGAACCCAGGGCCGTGTGAATGTAGACAAACGCTTAGCGCTGAGCCATTCAGGCTTTGAAGACCGTTCTCTGGGCTCGGTCTGCCAGCTTCACGGCTTTTAACATACCCTTGTCGTGTATTTTCAGTTTAACTGGCACAACCTGCTTGGAAGGGCTATTTCCTGACCAGCTGCTTGGTATCAGTGTAGTGTGGTTTATGTAGGAGCTTGCTTGAAAGAGTGTTCTGTCCAAAGTGTCAGTGACAAGCAATTCCTCAGTATGGATAGAATGAGCAAAGGAAAACAACAGAAAAGCCTCCAGCATTATGTTAAAGCTGCCTGTCCATGGGAGACAGGACAGAGCTAGTTTTCTACCCAGTCAATCGCATTTATTGGGGAGATAGTCTGTAGAGTGTGTGAAGTCTTATCTACTCCTATCTCCTGCATGTAATCTTTAGTTACTGTTTTATAACATGTTTTCAATTCCTTTATGATGCTTCTTCAAAACTCAAGAGAACTGCAAATGGAGGAGGCTGTGCAAACATGGAGCATTTAGGAAACTGGGCATACGCCAATTTCCAAGCACCATACTAGGCTTTGGGGGAGGGAAAAAGAATTTAAAAGGCGGTGTTAACTTAACACACAGCTGGGTAGGCATCAGCGAGAGACACAGCACAGGGAAACAACAGTGAAAGAATGTCCAATTTACAAAGCTAACATGGGTGCGGTGGCTAGTCAGCTGTGGGTGCAGGCAGGAGTAGGGTGTCAGGGACGGTTTCCAAAAGGGTTTGGAAGGTCAACCGAAGGCTGCCAGGTAGAAAAATGGAGGGGCATTCCAGGAAGAGAGACTAGGTGACACAAGGCAAGGAGGAGTCAAGCAGTACAGTATCACTGGGGAATCCCAAGCAGTCCAACTTTGCTGATCAGAGAGAGTTTGTGGGGAACGGAAGGCGACCTCAGTCACTTAGATGTGGCTTCTGGTTTTGAATGTGGAGGCTGGCAGTGATGGCCCTGATGACTGTGAGGGCAAGGGCTGTTTAAATAGTCAAACGACTTTGCAGTCTTTCTATGACCGTGTACACACCACAAGAGGCAGTCCGCCAGGTTTCTATTTTTAATTTTACGTGTATGGATGTTTTGCCTGCATGGATGTATACCGTGTGTATAGTGCCCAACGTGGTCAGAAGAGTGTTGGATCCCTACAGATCGTTGTGAGGTGCCATGTATGTGCTGTGAATCAAACCCAGGTCCTCTAGAAGAGCAGCCAGTGCTCTTGACTGCTGAGCCCTCTCCTGCTGAATTTTTAGTTTAATTCTGTGTCTATGTGCACAGGCCTATGGGTAAACTTGCATGTGTGTGCACATATATGTGTGTTGGAATATCGTCTACAATTGCTTCTTCAGTTTTTTTGGTTTTTTGTTTTTTTTTTGAAGACAGAGTCTGACTGAACCTGCAGCTCAGCAATTGATTAGACTAGCTGGCCAGCTCTGGAGATCCTGTCATTACCTCTCCAGCACTGGAAATATAGGAGCGCTCTGGTCTTCAGTTTTGCATAGCCAGCATTTTGCTGTCTGAACCATCTTCCCAATCGCAGCCTTAGAGATTTTTTAATGTTAATTTATATGTGTATATGCATGCTTGTGTTGTATGTGTATGCTTACGTGTGTGTGTGTGTGTGTGTGTGTGTGTGTGTGTGTGTGTGTGCACGCACGCGCACACACAAGCATATGAAGGCCAGAAGTTATTTTCAGGTGTCATTCCACTTTGTTCCCCCACAACCTCCATAGGTCAGCCATTCGGTTTCTAAAGTGCAATATATCTTTTCAAGAGAAAAGAATCTGAAACAAAATACGCCCTCAATAAATAACTGTTTTCCAGCCATGTCTGTTGGATATTAGATATATTCTAAGTTTTAATTAACTTATTTTTTTTATATTGTGCGTGTGGATGGTTGGGAGGGGGGACATGTATCACAGCACATAAGTAGGGGGCAGAGGATAATGCTGTGGTGCCAGGTCTCTCTTTTCACTTTTACATGGGTTGTGGGGATAGAGTTTAGGTTAGCCAGCCTTTACCCACTGAGCCATTAGTGGGCCTTAGACTTTGGGCATTTTTAATGCATCTGATATAGTAAATCTGAAGTTTTATGAATTTGCTATTAATGCTGCTGTCTGTCACATTTGGTTAATTCTTTGTTTACAGATGACTATAATCTGTTTGCATTTGTGTGTGTGCTTTCCACATGTGTCTCACTACAATCGGTAAGAAGCTGATGCTGTTTACTGCTGGTAACCTTTAGGAGAGGGCAGTGTCTTTGAACAGTGTCTGCTGGGCCTGTGCTGCTCACTAAATGTGTGCTGGGTGCCCCTCTCCCACAGAAGAAATCATTAGCTTCTCGTCAAGGTCTTTGACTCTTCAGCATTTGAACCTCTTAATTCTCGATTTTGAACTCATGGAGGAGGTCTATGTAGCAGATGTGTAACGTAAGCGCCTTATGTAAGGGAACATCCCTCAGTATCTATACCTGGGAATGCAAAGCCATGCTGAAACTAATTTTAATAATATATTTTAGTTAGCTTAATATATCAAAATAGTTACATTTTAATTTTTAATCTATGTCTGCTGATTTTACATATTTTCTTCTACTCTTTAAAACATATATACTTGGTACTTACAGTCCAGCCTAAATGAGGATTAGTGTGCGTGTGTAATGTGTAAAAGAGAGAGAACACGTGTGTGGTGCATGTGTGTGATGTGTGTGTCTTATTCCATTGAGGCAGTGTCTCTCAATGAACCTGGAGCTAAGCCAGCTAAGTTTAGCTTAGCTAAAATCCCCACAGTAGAGGTTACAGTCTGAGTGGCCATACCCGAGTTTTACATGATGCTGGGGATGCAAACTCGGGTCTTTGTGTTTCCCTAGCAAGGCTGAGTCACCTCTCCAGCCCTCAGGTGATACATCTTCATGAGAATGCTTGATCCTGCGTAGGTTTCAGAAAGTTTGGAGTTGAAAATGTCGATTCCAACAGTGATGTTCTTTCTACATAACATAAAGAACACCCAAACACTGAACCAAACTGGTTTCTGAATTTAAATCATAAGGAAATCAATAAAAATGCAAATGACTTCTCAAGTGCCCGGCAGCCGAGTGTAGCCAGTGCCCTTAGAACTGGCCAATAGAGTTGTTAAAAAGTTTCTTCCGTGGGGCTGATGGTCAAGGGCACTCTTTAGCCACCACCCATGTGCGCTCAGCACTTTGTAGATCCTCATTTCTCTTGTTCTGTCAGAACTTCAGCTTTCTTCTGAAACTTTTAAACCACCCAGCCTCAGAAGCTTCTAAACTGCACATGCCACGTTTTGTTCATAGTCTCAAAGAGAATTGCTAGAAGCCTTAAAAAGTCCCTTTGCCGTTTCCATGTAGTCCGCAGTAAAAAGCCATGTAGGAAAACTTTGCTTGTGGGCATTTTCATTATGAAATACTAAGGTTAAACCGTTTTGATGCCGTCCCAGTATCCCCTTACGCCCCTTTAGAGCAGACAAATATGCAATTTCTCTCTTTCTTTTTAATGGAGGGGTTTTTCTAACCTATGAAAAGTGCACCTTCACTATAAGCCAAGCCCAGGACTGCGGGTATTACAAGGAATTAAATGTCGGTCTTTAAAAATAGTTATTTCTTTTTTTTTTTAAATTTTTTATTAATTTATTCTTGTAACATCTCAATGGTTATCCCATCCCTTGTATCCTCCCATTCTTCCCTCCCTCCCATTTTCCCATTATTCCCCTCCCATATGACTGTTCCTGAGGGGGATTTCCTCCCCCTGTATATGCTCATAGGGTATCAAGTCTCTTCTTGGTAACCTGCTATTCTTCCTCTGAGTGCCACCAGGTCTCCCCCTCCAGGAGACATGGTCAAATATGAGGCACCAGAGCACATGTGAAAGTCATACCCCACTCTCCACTCAACTGTGGAGAATGTTCTGTCCATTGGCTAGATCTGGGTAGGAGTTTAAAGTTTACCGCCTGTATTGTCCTTGGCTGGTGCCTTAGTTTGAGTGGGACCCCTGGGCCCAAATCTACCTATCACAAAGTTCTACTTGTAGGTTTCTAGGACCCTCTGGATCCTTCTACTTTGCTATTCTCCCATGCTTCTCTCATCTAGAGTCCCAATAGGATGTCCTCCCCTCTGTCCCCGTTTCTTGGTTAAGTGAAGGCTTTCATGGGACATGCCCCTTGGGCTAGTATGCAGATATAAGTGAGTATATACCATTTGAGTCTTTCTGCTTCTGGGCAGTTATTTCTTATTAGATAGAAAAAACGGATTCCCTTTGAATGTAGTCCTGATGACAAAAAAAAAAAAAAAAAAAAAGTAAATGTCCTGCAGCAGGGTGTGGTGGCACATACTTTTAATTCCAGCACTCCAGGAGGCAGAGGCAGGTGGATCTCTGTGAGTTGGAGGCCAGCCTGGTGTACAAAGTGAGTCCAGGACAGCGAAGGCTGCACAGAGAAACCCTGTCTCGAAAAAACCAAAAAAGGTAAATATCCTTTAGTATTGTTAAATAACGGTCGGTCAGTTTCAACATTTGAGCCAAGTGTAGCAGGTATAGTTGAAAGCGTTGTGTGTGTGGAAGCTACCGGGCTGGGATCCTGGGTTCTCCTTGAGTTCTGTCTCTAATTAGCCTCATCCCTTACACAGTTGAGCTCATGGGTCTTGTGACTGGTGCAAGATTGAACACTCCCATACATTCCAGTCATCTTCTTCTGCGGCTCAGTAGTCTGGTGTAGCTAAGGAATAAGTCAGTTCAGCAAAAGTTTGTAAAATGGAAACAAATATGCTTGTCAGGGTCACCACAAGGGTGAGGACAGAGGATAATATGTGAATAGATCTAAGTACTGATGGAAGAAGTGACAGCCCAGTGAGGCGGGGCATCTTCTCAGCGAAGCTTGCCTACTCCTACCTTAATGGAGATACAGCTTTAACGCGAGGGACTTCTGTGTTAGTGGGACTGCTGTGTGGGACCTTCATCTGATGAGAAAAGAAAAAAGCACACTTGAGTGTATCTTGGTGAACCTTGATTTCTGAAGGACCTTAAAAATGCACACTATTAAAAAAAAATGCACACTATAATTCAGGCTTTGGCCTTGCAATTAGTTCCAAAGTGTGAGTGCTAGTTGAGCAGTAGAGACGGCCACCAAAGGGGACTTGCGATTTTCATTTGCTTTGTGGAACTGAGAAATGTTTACAACGTAGGATGCTAGAGAAATAAATCCACAGCTGGTTAGAAGGGAGTACACACAGAGTGAGAATATATATATATATATATATATTCCTTCAAGATATGTGTTTGCTATTTTTAGGCCCTTCTGGCCCATGTTTTAAGGGTCAAGTGTTAAGTTTTCAGAAACAACGTTTAATGAGTCAGGACAAAAACCATCTGGTGCAGGAATTCTTCCTTCAAGTAGACACATTCAGGAAAGAGGAGGAATTTCCCATCATCCCAAGATTCCCATTGGAGGCTGAAGAAAGCTGCTCAACAAAAATCCATCAATCTTGCCCTATGTGTCCCTCCTTGTATTCCCTGCCCATCCCCGTAGGGTGTGATAAAAATTCTGGAAAGAAAAGGAATGGGAAGATGGTCAAGTTTTTATCCTACAGGCCAAGTGTGCAAAACACCAGAGTAAGGACAGAAGCATTGCGTCGGGACAAAGTGTAAGACACAGGGGTGTGCACAGGACCTAAAGGAGTAGCAGGTGGGTGGAAGGGCACAGAGACAGCCTTCTACTCTCCCTGAATAAGCTGGGCCTAAGTGACGCTTCCTTGTATCCCAGGAAGTGACGATCAGCCAATGTAGACATCGTGATTCCCAAGTCTCACCCACTCCAGGGATGCTGTGGGGTGCGGGGAGCCCTCTTCCACACGCTTTCTGGGCCAGCTCCTTACGTGAGGCTTTTGTGCCTTTTGTCCAACCTTGACACTGAACAACACCTCAGGGCAGAAGGGGGCTGAAAGAAAGCTCAAGGGAAACTAGGAATTAAACGAGAGGAAAGAATTTAAAGGTGGGCAAAGTGCAGAGTCGGGTGGTACCCAATGGTTGGTCCAGCGAAACAAATAAAATACATAAAAACGGGGGAAGGAGGGGATTGCTACTTATTCGCACGAACCCCCTGTGTCTCTAGTGCTGGTTTAAAAGCCATTCGAGAATCAAAAATCAAATCGCAGGACAGCGGAGGTTCTGAGGGGACAGCCAGATCCGCGGGTGGGGTTGAGCCACTAATGAAATCCGGCCCGGCGGGCGGAGGCGGCCCCGCATCCCTAATGAGGGAATGAATGGAGAGGCCCCTCGGCTGGCGCCCGCCCACCCGGCGGCGGCCGCCAAGAGCCTCGGGGCGCTGCGTGCCGCGCCCGCCGCTCCGCGCGCACCGGCTCGGGCCGCGGAGGGCTCCGGGTGAGCGCAGCGGGGACGGCGCGGAGCGGCGCGCGGGCTCGGGGCCGCGGGGCCCGGCGGTTGCGGCAGCCGCAGCGGCGGCGCTCACCTGAGGCGGCGCGCGGGAGGCGCTGTCAGGGCCGCGCTCGCCGCCGCCGGGCGCCGCGCTGAGGCAGCTAGCTCCCCGGGCGCCGGCTCTCCAGTCAGCCCGCCGCCGCGGCCCTCCGCGCACGACCCCGCGTCCCCGCAGCCCGGCTCCCCGCGTCCTCGCCCGCCTTCCCGCCCCGCGGCCTGCGGGAGCCGCGCGCTCCCCCGGCGCGGCCTGCTCGCGCGCGCCCGCCCTCGCCGAAGCCCTCCGCCGCCCGCGACCCGCCGGACCCCCCGGCCCGACCCCGCCGCCCGCTCAAGATGTCGGCGCGGACGCCATTGCCCACGGTGAACGAGCGGGACACGGAGAACGTGAGTCGTCCCCCTCCCCTCCCGTCCCCGACACACACACCCTTCCAGCCTCCTCCGGCGCGGCCACCTGGACGAGCCCGGCCTGACCCCCCACCCCGTCCCTCTCCTCATCCCCACGCGGGGAGGCCGGGGCTGCCCTCTGCTTAGAGGCGGCCCTGCCTAGGGGATGGGGAGATGATGGAGGGCAGAGGGTGGGCAGCCAGGGTGGCTTCGTGACCACCCCAGCGTTCTGGACCCCCTCCACACCCGGGTGAACGGATGCTTGGCGACAGCCCACGAGCCCAGCTGAACCTCTTACACCGCGGCTGTCCTGGGATCTTTCAGCCCTTTGCTTTTCTGGATCTTCAAGTCCTTTGCAAACACCCCACCCTACCCTGTCCCCCGCATTGCCCCATGACTTTGCTTTTTGTAATCAGGTCCACCTTGGGGGGGGGGCGGGGGGATGGAATGGGCACCTTAGGGAAAAAGAAGGCAATGAAGTAGAGGGTGTGTGTGTGTGTGTGTGTGTGTGTGTGTGTGTGTGTGTGTGTGTGTGTTTGACTTTATGTCACTGTAATACTCTTAATAGTGAAGAGTGGAAGAATTTCATTTACAGCTTCTGTAGCCCCAGGGTGAGAGAGGAAAATGTTTTAAAGCCCCAGGAAGCCAACTGGCTTCTCTACCTCCATCCAGTGTTTGTGACTCAGGGACAGGTTTTAAGGACCTCGCCTCCTTGGAGTGTCACAAGGTGCATTTCTTTGAAGGGAGGATCTTTCTGTGTCTGATCAAATTGCCCTCAGGAGTTTTGTTGTTGTTGTTGTTGAGATGCTCGGGGTATTTGAACTCTTAAAAACTAAGAGAGCAAGGCCAGTTGTAATTCACCTTCTGAAAAGTACAATTGTGTCCATGTGTGTGCAAGTTGTTCCTTTTCAGCAACGGTGGCTTTCTGTCACTGTAGTTTTTAAATCCTCACGACCTGTAAAGGTGCCTGGAGGCTCCAGAGGGTCTGGTCTGATTGCTGACAAGTTTTGAGGAGCTAGCGGGTACTAGGTTTTGGTTGGCCGGCCAGCGCTCTCTGCTCGGCTTCTTATTTCACCAGCCCTCCAGTGCTTAATGTACCAGTGACTTCATAGGGGTGGTAAAGTAAAAATACTGAAGTGCTTTGGTGTTCTGAGACAAAAGAGACGGGAGGGGAGACAGGCAGGCTCACTTTTTGAAGCACCGAATGAGGCACAAACATGGTGTTTTATCTAGAGAGTAGGAGCTTACAGAATTTTAATATATGTATTTGAAGGGAAAATAAATTAATTCCACCAAGACCATTGTTAGAAGAACTCGGAAGATGTGCCTTGTCTTCTTCTATGCCATACATTTAAAATGATAAGGGCACCAAGGCTGTCACCACCATACCTTATAGCTTAATTTGCATCATAACTGCTGTTTTAGAAATGGAATTGCTGCATAATTTTCATTGAGAGGTTAAAGGAGGTTGGAGGAAAAGATAAAGAATTTGGTGGCAATAGATTTTTAAAGCCAAAAAATTATTATTAAAAAAAAATGTCACTCAAGAGTGAGAATGAAAAGTCAAACAGACATTGACCTTTGTTTTTATTAGCAGAATTCTGCGTGTGTTAACCTAGGAAGAGCACGTTGTTTAGTTTTGTCTTGCGTTTTGACTACTACGCCTCTTTTCAGGCTTGTGTGGATAGGGCTCTTTTATACAACATGAGATGGCATTAAAGAAATAGGCAGCAAGGGATTGGACCACATGCGGCTTCACACGTAAGAACAAAAGAGCAGCAAGGGCGTTTTAAAGCAATAGCAGCGTTATGAACTGTGTTGTACCTTCTGGGAAGGGTTGTGCTGTGCAACTCGGCTGCTTTGTTTCTGAGCATGCTCTTTCAGGGCCCCTGCACGGCTTGTGTCTACCCTGCTATACAACCGTCTCTCCGTGTGGCTTGCTTTATCTACTCCCTAATTATCTCCTCATTGCTTGGAAAATATCTACTCCAGGATGCTGTTAACTAATCAATGAATATGCTCTTAACTCTGTTCGTGAACTGAAAGGCAAGGCAGAAGGGCTGAAAGGCAAGGCCCCTCCCCACTAAGAGCTGACAGAAAAGAGAAATACAGTCCCAAATAGTGTACAGTAGAAGACTGCAGTTGGGGCTAAACTGGCTTGTAAGTGCTCCAGGGGTTTATGGAAGAGGCCACTCTGGAGGCTGCTAAATGACCACTGGACTCATGAATGGCGTTGTCCAGGTTCCTTAGCTCCCGTCAGAGAGGTAGAGTAACAAAGTTGCTTGTCAGTACATGTATCCATGCCAGCATGGTGGCCACAACGTGCATTCCCTTGTACTCACACATGACATTTTAAGTATATTCACACATGACATATTTGAAAAAATATCTATGAAAACATGTCTCTTTCATATGACTTCTAGGTCTTTTTGGTAAAGACAGTGGCAAAAACAAAAACAAGACAAAACCCACTATTACTCTTAGAAATTAAAATAAATATAATATTTTTAAAAATCAGTATTCTATTGTTACTTGCAGATAATATAAACATTTTTTAATCATACACACACACACACATATATCATGCTTATGGCATATTTGGATTATGTGTCCCTGTCAGCATACAGTATCTAATTTTTTCCAATGTCATGGGTGCACGTTCAAGATTTAAAATTCCAAGAAGGAATGCTGCGACCCTGCTGTCTCATCCACCACAGTAGAGAAAGAATTTTTCTCTGAGAGCATTTGGTGTGATCTTCAGGAGTCTTCTTGGGGGAAGGTTCGTGTGTGCCTAGTTGACTAGTTGACAGGCCTCACTGGACTGAATGTGACAGGAGGGGGTGATTGGCTCTTAAGGCAGTAAACACTTCACAGTGCAAACCGCAGAATCTCCGTAACATGTATTCGACTTTAGGTTGTAAAGAGTAGGTCTAGGAAAATAAAAACATATTTGAAAAACTTGTTTTTATTTTCTTCTTATTTTTTATTGTCAGGTCATTCTTGGATAATTCCAGTATGGATATAGGAACTATGCTAAAATATACTGCTAAATGTGTTTCTTTCTTCAATGAAACAATTGTATAAGTGTTCTGGAAAACCGTTGCTGGCACTCCTGTTGGCGGGACAGCAATGCCCTGGCTGATTTTCTGTGCTGGGAGCAATACTGCGTTCCTTATTAGAGATGAGCATGAGGAAAGTCAATGTGACTGTTTCTTGGGATGTCTTAGAGTTAGAAACGTGGGTAGAGTCAGAGCTTTCAACAGACCTCTTACTGGTGTGTCTTTTGATACACTCAAAATCATCTGGCAACTCTAACAAGCTGTTCCAGTCACTGAGGTGGCCGAGGCAGGTTGGCCAGTGACCAGGCCAGTGACCATTGTCATTAGGTGCCGGATGGAAAGACAAGTGGGTTGCGCTGTTCACATTGCCCTCAGCTCTGCTCCCTGCTGGAGTCCCAGGACCTGTCCTGTAGCAGTGCACTTGCTGCCTGGTTTTGTCAGCGACTAATGTATGTAAGAGATCAGTGCTCTAACATTTTCTTTTGAGTCAGATCACTTATCATCAGAACACGTGTTATCCATGTAAGTGCAGCTAACCGTTACATACACCACCCAAGGCTGAAGGCTTCAGAGAGTCAAGTGGCCTGCCCAAGGTCACACTAGATTTCTGACCTCTGTGACTGTTGCTCTACTCTGCTATGGCTTCTAGGCGTGGCTTATTTGGTTTGGCCTTAGAGATTTAAGGAGAACACACACAGGCATCTTAACAAGGGAAGGACAGGATATGCTTTTCTCAACTACTTCTGGTCCTTTCCTGCTTAGTTGTGGGGACTGCCCTGCCCTTCCCCCTTATCAAACACTTACAAATCCTTTGTGGCTTTGCTTGCAGCACTTGACAAGACTCCCGAGTTGCCTGTAGCCATCCTTGCTCTTTGTAGCTGACCTCTGATGAATGTATGAAGTCCAGGCTCCTGCTGTCCAGAGTGGGTGTCCAGACAGTCCACTGGGGAAGGAAATGCCTTTAACATGATCATTTCTCCGATGTTGATGCTATTATTCAGTCTTCTTGAGTTTTGTTTGTTTTTGGGTTTTTTGTTTGTTAGTTTTTGTTTCTGTTTTTGCATTTATTGGAGTATTTGTGGGTGAGTGCCATGCATGTGTGTAGAGGTCAGAGGACAACTTTCAGGAATTGATTCTGTCCTTCCACTGTGTGAGTTCCAGAGATTAGCTTGTCAGTCTTGGTGGTAAATGCTGTCTGTTAAGGCCCCTGAGCCATCTCGTTAGCCTTGTTGTGGTTTTTGAAAGCCTACAATGTTCAGAATTACTCATTCACCCTACTTTTCAAATAACAATCTGTGTTACATGCATCTATCTGAGGCTTTCCTTTGGTGCTCACTTCCTTTTTTCCTGAGGAGCACCCGTGGAAGTTCTTTTGGTGATACTGTGCATGGTGGCCTGTGTTTGTGATCTGAGCACTCAGGAGGCTGAGGCAGGAAGATCCCAAATTTGAGCCTCGCCTTAGCTGTAGATTAAAACCCTGTCTCAGAAGGAGAAAATAAATTCTTTTGGTTTACGACAGCCACTTGTAGTTTTGTTTTATCAAGACAGGGATTCACTATGTAGACCCACTGTCCTGAAAATTACTATGTAGACCAGGCTGGCCTCCAACTCACAGAGATCCACCTGCCTCTGTCTCATGAGTGCTGGGACTAAAGGCATGTGCCACCACACCTGGCTTGTAATTTTTTTTTAATCTGAAAATAGTTTGCCTTTATTATTGAAAGACAGCTTTTCTCAGTCTATAACTCTAGATTGGTTGGTTTAATTTCTTAAAGGGATCATAAAAAAGTACCCCATTATATACCAATCACACTGTTTTTGGTAGAAATCATCTGATAACTGGCAAGCTATTTTTTATTAAAATATAATTAGACAATTTTTCCCTTGTGCTCCCTTTCCTCCCTTCAACCCCTCCCGTGCACATACCCTCCTCAAAGTCATGGCCTCTTTTTGATTGTTGTTATGTGCATATAGACACATGCCTATTGTTACAGGTATGTGTGTGTTGTGTGTTTTCTCTGTCTGTGCATGTGTGTGTATGTATGTGCGTGCCCAAATATAGAAGTACAATATGCTCAGTCTGTTTGCGTTACTTGTATCTATATGACTTCAGGGCTGGCCCCTTGGTATTGGATACCACCCAGGAGTAGGGGAGGCTCTTCCCTGGGGCAGACTGACTGTTTCTTCCTCTCTCGGCATTCCTTAGTTGCCTGCAGTTCTTTGCTTAGGGTCACAGCTTTGTGAGAGTCCCCCTTCCATATTAGCATTTCTCCTGGTACCTGTCTCTTTAAGGCTCTCTTTTTTGGAGTTTTACTGTAGTGTGTTTAGGTGTTTGTTCTTTGTATCTATGAATTCATGTTTTCATAACTTCCGGGTGCCTTTCAACTGTTAAATTTTTTGTCACTGTCTTCCTTCTGCTACCCCCATGTCTTCCTTTTCACACTCAGCTTGGCTTGTGTTAGACCTTGGCGCCCCTAGATGCTTTCACATCTTCATTTTCTTACTAGCTCATTGTTCTTCGTGATGAGCCCTGTAATTAATTGTCCAGCCCTGCCCTCTGTAGAGTCCCGACTTTCATGAGTTTAGAAACGTGTTCACCGTGGTTTCTTTGCACCGTGGCTTGGCTCTTTTCTCTCTGGTGTCTCTGATCCTAGGTTGGCTATGCTAAGCTTTCATTCAGCCCTCCGTGTGCCTTAACCCTGGTTCGTGTTCTTTCCTACCTCACTGCTTCTTTGTGGTACAGTCTGTAGTACAATCAACGCAGTTACTCTGTGTAATGTTTAGCTATGTCTGCTTTCAATTATATTCAAATGTCTCCCAACCCATCTGTTGATTTTTTTAAAAAATTGTGTTTAAAAACACCTTTCATGGGAGTGATCTGCTTTTGTGCCTCTTTAGGTATGTAGTGTAGCATTGCTACCTCTAAACAGTGTGTGAGAGCAGATGCCTAGAACTTTTGTGTTGCATGACTGAAACTCTGCACCTACTGAACAGTGACGCTCTCCCCACTTTCCTTTAGGCCCTGCAAATACCATTCTTGCTTTGATGATTTTTAACTACTTTACTCATAAAAATGGAGTCAAGAGTCAGTAGTATTTATCATTTTGTGATTGTTGTATTTCACTTTCCATAGTGTCCATAAGGTTCATTTGTGTTTCAATATATGAAAAATGTCTTTCGTTTTTTTTAAACAAATGAATAATATTCTGTTGTGAGTATATAGCATATTCCATTTACCCAGTCCTCTGTTGATGATTATTTAGTTTGTTTCTACTTCTAAGGTAAATGTTTCAAGAAACATTGGATTGAGAATATCTCTTGGAGATCCTAATTTCAGTTCTCTTACATAATTAATTACCAGAAGTGGAGTTGATTGCCTACATGTTGTTATGTTCTTAATCTGCACAGGAACCTCCATATTGTTTTTCATAGACACTCCAACTTTTATGTCTTCGACAAGATCACACAGGCTCTGGTTTCTCTACTCCAACTCAACTCTGGCAACTCTGGTCACTTTGGTTTTGACGGTAACAATCCTGAGTACGGGTGTGGTTCAATGGCACTTGCTTAGCATGTGCGGGTCCCTGGGTTCAGTTCTCAGAACCACAAACAAACAAACAAACAAAACACTGCTCAATAATAGCCTCCCTCACACGTGGTACTTTGTTGTGGCTCTGGTGTTTTCTTCATGATTAGCAATGTTGTGCCTGTCTTCTTATATTCCACCTGTTGGCCCTTTGTTTGTAGTCTCTGGGAAAATGTCTATTCAAGACCTGTGCATATTTGAAAATCAGGTTATTTATATATTTGCTATTGAAATGTAGGGAATTCCCAGTATAGTCTGGATATTAACTCCACATGAGATACATGGCTTGCAGATATTTTCCCAATTCTCTAGGTCTTCTTTCCTCTATTTTCCTTGCAGTCTTTGTTCTAGTCTTCCTCATCTACTTTTACTTTGGCTGAGCTGGAGTCACACCCAGTAAATAATTCCCAAGCATTTTTCTGGCATTTTCTTTCAGGAGTTCTGTAACTTGAATGTTATAGTTAAAACCTTGATCTATTTTGAGCCTATTTTTATGTGTTTTGTAGGATGACAGTCCAGTCTCCTTCTTTTGTTGTTGATTGTTTGAGATATTCAGAGTCTTTCATAGTTATTTATGAATCCTAGGATGTTTTTCTGTTTCTATAAAAACATGCAGTTGAATTTTGATAAGTATTATGGTGATTTATAGATTGATTTGGGTAGTATGGACATTTTGACTATTAATTTTTTTTCTGTTTTTTTTTTTTTTTTTTTTTGAGACAAGGTCTCTCTGTGTAGCCTTGGGTGTCCTGGACTCACCTTGTAGACCAGGCTAACCTTGAACTCACAGCGATCCACCAGCCTCTGCCTCCCAAGTGCTGGGATTAAAGGTGTGCACCGCCATGCCCAGCCAACAGTATTAATTTTCTAATCTATGAACATGGACTGTCTGTCCTTTCTTCCTTCCTTTCTGTCTTCCTTTCTTTTTGTCTTCTTTTCTTTTGTATTTAATTTCTTTCAGCAATATGTTGTTTCTTTGGTTAAATTTATTCCAAAATATTTTATTCTTCTTGGTACTATAAAAATTGTCTACTTTTCTGAATTGCCTTCAGATAGTTCCTTGTTAGTGTGTGCATGAATCTGTGTGCATGAGCATGTGCGTGTGTATTGATCTTGGATTCTGGAAGGCTTTTGGATTTGCATATTAAGTCTAACAGGTTATTTTGGGACATATGTGGGGTTGCCTGTAAGATCGTCTTATGTACAAACATATTTTACTTCTTCCTTCTTAATTTGGACACCTTTTATTTTTTCTTGTTGGGTTGTTTTGGCCAAGAAATAATGAGGATGGTTATTTGCCATTGTTTGTGATCCTGGAAGAAAATTTTCGTTTGTTCTGTTTTTCTGCTAACCATGATGTGAGCTGTGGGCTTTTCTTAAGTAGTCTTTATTACACTGAGGTAATTCCTTGTCCCCATGTGTTGAGTGTTGCACTGCATCTTGCCTGGTGCAATGCCTACATATAAACTCCATATCTATGGAAATTACTGTGGAATTTTCATTTCTCCTGTGTTGAAATGGTGTGTATTACACTGATTATGTATCTCATGTGTGAGCTATGGTAGATGGTCCTTTCCACATGCTATTGATTTGGATTTTCTTGTTTTGAAAATGTTTGTGTCTTCTGTTCATATTCACTGGGCTCATTGGCCTGATAATGGCTTTTTCAGTCTGTACCAGTGTAATGTCAGATTCATGAATGAGTTAGGAAGTACTTCCTCGCCTTCGGTTTTGGGAGAGCTTGGAAAGGCAGGTGCTAATTCTTGTTTAAACATTTGCCGCCTTCAGCAGTGGAGCCGTCTGCTCTTGGCCTTTCTCTGCTAGAAGGTTTCTGATTGCTGATTCACTCTTCTTACAACAGAGTTGTAGATCTGTTTAGATTTCTATATCTTCATAATAGAGTATTTGTAGGTTTATTAGAATTCTCCTGAGGAATGTGTTTAATTTCAACAAATTCGTGTATTTTCCAAATCTCCTTCTGTCCTTTATTTCTGATTTCATGCCGTTAGATTTGGAAAAAATATATGGTATGATATCAGTCTTAAATGTGTGCTTTAGTGTGTGTGTGTTAAAATGTTACCTCTCATGGAAAATGTTCTGTGTGTGCCTGAGAATGTATGGTGTGCTGCTGTTGGGTGTGTGGGGTGCTTTCCTTTTTTTTTTCTTGTTGGCCTTTTGAGGCAGTGAGTGTCTCACCATGTACCCAGGCTAGTCTTAAACTTGCCAGCCTCCAGTCTTAGCCCCCCAAGAGTTAGGGGTAGGGGTGTGTCCCACCATACCAGTGTGGAATGCTTTCGATTTGTCCATTTGGTCTGTGATGCTGCCCAAGTCCCCCTTTCCTTATTGATCTTCTGTCTGGATGTTGTGTCCATTCCTGCATGTAGATCGCTGAAGTCTGTTACTGTTGTGCTGCTGCCTCTTTTTGCCTCTGGCTCTGTCAATGTTTGCATTATACATTTAGGTCTTCTGCTGTTGAATACATATATATTTGCAGTTGTTATGTCATCTTTATTTGATCGTTTTGTCATTGTGTGATGTCCTTTTCTGTCTTTTATGGCAGTATTTTTTAATTTAAAATCTATTTTCATCTGATATAAATATGGCCATTCATGCTCTCTTTCAGTTACTGCTTAAATGGAATATCATCTTCTATCTTCCGACTTTCATCCGACAAGTGTCCTTCAATGTAAAGCAGGCCCATCAACAGCACTTAGTGGGATCTTTGTCTTCTATTAAAGCATCTGATCCTTCACAGGATGTCATAAAGACTGATGTTTGTCCTCTTCCTGTTGTTTTCCTCCTGTATGTTTCACTAACTGTCACAGTGGCATCTACAGTATAGCACATCCTGTGAGCATCTGAGCCCCATGCTCCAGCGTCCCCGTCAGAGCATTGACTCACATCCAGTCGTCTCTTTCCTCATCTGCTTAGTTTGAATCTCATCGCTTCTATTTGTAATTTCTGAGAGATCTCGTATTTTCCTTAAAGTACTCTGTCTTAGAATAGTCTCTTAGTCCTTGCTTAACTTTTATGATTTAATTTTCTTAAACATTTAATATGTAGGGTTTTACATTCTATTTCTGGAAATTCTTGTTGCCTGAAGCTCCTGGACATTTAATTTATTGTTTGTACTCATGAATGTCTGTCACTGTGGTATTTTTGTTTCTGCTTTCTTTTTGCTTAGTGTTTTGCTGTTGTTGTTGTTGTTTTCCATCTCCTTTTTTTTTTTTTAATGACAAATTCCTGTTTTCCTAACATTATCTGTGTGAAACTTGGGGGCTGGAGCATGACTTCCTACAGAGAGGCCTAGATGTATCTGCTCCTGTGGGAACCTGTTGGCCAGGGACGCTCTTGTTCAGTCAGGGAATCCTGGCTTTAACTCTTAACCTTGTGGTGGGCACAAGGCTTAGAATTTGACCTTAAGGCAATTCTGTCTTCTCTGGTTACTTTCTACCAGTCTGTCTTTTTTTTAGTTTGGTTTGGTTTGGTTTCTTTTTTTAAATGTTTGCTTGTTTTTGTTTTGCCTTTGGATGTTTTTCTTCCAGTTTCACAATGCTTTAAAAGTATGTGTTTCCTGTTCCCTCAGGAGCCTTCACTGTATCTTCCCTCTTCTACAGAGAAGAAGCCCGAAGTGGGGTTTGGAAAAGGTTCATGTAGTTTTATGAACCTAAAATGTGTCATTTCTGAGACTCTTCTACCTACATATTTAAAATGTATGCAGCTTTTGTTTCTAAGCCTTTTATTTCAGAATTTAAAATTACATTTGTTCTTTGGCAATCTCATACACGTATATAGTACATTCTGATTACTCTCCCTTCCTGTCTTCTCTAATCCCCCTCCTACGCCCCCCCCCGCCACCCCCCACATCAACTCCCCTTCTCCCTACAAAACCTTTTCCCTCATTCATGTCATTTTGTGTGGCAACTCACTGACTTTTAACAAGGGCCGATGTGCTTGTGACTGTGGGTTTACATTCCCTACCCACAACTGAGTGATGGCAGGGCCAGCCTTGTACAGCTCTGCACAGCTACCCACAGCTGCAGTGATTGCAATGGCTGTGTCTAGAACGTGGCCTTTCACAGCCCTTCCCTCTATCTTCTGGTCCTTAAATGGTTTCTGAATCTTCTTCCTCTGTCTTTCCTGTGCCTTAGAGGTGCAGGTGATATGTCATTTCTAAAATCAAAATTGATTTTTGGAAAACATTTGTTGAAGTTACTAAATGATTGGCTTTCAAGAACTGCTGCTCATCATCAGGAGGGTAGAAGTTTGCTAGCAGAATTTTCACTGACAACTACAATTGATAGATGGATTAAAATCTGAATAATAATGAAACAACTGTAATTAAGTAAGGTGGCCTACTAAACCCACTTTTGTGAGGTGCTTTCTCGCTGAAATGAGGTACTGCAGTAAACTGAGCTTACAGCTTTCTGCCCTCCACTTTCTGTATCATGTTGCTAACCCTGGACCACATCAAGAGTCATTTTCATTGTGTATGGTCTCAGTTGTTTGCTAATCACAGAAAAGCTTGCACTATTAAAAGTCAATACATTCAGATGTTTTTACTCCTCCTTTTGCTGTACTGTTTTTTATTGTGCATGATCTGTAAGGTATTTCATATGTAGTTTGTAAGTCTGTGTTTTATGAAAGGGTTTTGTAGGGAGAAGAGTTGATGTGGGGGGTGGCGGGGGGGGCGTAGGAGGGGGATTAGAGAAGACAGGAAGGGAGACTAATCAGAATGTACTATATACGTGTATGAGATTGCCAAAGAACAAATGTAATTTTAAATTCTGAAATAAAAGGCTTAGAAACAAAAGCTGCATACATTTTAAGTATGTAGGTAGAAGAGTCTCAGAAATGACACATTTTAGGTTCATAAAATTATCAATCAATCCGTTTAGTTTAGATGTCCTTGGGCTGAAGTTTAGAGGTTATGCTGTACCCACTGTCGTAGTTTGTCCTCGCTCTAGACTAGCCTGTGGTTAAACTCTTTCTTCCTAATTAAAGTAGCACTGCACACCAGTGTTGCTGCTGTGTATTTCCTACATTAGTATTTTCTATATTTTTATATTAGTGATTTAATAAAGCTCATTTTTGTTTGTTTGTTTTGTTTTTCGAGACAGGGTTTCTCTGTGTAGCCTTGGCTGTCCTGGACTCAAACTCACAGTGATCTGTCTGCCTCTGCCTCCCGAGTGCTGGGAATAAAGGCCACACCTGGCCCCATTTTTATTATTATCAATATAATGAATTTATAAGGGGGAGATTATATCTAATTCTCATCCCTAATCTCTCAGCGTCCGTCGTGTGTCTCTAGAGGTTTTCTAGACTAAGGCCCAGGGATATTTGCCTCAGACCTCTGCTGCAGGCATCCACTCGAAGAGCACCAGTGTGTGTGCCAGTGGAGACTGCACATGTACTGTCGATGACTGTCCTTTCCTAAGCAGTGGCAGCAACAGGAAATACCAGGGATGTTCTGTCTGGTTTGGAGATGACACCAGAGACACATAAGGCACCTGAGCTCTGAGACCAAAGAGATTGAGGAAGAAAGAACCACGTTTCCCCTCCCTTCTCCAGCTTTGAGTGGTTAGCCACGAGGATGACAGAGAAAGACAACAATAGGAGAGCCGCACAGTGGCCGCGGTGAGACTTCCGGCATCTGTCTTATCGGCGTGGCCACTGTCCAGTAGCTTCATGACCTGCTGGTCAAGGCTCTGGTGACAGGGTTAGCATGGCTGCCTTCCTCCTGGGGTTAGAAGTGCAGCTTTCACTGCCTGCAAGAGGTTTTCTTCTATTTCCTTTTCTATTTGCTTCATCATAATTGGAACCGGTGGGGAGACAAAAGTGATGAAACCTGATCCCTGCTCTGGAGCACTCAGGGCCCAAAGGGAGCAGGAGGGACACATTGACAAACAAGTGCAGTAGAAAGTTACAGCCCCCTGTCATCTGACAGAGGAGGTCAGGAAACAAAGGCTGCTGGAGAAGATGGAGGGGTATTCCCTTGCTAAGCTGTTCTGTGGAAGTCACACTGGTGGGAAGGCCGGATGGCAAGAGGCAGAGCCTTGTGTATTTAGAGAGAGGAGAGGCTGGGCCCCAGGAGCAACCCCAACCCTGGGAGGGGTTAAGTCGAAGGTCAGCTTGATTAGACTTGCAGACTTGGAGCCTCTGTGCCTCATAAAAACTCCAGATCTGAAATCAAGAATGCTGCTTTGTTGCCATGCGTGGAGAGCTTTTACTATCAACTTTTTTCACAGACACCCTTTTGACACACCGGGAAGAGTCAGTGTCCGTGGCAGAGCTTTGACCACTGTAGTTGGGCTTCTGGAAGCCACTTGAGCTAGGCTTGTGTGCCTGCCCTCTACTTGCTGGTCAGCTTTGGAAAGGATCTCACTAGGACCTTGGTACCTGATGGAGAAGTGTGTCCTCTCCTTGCTGTCTCCTCTGAGTGATCTTCCATCCCCCAGCCCATCATGCTCCTGTTAAGCATGGCCTCTCTTCCCTATTGTAGCATTACTGTTGTCTTTGAACAAAGTCTTCCTCACTGTGTTTTTTTTCTTAAACTTTATTTCTCTTATTTTTAAGATTGTAATACATTTCCCTTCCCTGCCCTCCCTTCAAGCCCCGCTCTCTTTCACTTCAGTGGACTCTTTTTTGTTAATTAATGTTGTATGCATATACATTCCTAACTATAACCTGCATAATGGCACTCCGTGTATGTTTTCAGGGATGGCCATTTGGTATTGGATGAGCAATTGCTGTGCTCTTCCTTGGGGAACACTGGAAGTTTTGGTTTTTTTAAAAATTTTAAAAAATTTAAAAAATTTAGTTATGTAAAAATTGTTTTTGTTTTAATTCCAAGCATGGGACATGGGATATGGAACTGCCAGCTAATAACAGCCTTCTGCTTTTGCTACCTTATAAATGTAGTTTTGCTACTGTTATGAATTGCAGTGTCTGTGTTTTCTAATGGTCTTAGGCAACCCCTGTGAAAGGGTCGTTTGACCCCCAAAGGCTGAGAACCACAGGGCTGAACAAAGGGTTAATAGGTGCTGACGTCGGTGGTGTATTGTAGGTCTCCCTGGTTTCAGCCAGTGTTACATACAGTCAACCTAAGGAGGAAGATTATTTACCTGATGTTTTTTTCCGAGTTGAATTTGTGTTTATAATTGTAACTCTTGCCTTTGGTGTTTGTAAGAGTGGCATCATTGCTTTTCAAGGACAGTTTCCTAGTCTTTTGTAACGGAGCCTAGCAATAGAATCAGGAAGCTGTGATGCAAATGAATTATCTCCAATAAGTCTCTTAAGCTTTTCTCTTTAGGCTTTTACTAGTGCCTCTCATTTTGGTTTGTACTTATAAACTATCTTGCACACTTCACAGAAATGATATATAACTGAAAACAGTACTGATTCATGTCATTGGTCCATCTAGATTTGTGTGTATAACTGTTTGGCTATCACAAATGAGAAAGAAATATATGTTCCAGTGGCTACGTATTTAAACTGGTGAATTAGTGTTGGCAATGAACCCAGAGCCTCAGACATGCTATGTCAGTGAGCTAGCTACACCATAGCCTTCTAAGAAATTCTGAATTACCAGTACCCAAAAGACATCCTAAGAAGGAATGTCTGAATACAGAAAACTGGCTCACTTTTCCACGTACCCTCTTCTCTAGGAGAGGAGGAAACTCCAGATGGTGAGAGGACATGTCGCGGAGGCTGTTCTCCTCTGCGCTGTGGATGTAATCTGTGGGAGGCTTCCAAACACAGCTGCAATGTTTGCGCGCCTGCTCTACATCTCATGATGTCCTCTTTGAGATCAAGACCTTAAGATTGCCGTGTTAGCCAAGCAGTGGTGACTGCAGTTTACAGCACAGCCCCTGCTGCTCTAGAAATGACCGGAGCCCATCAGGAAGATACCTGCTCCTTTTCATACATGCATGTATGCTGTGTACAGAATAGCTATGCTGGAAATGCTTAGGAAATGCATGCAGTTAATATCTGCTCATTTTCTGGAAATAATGAAGGATTTTAAAATCTGAGGTAGTGTCTCATAGATTTTTAAAAATTTTAATATGGGGAGGACAACTACTGCCGTACTGCATGTATTATAGCACACAAATGAGGTCAGAGAACTCAACTTGGGGGTGTTGGTTCTCTCCTTCCACCATTTAGGTCCTGGGGGCCAAACTCAGGTCATCAGGCTTGGCAGCGGTGCTTTTGCCTGCTATGCCATCTCAATAGCCTGAGACACAGTACTTACTTTTAAAGTTCTATGTACACGCGCGTGCGCGCGCGCGTGTGTGTATGTGAACTTCAAAGGCATGCTGGATAAAGGCCTCTCTTACTGTGCTTATGTACATAGTTAAAGTCACCAACTAAAATTCCAGGTCATTAAAAAATGATGTTCATGCTGAGTGCGGCGGCACACACCTGTAATCCCAGCACTCGAGGCAGAGGCAGGCGTTCTCTCTGTGAGTTCGAGGCCAACCTGGTCTACAAAGTGAGTTCAGGACAGTCAAGGGTACACAGAGAAACCTGGTCTCCAAAACCAAAACAATAACAACAACAATCATGTTCACATTGAATAATTACTGGCTTTTGTAGATTTGCTTAATGTAACTGTATTGAAGGTCCTAGAATAAAGGTTTGACTGCTATAGTGTTAACCAAATGTAATGATTTAAAGAAAAAACACCTTACAATTTCTGGCATGAGTCTGCTGTAACACTTTGGTACTGTGGGAATAAAACCACGAGGAAGTTTGCAAAGGAATTTAACACCATATTTTTAGAATTAATTTAGGCAGATGTGTTCATTTAATCTCTGGAGACGCAGTTGTATAAACTTCACTGTCTCCTGGCAGGCTGTGGTGAGCAGAGGCCTCCCCGAGGAACGACTTGGCAAGTAGGGGAGTAGCTGGGAGAGGAGAGCCTCTAAAATGAAAACACACCTTAGTTACTCCCCGTGTCTCCTGGGTCCGTTCGCCTGTAGGGTGGTGTGTTAGGAGGATGAGAGTGAATGACTTTTTGTGATTGCTTGGTCTGTAAAAGCCAGACTGGTTCAGATCCCGGCTCTGCCTTTTGTGAGCGGCAACCTGGTGAAGCCGCTTCTTTAGGCCACAGGTGTAAGGGGAATCAGAGCCTACCTCCTGAGGTATTGTGAGCTGTGACTGATTGATCACATGTGCTATTCTTTGGACAGTGTAAGCTGCTGGCTGCTGCTGATTGCATTAAGTTTCTACACCAAGATAAAGGTTAGAAAATGTAAATATGTCAGCATTCCACTCTATCTCTAGGTTACTAGATTATACATGATCTTCAGTTTTAAAAAACTGTTTTGCATCTTGAATTTATATTACTTTTTATACCAAAAGCATTAACTTTATAATGTGAACGGTAGCTTTCTGATTTGCTGATGCTTCCATTGAATATAAGAGAGCCAAAGTTGGAGTTCAGTTATGTGCAAGTGGCTGGGCAGGGACCTCAAGCACTCTGCAGAGGAGGAGACTTGTCGAGTGACAAGGACGCCCTTGGTGGGAATGGGTTCGTCTGTGGTGATGTTTGAGAGCCCACAGTCTGTAGAACCAACACCTCTGCGTTTATCACCATCTAAAATCCATCTCTAAGGTGTGTAGCTTTGGGCATATTTCCTTCTCTGAGGGCAAGCACATCTGACTAGGTGGCTGTCGTTAGGCCCGTTTAACACACTTTCCAAAGTAAGTACTCAATACAAACCAGAACCAGAGCCAGAGCCAAGGTGAAGAAAACACACTTGCTGCTGAGCATACCCCAACCCCTGTTTTCTCCACACTTCCGTTCTCTGCATGTTCTTCATGTAGATACTGTTTTTGGGGCTGAGTACAAATGTATTTGGATTACTGCATTAAACACGCTTGCAGGATCCCTCCTGAGACTTCATTGATTTCACTGGACCCTGATGTAAAAAACAGGAAACTTAGTAGCTAGTTTTGATAGTGTCACATGTGTACTGGAATCTATGTTTTTCTCCTATTATGCTTTTTGAATCATCATGTTTATATTTTTACCCCTTAAGAATTATTGGTAATATCTTGATGAGCAAGATTTTGGGCCTGTTGTGAGAAAATGTTTATTGCTTCATCTTAAAGCAATATATTTCTCCTCTATTTTCTAAAAATAATGTTTGATGAATTTTTTAATTAGGATTAATTTCATTTTAGTCAAGCTTATATAATAGCATAATAGTGACTTAAATTAGAAATATAGTCTCACCTGGTTGACATAATGAGTTCCAGGACAGCCAGGGAGACACACACACACACACACACACACACACACACACACACACACACACACACACGTTCAACTAACATCTCAAAGTGGACATGTGGGAGTTTATCATATATTAATACATTGGAATTCAGAATTCAGGGAAGTGGGATCCTATGAGTGATAAAAATAAGGTTTTCACTGTGGGATTTCACAAAAATGGTTGTTGGAGGTGGTTAAGCATTCTGTGTATAATCGCTGCTTCACACTCAGGAATTAGACGACTAAAACTCAGCACCAGGAGTCAGAAAGGAAAGATGAATGATGTGAGGGAGTAAGTACACTTGGGGATGTGCAGGGGCACACAGAACACAGCTCTGCCCATTGCTTTCTGTATCCTAAGATATGCGCTGAGCAGGTGATGGAGGGAGCTGGGCACTGTGGCGCCTGTGTGACCAGCCTGCACATAGCTGTGCTGGCCACTGCAGCTGTGCCTGCTCTGCACTGACCATTAGCACATAGGAATGCTACTGTTTTTATTTCTTTCTCCTAGATCTTGTGCAGATTTCTCCTGTGGCCAATTCTAACCCAGAGCCACAAGGAGGAGGGAATTCTAGGAAATAACTCTCTAGAAACCATAACAGCCCATCCCTTGTCAATTTGGCCATCTTTTGAAAGTACGGAATGTCTCTGTATTTCTCTAAATCAGATTTAACTTGCAAACAAAGACCATAGCAAGACTATTCTTTTGCCTGCCATAATGCAGCAGTCCTCAATAACAAAAGATATCCTAATTCTTCCCTAAAAGAAGCTGAGAAGTCCTTCGTCCATCTTTGGGTGATGTTCAGTTTGCTCTTCAATCTCCTTGTCCTTTTTGTGCTAATGGTAACACTTTAATTTGGATGATAGAGAAACATGAAGGAGAATTTTTAAAAAAGAAAGAAAACAATTTGCTAATATGTATCCAGATATATTCACAGCATAATAAGGAAGAAATACTCTAAATCTTAGAGTCCCATGTCAGTCATAAGGTCATAGATAGATTCGGAAACCTTCTGTCACTAAGACCAGATTTCCTTCAGCTGACTCAGCAGATAGTCAACTGGTTATGGTTTCTTGTCTGCGGAAGTAAGCAAACTGATTCCTCAGGGGTCTGCACCATCAGAAGCCTTTCTTATTCTGGCTTGATATAATTGCCCATCCACTCAGTTCATGACTGAGCAGGAAGAGGGGCCAGTGGAGCCCTTCATGTAAGATGTGCTCCACTGTGAGCTGTGCTGTGACAGCAGCTCAGTTTCCCCTTGAGCTAGCGCAGTAACCTGCTTTGCCTGTTGGCTCCCTATCATGGAGAAATCTCAACTGTAGTTCCGTGGACACTTGCCCTGGCATCTGATATAAGCATCCTCCCTGCTCCAGCTGTCGTTATACAGTGGTAGTGATCTGTGAGGGAAGCATATAGGAGTTACTCCTAATACTGTGAGCCTGTGGATGCTGCTACAGGACACATGGCTCCATGTGTTGGTTACAGACTTGGAGTACATTTTGCATCCTGGAGATGCTATTCCAGCTCCGCTAGGCTTGCCACTGAGCTGGCGCTGTAACAGTCTTCAGGAGGCCATCGCAGTGTCTATCAAGCCAGCAGCATCAGAGCTACAGGTTGGGGGCTGTGATGAGACTGGTGATTTTCTAAGCATGAGTTCATGTCCATGCTTCCTCGCTGCAAAGCACATTTCTTCTTAAAAGCAGCGCCGCGGTAGTGAAGTCATACCACGACAGGAAATGTTACTCTGTCTGTCTTCTGACAGAGGATTTGTAGTAATGCTGTGGAAGGAAGGAAGCCCTCATCTATTCCTGTAAGAATGGTGGGCATAGATGAAGGTCTGTCATGGCCCAATAATGATGGTGTGCCTGCAGGTCAGACACGAATACAGTTTCCCACCCCCACGGCTATGGTGCTGCCTGGGGAGCCCACTGTTGATCTGTGCCGTTGACAGCTCGGCTTGGGTGACCATTAGCCTGTATCGCTAGGCCCACACAGTCTTCATCTCTGCTACTGGTCAGGATGGGTGGCTAGAGAAAGAGGAGGACTGATGTGTGTGAAGTGTTTTTGAAGACCAGTGGGACACTGTTATGTCCACATGCTCTGCTCCTTCATAGACATTTATTCATATAATTACTTTTTGTTAATTTTAAAATAATTTTTACCTTTAAAACCTGTGGTTGTTAAACAAAGCCATTAGTACCGGTCTCTGACTCTCTAGAGAGTCATACTAAACTAAGCATTCTATTTGTTTATAGGAAAAACAACCAAGCAAGTGTGATGTTCTAAGTTCTGCTCACTGGGCAATTTTGCCTCCATGGTTTCTCCTACAATGGCTCCTTAGTATGTGGCTGCAGTGCCCCAATTGTGTACATCTGGGGTCGGGGAGGTATCAGTATAGTGTGTGAAACCAGCTATAAACAAGGCTTAATTTTCTTCTTATGTTATCACTTGGTCATAGAGAACTTCTCCATGAAGCTGGACATGTGGATTTTGACCCAACAAGGAACAAGACAGAGCAGCAGGTCTGGGCATCTTGTGCCTTCAGAACCTTCTGAAGCCCCAATACACTCCCTGTCCATTTGACATGAAACATTGCTGGGGGTGCCCCATTGTTTGTCTGGATCGTCAGATGCGCCCCCGGGCTCAATGGGAAGCCTACAGTGAATATACAGAGGTGACCTGTGGTCAGCAGGTCAGTCTCCACTGCTCTCTAGTAGCAAACCAGGAACACTGCCAGTCATAATCATGAAAGACACTCCAGGAATGCCATCATCCTAGATAATGACATCCCTAAAGTTTAAACCCCCCAAAGTACACTCCTCAAAGGTTAGAATGCTGAGTGTTGAAATCCTAAAAGCTTGAAATCCCAAAACTACATTTTTCTATTGGGGAATCTTGTCAACAAAAGAAGTAGAAATAACAAATCTAGGCATGAGTTTTGAGATTGGGTATATGTAGGAAAGCTGCAGTGTGGTGGGTAAGATGAGCCTGGCCTAGGTGACGTGTCTCCAGGAAATCTTAGTGAATTAAAGCTGCATACAGCTTGACGAGGCTAGCATAGTTACAGACTGACTGGTTAGAAAACACTTTCAGGCCGGTGAGAAAGGAAGACACACAGCATTCCTGTGTGTTACCAGCATTGTGTCCATCAAATGTGTGATCTGTCCCTAACCGAGTCCATGTGGGATACACGTAGGAAAGGAATGAAAGTATAGGTTCTGAGGGGACACCATGCTCCTAGAAGGAGCTGCTGTCCATCAGGAGTGGCACCTCTAGGTGAAGTGACCGACGGTGAGCTTCAGCCACTGCTGCCATCTATGCAGTGGTGGTGTGTGCTCAGCTGTCACACGCTTTGCGTGTCAGGGCTTCCTTAACTTGGACTTGCTCACTGTAGTTTTTGCTCTGTTGGCATGGTGTTTTTAAAACTTGCAGTACTGTGTATTTCATCTTCACATCATTTCTACTGCTTGTGATACAAATTGTGTGAAGTTATTTGTAGAATTCTAATTTGTATTTTTCCCTAATACTTTTGTTTTGCAAATTTGATGTCTTGAAAGTACATTTTCATGTGACTCGATGGGTAAGTGTTGTTTGTATTAAAAATACAGAAACCTCAGCAAATGAAAGGCGTCTTTTTTGTACAACTGCTTTTGTGAAAGAAACATCTTGAGATCTGGATGTTTTGAGCCCATTGTGGGTTTTGTTGGATGTCATAAAAAATCAGTCACAATGTGTCAAGTAGATCTAGTTATAAAACTGGTGTACGCAATTACCAGTGGTAGTGGTGTGCTTATGCGACTCACCAGTGTACTTGAGTATTTATGCACTAAACTATGCGTGCTGATACTGCCTCTTGCTTGTACAGCGTGGTCTATGAAACTCTGTGTGTGTGTGTGTGTGGTGTGTGTGCTTCCATGCCCTAGTATGAGTGTGCATGTAGAGGCCAGACTTTGAAGTCGGCACCCTCCTCTCTTGTTTCCTACTGTATCTTTTGAGACAGCTTCTCACTGAAACCAGCACTTGCTGATGGGTTAGGCTGGCCGGCCAGTGAGCTGCTAGGGTCTGCCTGTCTGCAGGTCCCAGTGCTGGCATTGCAGGTGCACGTGGGGATCTGACCTCAGGGCCTCTGTACTTAACCCTTAACACTTTACACACTAAGTCCTCTCTTCAGTCCAGTGTAGTCTTTTAAAAATATTTCTCACATTAATCACCTTTCATTGTAAAGAAGTGTTTGGTCTTTTTTTTTTTTTTTAAGAAAAAAAAAAAACTTTCCCCCAGAATCATATTACTACATTTTGATATTTTGAGAATTTAGACTTTAGCAATTTTGATCTTTCAGGATTTCAGCATTCTGTGTTATGGCATGCAGGGTTGTGTTTGGGAGACACACACCTCGGTGCCATCTGCTAACAAGAACTAAACGTAGTGGACCCTTACTCCAAAAGCCTGCAGGCTGTGCTTTCACTCACTGAAGGAACCTGACTTTTTGCTGAAAGCCCCACCCAGCCTTCAAGTTCAGCAGCTTCTCCATGACAGCCCAGGCCTGTCACAGAGCGCCGCTGTTCCGGCCTCCTGTTAAGACTGGCAGGCAGGCTTAGGGTTGCCTACACCGCAAGTGCACATCATCTTAGCACAGCACAGATGACGCCCGCTTAGGGCAGGCAGCCCACGTGCAGACACAGGCAGGCCCCAGGGTTTCTGTGGGTGTGCTTCCACCCTCTGGTGTGTTTCTTACCAATGTGTCTTGAGTTGTTATGTCCTGTTTACCAGATCCAGTCAGCACGGCCAAATGGACCAGCGTGATATCTTATGAAAAGGGATTAGTGGTGCTCAGTTGGGGGAAATTTTGCCTCCTAAAGGATGTTTGCTAATATTTGGAGACATTTTTGGTTATTACAAGTAGGAGTGGGAAACTACTGGCATCTAGTGGAGTAGCCAAATGTCCTGTAAAGGCTATTCTAAAGGCAGGGGGGAGTTTCCTATAAGAATCATCTGTTTTGACACCTCTGCAGTGCCAAGGTTGAATAACCCCGGCGGAGATGGTGGTGACATAGGCTGGAGGTGTGAAGTGGTCCTGAGGGAGCTGATGAACAAAACCACAGGGTCACGTGTCCTTACTAACATGCACAGAAGGAAAGCCCCCACAGGGCAGCAGCTGCACGCAGAGTGCCGTGGTGTGTGATTTGATGCATGAAGAAAACCACATGCAGAAAAGCAGCTGCAAGTGGAATTATAAACAGCTTACGCTTTGAAAACATATTATCTCAGATTTATCTGTGTCCTTCACAGGCCAAATAGGAGATTGCATGGAGATGGGATGGGTTTGCCATCCTTCCATATCTTTCCCCTCTCTGGCCCTAGGGACTAAATCCAGGATCTTGAGCTTGCGAGAGAATTATTTTTCCACTGAGCTAAACTCCAAATTCTTCCAGTGACAGTAATCTGCAGCCCTGTCCTGAGAGCAGTATTGCTTATAGCTTCCTGTTTGAGTAAGCCACACTTGTTCTGATCACTTCTGCGTGCTCTTTCCTAGCATAGTAACCCTTCGCACATAGTCCAGAGAATGACTGAGTCCGGCAGGCTCTGAGTCTATGGAGTTTGGAACTGGAGAAGTAACCACAGGCTGGGCTTGGGGACCAGCTCATTTCACTGTGACCTAGACCTGGGCTACAAACCCTCGAGCCACCTGACTTCCAAAAGCTTCTGATCCACCTGGGAGAATGCAGTGGAGTTTAGGATCTCGGGAATTGTTAATTCAGATACAATTAGGATTTCCCACTACATCCCCATGCATAATTTCCCCAGGAAGTTGTCACACTTCTCTCTGGGGAAAGCTAGGAAGAAGATTTACAGTTTATATTTTGTGGTGTGTATCAGAATCCTTCTTTGACTCCCCTTATTTGAAGGACCCCAATCTTTGAAGTAATTCAAGTCCTAGAGTTGTTTGGCCGAGGCTGTGTTTCTAATCTAACTACTCACACTGAAAATCATACCAAACAAGCGTTATTGAAAGCACACAGGGGCTAGGCATGGTGGTGCATCCCTTTCTTTAATCCTAGCACTTGGGAGGCAGGGACAGGTGGATCTCTGTGAGTTTGAGGCCAGCCTGGTCTACAAAGTGAGTTCCAGAACAGTCAGGGCTTTCTTACACAAAGAAACCATATGTTGAAAAACCAAAGGGGTGGGGAAGGAGGAATGAAGGAAGAAAACACATCAGGATTTATTCTCTGTAAATAGACACTATTAAAATAATTTGCTCAAATGAAATGCATCTGGATATGCATTACCTTCCTCTTAAAAACAGGTCATACAGGGGCTGGAGAGGTGGCTCAGCAGTGAACAACACTGGCTGCTTTTCCAGAGGACTCAGTTGAGGTTCTCAGCATCTACATGGTTGATAACAGCCATCTGCACCTCCAGTCCTTCTGACACCTTCTTCTGGCCTTTGTAGGGACCAGGGAGGCACACATGTGATGAGCAGACATGCATACAGGAAAAATTCCCAGACACATAAGAATGTAAAAGCAAACTAAAGAAATTCAGACTGTCGCTATAGATCTTAATTCCATGGAATATAGAATATTCCACACATATTAAGGATCACTGGGCATGTTTTTTCAGTGTCTGCTTTGTTGTTACATTCCGTCTGCTGAGTCCTCTCAGTCTCAGTGTTCGTTTTGCCATATGGTTGCAGAGGGATCCAGTGCAGGGGAAACATGGCAACAAGTAGAGAAAGAGTGCTGGCAAGGGAAGGGAGGCGGCTGTCACATTGCATCCACAGTCAGGAAGCAGAATGGACAAGAAGCCCCAGGCTCACTTTTGGTGACACACTTTCTCTGGCAGGATTTTACCGTCTCAAGATTCCACAACCTTTCCAAACAGCCCGCAGCTGGGGACCAAGAATTCACACACATGAACATGTGGAGAACATTTCTCATTCAAGAATCACAAGAACCTGCCACTGTATCTAGTGTTAGACCACCTGTTCCCTTCCAGCCACAGTGCTAGTTGTCAGCTTGCCTGTGTCTACAACGGTCTTAAAAGAAGTTCCTGTAGCTGTTAGCAAGTTCCTATCGTTCCTCCCCAGACTCTGATTCAACCTATTCCAACCAGGCCATCTGCACTATTACACTGCTGTTAGGCTTGTCAACGTCACCAGCTAAAAATGCCAACAAGTTCAGCAGTTCTGTGCAACGTGGGTGACCTTTTCTTTATTCTTTTGTTTTCTGCAGCATCCATCACAGTCTCTGGATGTTGATACCAGCAGAGTCATTTCATGGTGGCAGACTCTGGACGTTAGGAGTGAGGTGCTGATGCTGTGATGTAGATGAGTGATTGAATGGTCCTCTAGTGTTTTCTGTATTATTAATGAACTGTGTGGAGCAAAGACATTACCTGTCAAGTGGGGATGTACAAGAGAGCATGGGATGGAGGTTTTAGAGATGGTTGAAGCAAGTACATTTCAAATACAGAGGATTATCAGGTGATAGTAAGGCCTCATTTGGAATTTACAGTAAAAATGAAAAGCAGAGGCACATAGTCTATTTGCATCTGTGTAGAACAGTAGCAGGGAGGTGGTGATGGCCAAATAAGTACTGGAGAGAAAGTATGGGGCAAGAGCTGGAGAGGTGTTCCTGCAGGAATGGATTGATGGTGTAGGATCCTAGTATCCATCTAACTTTGGTAAGGAGATAGGTAGGCAAGCCATGGCGGGTGAGTGCTAGTGAGATGGGGAAGACTCAGTGGATTAGAGATTTGGGAATTGAAGACAGCTTTGAATGTCCTAGTGTAAGGTACAGTGAGAGTTAAACACATCAAATACGTGATCTGAATGCTTTCAGTTTATCTATGACAAATGAAGCAAAAAAAAAAAAAAAAAATCCCAACACATTCAAGTACAGTTTCATAATAGTGGATGTGACAAGATTAAAGGACTTCTTGAGTTAAGGCCTATACCATTTTCAAACACACAGAAAACTTTTATTAATGCTGTTTGCACTACAACTGTTGGTCCAGTAGTTTAAAGAAAATTTGGCTTCATTAAATGAAGAGACAGACAGTTGTTAATGAGGAAAGAGTAACTCCTTCCTTTGCATGTGGAGTCTGGCCAGGTGGCCACTGCATTTTTCTAGTCTGAGTGTCCTGGATTTCAAAATCTCATGGACAGATATGACTTGCAAAAAATAAAAACAAAAGCCTTTTGCCTATGGAACAGCATTGCCAATGGTTCCTCAAATGTTGACAGGTAGGGGGAGCTCACTATGAGCTATCGATGTATTTACCAGATAGCAATCTGATAGGAGGACATGGTCTACAAATAAAGAACAGTCCTTTTACAAGAGAACACGCTGCCATCTTTAACTAGCATTGTGTATGTGTGTGCTTACATGCACATGTATCTGTTTCCCCCTTTTTTTGCTGAGGATCTGTGTAAACCTCCATTGCCTGGGACTGTTTTGGAAACATCTGACTTGCCTTTGTGAAAGCTTCATAGTAATCTAGTTTGTCTGTGTGGATATTATTATTACCAGCAAAAAAAAAAAAATAGTTACTATAGAACTTTAACCATAATTAATTAAGAAATTTAAAGGTCCACAACGAAATATATAATTACTGAAGTTTCCAGTAAGTACCCAATACCCTTTGCAGACCCCTTTCTCCCCAACCCTGTAACATTATGCACCTATTCCACCTTCCTCATACTGTATTGGAGAGGTGACTTGGCCAGACACACACACTGATCAGATAGTTCCTGCCTGGTGAAGACTGCCTCTCATTGCTGTATCAGCAGACTGCAGTTCCTAACATAATCTTCAATAAATAGCTGTGCGGGTGGCACACTCCTGGAATCCTAACACTTGGGAAGCTGAGGCAGATTTCTGTGAGCTTGAGGCCAGCTTGGTCTACATGGGGAGGTCAGGTCAGCATGGTCTCAAAAAAGGAAAACCAAAATGCAACAAATGAAATGTCTGTGATAAACTTTTTAGTGAACTCATCTATACCAGTGGCAGTGCCTAACAGTGAAACAAAGGTCCGTGCATTCCTTGAATGATGTGGGAAAAAAAAAACCTACAAAGATAATGAAGAAAACTATTAGAAATGAATGCCTGAATAATGGCATCTAACAACTACCAACTGTTTAAAAGTACCCATTACTGTATTGCCTGTGTTCTCAGTAAATGTTTGAGTTCCTACTTGTGCATATTGGACATTGTTCCTAGGCATCAAGAATACATAATAAATCAGTCAAGTTTCCTATTCTTATAGGAGAAGTCTGATAAATGCAAGGATATCTAGCAGCACACATAGATAAGTAGGCATGGTGGGTGTGATAAGTTATGAGACCAGTCAGACGATGCACAGAAGCTGCTGGGGAAGCTCAGAAAGATGGTCAGAGAGGACGTTTGCAGCTGGGTGAGAGTTTAACATAAACTCTGAAATCTGGGGGCAGGGGGAGAGAATATGAGAGAGAGAGAGAGAGAGAGAGAGAGAGAGAGAGAGAGAGAGAGAGAGAGAGAGAGAGAGAGAGAGAGAGAGAGAGAGAGAGAGAGAGAGAGAGAGAGAGAGAGAGAGAGAGAGAGAAAGAAGGCACACATGCACAGGCAATAGCTAACCCTGGCTTTCTTGGCACTTTCTGTGTGAATTAGATTGGCCTTGAATTACTGCAGTCCGTCTGCTTCTTCCTTGCAAGTGAAGTTGGTATTACTTAGTGTTCGTTTCCCCGCTGTAGTTACCTAGGAGAACCTACCTTAAAGGACATATGCTGGACTGTTCAAGAAAATCCAAGCCATGAAGCCAAATTCCAGATCCTGTTCTTTAACCACAGTATAGTTGTGTATGGAAATGAACAGTCAAAACATATTTTAATAGGAACATTTTGCTCCCCATGTTTTCCTCAAAAACCTGATAACCTTATTTATACCCAGAGTGTGCCTCCTGTCCATACGTCGTCTTCACTTGATGCATTTGATTGTAAGTCAGCACTTCTATTAGAGGAGGGCAGTAGAAAAGCAGGTGCTTGCCAAGCTAAAGTGTGCATGCTTGTTCAGTGAAACTTTAGTTGGTAAGAGTTGGAACAAAAAACCATTGCATTAAATGGCTTTTAAATAGCCCACAGATTTAATTTTTCTCTGTTCTTTGTACTTTCGTTTAATACAAATAATTGAGAGTGTTTTATGTTTGCTTGCTGTGTGGGTGTTAATGGTGACAAGAGCCGAGTTTTGGGTATTCTGTTGTTCATTCCCTAAGAACCTGTGGGAGCGGTTACAGGATGGCTCAGTGATTAAAAGTGCATCCTGGCTGGCTGTGGTGGCGTGTCTTCAATCCCAGCAGTTGATGGCAAGTCTCTGTGAGTTTAAGGCCAACCTGACGCACTTAATTCCAAGATAGCCAGGGATACAAGGGATACATAGTAAAGACGGAGGAAAAAAGACTTTGTGCGTGCGTGCGTGCGTGCGTGCGTGTGTGTGTGTGTGTGTGTGTGTGTGCACACGTGCATGTGCGCGCCTGCTACTCCTCCAAGGGATCTTAATTCAATTCCCAGAACTCATACAGGCAGCTTACAACCATCTGTAACTCCAGCTCCAGGGCATCTGTGCCTGCACACACACATACATGTATACAATTTTAAAGAGAATAAAAATAAATCTACAGAAAATAAAGACACCCTGTGGCTGACAGTTTTATGTCAAAGCACTTTTTGATGTGGGAAAAGCTTGTCAGCACTAGTCATACATGACTAATATTTTAGCTATAGTGATACTCAAAACAGCTGTCAATCCAGATGTGTATACACATTGTCTATTTTTTTATTTTTATTTTTTACATATACATTTATATTATTTCTATTTTTTATTTTTTTTACATATACATTTATATTATCACACACACACATATATAATAAACTACATACAGCAAGAAGAACCATGAAACAATAAGGAATTAGATAAATGTTACGTTAATAGTGTTTTGGCTGTTTGTATTTGACAACCTTGACAAAAACATTTTTACTATCTTGGTGAGTCTTAAATTCTGAATGAAAATCAATATCTATCATATCTCATCTCTATCAACTTAAAACATCTATCAAGACCTAAAAACAACTTAGCTTAGCCCATAAAACTAAACTATCTGGTGTTCAATCCCATCAGAGACTTGAGAAGGAATAAAATTAATTACCTGAGTAAACAGGAAGTGCAGGTTAGCAGCTTCTAAAGTGAAAAAAATGACAGAGACAGTTTGCTGCCTGAACAGTCACTCAAAACTCTCTATAATGTTGGAGCATCATCTTCAGCCTTCTGGTCCAGTATATATCTGACAGACATGTTTGTGAGGCAGAGTTTTGCCATCGACTTTGCCTGCATCCAAGCTTGTCCATTTTTAGGTAGAATTCTGTCTGTGGCCCAAATGAGATTATTTTGCCCAGTGTCTGGTTTGCCACATTTGAAGCTGTCTCCATAAGGAGGTTCTTTGATGCTCATCATCTTCTTTGAGGTAGGCTGGCGTTACCAGTCTTACTGTCAGTGAATCTTTAAAATAATAAAAACATTTTTAAATGCCATATTCTTTAGGTCTCTGAGGTTTTTGAAGACCTTATCTAGCTATTTTACCTTATCTATCTATAGAATCATATCTGTTAAACCTAAGATGCATATTCTTGTGATAAAAAATAGATTAGTAATTGACATGATCTACTTTTTTTCCTATCATCCTTGTATATTTCTATATCTCCCCTTCTTTCTTTTCAACCCCTATCTCTAAACCTAAGAAACAAAGATAAAGAAAAGAGAGACATCCCTGAGTCTAACCTTGTTTTGTGTCTGAATCAGACTAATAATAACTTATAACCAACTTCCAATGAAAATAAACATCTATAGCCCAAGAAAACAACCAAAAACCTACCGAACCCCTCTTAAGGGAAATAGGGTGTTGTTCTCTTAAGGTTTCTTCTGGCTGATTTGGGATGAATAATACCTTTGTAGGGGCCCAAATAAAATGGGGGGAAATGGTTAAACAAGCTAGGAATAGCATTTGTGGTCCAGTTTCTAAATGTTGAGAAATTGCATTGTTTTTTAAGTATGCCATCTGGACAAGCCCATCATTGTGTAGGGGTAAGGCCTTTTGACCTGCAGTCCAGTTGGCCTGAGCATGGCTCTTTAATATCAGGAAGCAATGCTGGCTGCAGAGACCACAGTACTGTGTATACACACACAGATTGTTACCAGGTCATGTAGAGACATACTAGTTTTTTTCCGTTGTCCTCCATTGTTTCAGACCATTACATATAACCATGTGCATCTCTTCAGCAGCTTTGGTATTTCTTAAGTTAGTGTGGTTTTGAAGTTTATAAGCTTTATCTTATTCTTGAAATAATTCCTTATAGTACTACTTTTTGTCCTTAAGAACATGTATTCAAATGCTAAAGAAGAAAACCTCCAGTATATCTCTAGCTTTATTTCTTTTATTCTCATTCTTTTCTTTAGAAATTGTCTTTGTAGTTTCCCCCCATTCTGTTTGTCTGAGAAGAGCAATGTCCTGCTTGTCACTGCAGACAGCGCAAAGCTATGTCTTTTATGTGGAAGGGTTTAAAACCCGTGCAGCACTCCCAGTCTTTGCTTCAGTGAGCACTGTTGGCCACAGCCTTTTCATTAAAAATAGAATGTCACATGTGAAAAATGAGTAGATCTTAAGAGGAAAGTAATTCCATTTTAATGATACCTTGATGTTTGTCCATTTCTTTCTCACAGCTTAAATGTAAGCTGTAGCACGGGTGCTCCAGGTTTCTCAGCCTCGACTGTCACTTGGTCAGTCAACAGCCTGCTTTAGAACAAACTATGGTATCAAGTCTTCATGAGGTCCATGGCATCTCTACGGTCGTTTTCACAGAACTCCTTTAGCTGTTTGGCAGCCTGAGTCACAGCTTCCATTTGTTTATAAGTTTATAAGGAGCAAACAAAATGCTTAAATATGGCTGAGTGCATAAACTCTTAATGACTATTAAAATATTAACATTACATTTAGAGTGTACACACATGTGTACGCACATCATGGCACATGTGTGGAGATCAGAGGCCAACCTGTAGGAGTTGGCTCTCTCTTTCTGCCATGTGGTTCCTGGGATTTGAACTCAGGTCATCAGGCTTGCTGGTAAGCCCCTTCATCCACCAAGCTGGCTGAGTGGCCCTGTCACACTGAATTTTGATGCTTAGTATATTGAGATCTAGTACATCTCAAAGGGAGATGCTTAGGACAACATGCAGTAACAGGGGATGGAGAGAGACAAAGTCCTCCAGCCCAATGTTCTCGCTGTAGATGCAGCCAGAAGAAACTGACCATGTATGGAGGCCATGTGTGATATGCTATTTTTTTTCCTTGTATTCTTCTGTTAGTTAGCCCTTTATCGATGTGACAAAATACCTAAGGAAGTCAACTTGAAAGAAAAAAGTTATGCTTTGGCTCAGTTTCAGTCTCTGTAGTCATTTGGCTTCATGGTCTGCAGACTTTTGGTGAGGCAGAACACCACAGTAGAGAGGATATGGTGGAGCAGAGTTCCTCACCTAGTATAGCTGGTTTAAAAAAAAAAAAAAAGATAGAGAAAATGGAAAATGGAAGGGGCCAGCGTCTCAATACACTTTTGTTGTTGTTGTTGTTGTTGTTTTTCAAGACAGGGTTTCTCTGTGTAGCTCTGGCTGTCGTGGAACTCACTCTGTAGACCAGGATGACCTTGAACTCATAGAGATCCATCTGCCTCTGCCCAGTGCTAGGAGTAAAGGTGTGCGCCACAGTCTTGCCCACAGGCTTGCCCTGTTGGCCTTTCTCTTACAACTAGATTCTACCTCCTGGTTTCTCTCACCTCCCATTAGTGCCATCTTCTGGGGACAGACCCCTCAACACCCAGCCTGTAGAGGACATTCTAGACCAGACTATACATTCTGAAGAACTCTGCTCAGGTCGTTGGTCTCTTGGCAAGGCCTCTGTGAAGATAAACATGACTGAGGGCTGGTAAGGCAGGCTCTCTGTAGATGCTCAGCTCTGAAGGAGCCCTAAGACTCCCTTTTGCATGTGTAGAGACTGCTAATGCTGAGGCAGGAGCAAGGTTTGAGGAGCAGCGTAGTCGGTTAGTGAAGGTCTTTGTGGTAAGACTCATCTGAGTGTCGCTGCAGATCTGCCCTCTGCTAGCTTGTTTTTACTTGCTAAGCTTTTGCTATCTCCTATTTGAATTGGATAATGTTATCAGCTTCTCAAGTTTAGGAGGATTAAATAAAAGTATGTTTACACAGGCACTCAACACAGAAGACACTGTCAGTTTTCTCAAGCGATCATTCTTGTTATTATTCTTGGACTAGCAGTAGCATTCCTGTTCTGAGGGATTATGCCTAGTTGCAAGCATGCTCTCTTCCTGGTGCGAGTTCACACAGACTGGAGGAGCAGCCAGATGAAGGAATCACTGTTGAAGAGATAACCTGGTTCTCTCTCTCTCTAGTGGTCCAGCAGTGGCTGGTACTGAGTCATACGGCTTCACTGTACCTCCAACCACAGATTTTCTCCATCTACAGACTGGAAGACAGTTGTGTTCCAAGCCACTATTAGTGGTCAAGTAGGTGAAAGAAACCATTGCCAGGGAAGGGTTGTTTGTTTGTTTGTTTGTTTGTTTTTAAGGAAGGAACATGAAAGATACCAGGCCCAGTAAATGTGATTTGAATGGGTTTGAAGTTCCTTAACAAATCATGAAACCAAAGATGACTAGTGTGAGCACATAGAAGTATTCCGCTAGCATTTGGTGAGTGAATTCAGGCACAATCTGCTCATTTGCCAAGAATTCAGTTCTTAGTAGATAGAAAGAAGCCTGTGATAGTTTAAGTATTTTTGATGACAGGTGATAGAATCAAACAGAGGAGAAGTTTTAATGTCCAAGGGTTCCCAACAATAAACTCTTCTCTCCAATCTAGACTGGGTGAGGAAGGATTCTGTACATGAACAGTTGGCTATCTGCATCTGTGGTCATGTCTTCTTGGATATAACCAAGAATGTTCTAAAAATAATCTTTAAAAACAGTAATTGCACCAGGCATGGTGGTGCATGCCTTAAATCCCAGCTCTTAGGAAGGCAGAGGCAGGCAAATCTCTGTGAGTTCGAGGCCAACCTGGTCTACAGAGTGAGCTCTAGGATAGCCAAGACCACACAGAGAAACCCTGTCTCAAAAACAAACAAACAAACAAACAAACCCCAAAGCAGTAATTGCATCTGTACTGAATGCCTGCAAACTTTCCCTTTTTACTGCTCCCTGGCCAGGGTAGTGTAGGAACTGTTTGCAGAGCACTTACATTGTTAGGTACTGTAAACAACCTAGAGGTTATTGGAAGGATGTAGGGATGTGGGGGTAAGTTATGTGCAAACATGACACCACGTAAAGAACTTGGGAATCTGGAGTTTTTTGTGTCTTTGATGATGGGTGAAATAGTTCCTGGAATCTTTCCCTGTAGAAACCAACGGGTGATGGTATAAACTGATACAGAGCCTCCTGAGACAAAGGGTAGCGTATGATTCTTCATATTCTAATTTTCATTTTCTGAGTATATCTTAGAGTTTATGCCATATCACTACATATGTGGACATCTTATTTTTTAAATTGCTCAGTACTCTAATTTCTGGGTGTATTTAACTAAGCTTCTTCCTCAGAACTCGAGGTCATTCTCACCATTCATAATTTTATTGATTTTTTAAAAAATATTTATTTTATTTTGGTTTTTTGAAACAGGGTTTCTCTTTGTAACCTTGGCTATCCTACAACTTATTCTGTAGACTAGGATGGCTCCAAACTCAAAGATCTGCCTGCCTCTGCCTCTGCCTCCCTAGTGCTGGGGTTAAAGGTGTGTACCACCACCACCCAGCAAGATTTACTTATTTTATCTTACGTGTATAAATGCCTTGCCTGTGTGTATGCATGTGTGCCACATGACCATGAAAGTCAGAAGAAGAACCAAAGTTACAGATGGTTGTGAGCCACCATCGGGGTGCTGGAAATTGAACTCGAATCCTCTACAAGAACAACCAGTACTCTTAACCGCTGAGCCATCTCCTCAGCCCCATCTCTGTAATATTAAATATTGTGTTGAAGTGAGCAAGTTTGACTTATATATAGGTCACTTCACACTTGTAGGTGTGGGAGTTTTGTTAAAGACAACATTTTTAGATGAGGCTCATAGAGCAAACACCCAGGAAGGCTCTGATGGGACATAGTTTTTGTTTTGCCTCCGAGGAAAGGAAAACTGTATGACCCCTGTCAGCTACGTGGTGAGCCTGAGCATCAAAAGCTGCTGATGGAGGCGCTTTCAGTACTATTGCCAGCAGGAACCGTGGCAGGCAGAGCACTGTATACATAAAATAGATAAGTAAATTTTTAAAAAGAAAGAAAAGATAAGATGTCTGGGTAACTTCTGAAAGCTAGAACTTCTGCTTTACTTTCAAACAACTGTGATTACACTGTCTTCCTGATATCAGAAATAGTAAATGACACTTGATCCATTTTGACATATAACAAGGACAGTCACCGCAGGTTCTGATATTGGGACTACAGCTGGTTACTATTTCCACCCCCTCTCTCTCTCTCTCTCTCTCTCTCTCTGTGTGTGTGTGTGTGTGTGTGTGTGTGTGTGTGTGTGTGTGTGTGTCTTCCTTCCTTCCTTTTTTTTTTTTTTTTTCTAGCGTGAGGTTAACCTACCAGGGTCCACACCCTTAAAGAAAACTGACAGTTCCTCCTGAAGCAGCCCTCAATTGTCAGTAAATTCTCAGTTAGGAGGGGCATTCCTGAACCCCCCCCCCCCACACACACACCATGCTGGAATCTTGCCTGGCTTGATCTTGTCCAGGCAACCACGGCTGCTTGGGAGTTCCTGAGTGCAGTGTCCTGTCCCACCAAGAAGAAGGTCCTCCCGGACCGTTGGCCCTGATCGTCTCTCTGTCCGCTCTTCCTCAGTGCGCCTAATCACTGGGGGATAAGGAGTATAGTGCAGATGTCCCCTTTGTGGCTGAGCCTTCCACATGCACTCTGTGAACTATGAGCAGTTGTGGGTTTCAGCATAAGCTGCAGCCCACTGTGTAAAGGAGCTTCTCTTATGAGGGCCGAAAGCTGCACTAGCCTGTGTGTATGAGGTTATAAAGCTAGAGTGCAGGTGGAGGCTAATGACTTGTTTTAAAGGAAATACTGTATTCGCTGTATTTAGACTAAACAGAGAAGAGGGAAGTGGCGAAGTTGAGGGCTAGAAGTTTATGCCTGGTAACAACTCAGACTAGAGCTGTTATTTATTTACGAGGTTAAAAACTAGATTTCCTGACAGAGGTGAAAGAATGGAAGAGCTTGGAATAGAGATCACGTTGAGAGTTGCTGAGGTTAGTGTGGTTGAAGATCAGTTGCTGACAAGCATACAAGTGGACAGGTCATGGTGACAGGTGGACATAAGTCTAAAATTCAAGAGAGATAGTTGGAGATGGAACTTAAAGCAATAGCACAAAGGACCCAGACATGGCCTCCAGCAACAGCATGGGCCTGAATGTCACTATGGCCTCAGGTGGCAACCCAGGCCACTCAAATCAGCATGTTCCCCTGTGGTAGCACTGCCCTCAGATACTCACATGGGTTCAGGTGGCAGTCTGCCCCATGGACACCCGCATGGCCTTTAATGGTAACTTGGGACACAGATGTCTACACACGTCCAGCTGCATCAGGACCATGAACGCAGACACGGCCCTTGGCAGTAGCCCAGGCCAGGCCATCACCACAGCCTCAGACAGGCTGCTCAGACCTGCCTTTTCCTCACCACTGTCCAGTCTCCATTTCCACCTTTCTTTACAGTGTTTGAACCCCTTGGCTTCACTTTCTCTCCTATCTCCCCACTGAGTACTCCATCTTTCCTGTCTCTCCATCATAAATTCAGTCATTGTAGTAGGGCCAGTGGCAAGCCAGTGTGGGCATCTAGGCGGCTGTCTTCTGGCCACCCCAGCTTACACACAGTTTTATAATCACCTTTTAGTTAATATATGTTCAGTTAGAATAACATTGTATGTATTTGAAATATACAATAGGAAAATAAAGTGTTTGTGCACGCCAGTGTTTCTATGACTCCTAGCTTCTCTCCCTAGAGGTCATGACTCACATTTCGTCTCTGTGGAACTGTCTGGAGGGACCTGTGCTTACTGAAGCATATGCACTGATGTTTGCTCATGCACCTGCACACATACAAGGGCACGCCACCCACACAGAACCAGTTCCTGCTGATGGACGCTCACACACCCGCACACATGCAAGGACACGCCACCCACACAGAACCAGTTCCTGCTGATGGACGCTCACGCACCCGCACACATGCAAGGACACGCCACCCACACAGAACCAGTTCCTGCTGATGGACGCTCACGCACCCGCACACATACAAGGACACGCCACCCACACAGAACCAGTTCCTGCTGATGGACGCTCACGCACCCGCACACATACAAGGACACACCACCCACATAGAACCAGTTCCTGCTGATGGACATTTATGCTGCTTCTGCCTTTTGCTGAGACAGTGCTGCAGTATGCATCTTTGTAGCGTTCTTCTTTGGGTGTGCCTGTGATTAAATAATTAGAAGTAAGATTAGTAATCTAAAGATCAAAGGGATTAGTTGGAAGAGGAGGCGCTGGGGATTGAACCCAGCTTGTTCTTACTGAGTGTGCTTTTTCATAGATTGATAAGGGTTTACTACTTCTTTCATATAAAATTTATATCAGTCTTCCTGTTGTCCAATAAATAAGAGTGTCCCTAATTGTAGAGTACCTCTACCAGCTAGCACTCTCTAAACTTAGTCATCATTAACCTAACAATGGAACATTAGTCACTCCACTTGTAGTGTATAGTTATCCTTGTTGTACCTGGCCTCGTAAGTCTAAAAGTCGAGCACATACTTTTTAAATCTGTCTATGCATGTCCTCTGCCACTGAGTGTTTTGATAGATTCAGTGAGGCTTTAGTATTAGAAAATCCACCATCTGCCCAGTATCTTAAATTTGCTTTTCTCGTCTTATTAAGTTGTACTTTTTCTATAGAGTTTTTGTTGTGTTTCATAAATCAGCGCTGGGCACTGTGCTGCCTTTACTTCCAACATGGTGTAAGAGGGACACAGAGCTGCATACAGCAAGACTTTGTCTCAGATACAAAAACACCATCCACTCAGTGTTTTAAAGTTAGTGGTATTAAATTTTATGTTTTTAAAAATGGATTCTGCTTTCTGTCATACTTAGATATTTCAAATGAGGGAAAATCACACAAACACAGAAACAGAAAAACCAGTTATATGCTTGCTTTTTGTGTCCTCAAGTTCTTTTAAGGCTTCTTAGTGCACATGTCTGCCTGCCTGCCTGTCTATCTGTCCATTCGTCTCTAGCCTACTGAAAATTTATCTTGGGGTATAGAGTGGTACTCTACATTGAGAGACCTAAATTTATCTTTTCTAGTTATAATATTATTTTTCTATTAATTTGAATTACACATTTTTACTTTTGTTTCCGGCGTTTTCCTTTATGTTCGAGTCTGCTACCCATACTTCTGTAGTTCTCACTCTTTGAAACTCTGTGAAGTTGCTTCTCTCATTGCTTTGTCATGTCTAGACACATTTAACTGTGGTGGTTTTCTGGTTTTTAGAAAAGTCACTGGCGCTGGAGAGATAACTCAGTGTTTATGAGTATTTACTACTGTTGCCGAGGACCTGATTTCGATTCCCAGCACCCGTGTCAGGCAGCTGGCAACCACCTGTAACTCCAGCCGTCAGGGCATCTGATGCCGTTCTGGCCTCTGTAAGCACTTACATACATGTACACATAACCACACCCACACACAATATACATATATATTTAGGAAATCAAAGTTCAGCCCTCTAGAATGAATCCAGGAGACTGCATGTGGTCTGTATCCAGTTGCGTTGTGTGTGTCTGGCATTAAAGTGAGGAAAACAAGTAGCTGCTAAGATTCAGGAAATACATGATCTACCCACTGAGCTACCGGGGATGAATGAAAACTTGACTCTAAGAAGGGAAGCAGGCTTGCAGGATTGCAGTGATGATGTAACAAGTGATAACCGGCACACTTAGGAGCAGTTCACATAAAATTACTGTGAGTTAAGATATTTGTGAAATGAATGGACATATGTTTTAAAAGTCTTCAGAAGTCCCAAACCATTCTTGGTGACTTTACTAGAACATTTTCTCTTCTGTACTGGTAGACCTCTTACTTGCTGTACCTCCATTGTCACCAAATCCACTCACTGACCCCCCTCAGCCCCAGTCACTTGCTCTTTGAGCTGTTTTCTCAGCTAGTCTTGTTAAAAAGGATTCTCAGATCTTACTAGATACTTAGTCTTTGTCTTTTTAAATCTTCCTTTCCTGGCCAGTTGGATTTGATTTATGTGTTTGTGTGTGCACATACCTGCACAATGTTGCACATGTGGAGACCAGAGAACAGCGTCTAGCAGTTGGTTCTCTCCTTCACCATGTGGGTCCTGAGGACCAAACTCAGGCTGTCACGTTGTCAGGCTTGTTGGCAGATAGTCCCCTAACCAGTAGACTCTACTACTAGCCATTCCAATAATTTTACCTTGATATTTTGTTGGTACCTGTTTGACAAGCTCCATGTTAAAATCAGTCTCTGTTTTCTTAATAACCTGCCTCTGAACATCTGAGCATTGCTGAGGATATTAGCACTGCCAGACCTATCACAGCCACACTAAATCTGTAACTCCAAACTCAGCCGGACTGGCAGCACTACCCAGCACCTTCCTCGATGCCTTTGGTGAACTTGTCTTTCCTGTGAATAATAGAGGTTATTTTAAGAAATTTCTGCTGTCTGAAATCCTCTCTGTCCCATCTTCACTCTTGGAAGATACTTTAGCCAACATCCAGGGAAACCAAGAACCATCAGACCAGGACTCATCCAGCCTCCCACTGTCCAGCAGACACGTCTTCTACATCTAGACCTGGTCTCTCTTCCTTTCTGCTCGCTACAGGAGAAGAGATTTTCTCTCCTAGCTGCCAGACAACCTCTCCATCAAGGCTCTGGTTCCTCTTGCCTTCCACCCTCCTAGGAACTCACCTTCCTTCTTGTTTCTGTTCTCTTCAAATTCTTTCCCTACATTATCCTTTCATTGGCATTAAATACAGTCAGTTCTCGCCTTAAAAAAAAAAAAAAAAAAGCAAAGGAGCAGTCACCTCCTTCACCTGTGGACCTGTTTTTCCTGGATACCTTATCATTGCATCCTCAAAGCCAACTGCTCATCTGCTGTAGCTGCTCCAAGTCTCCAGACATAGTAGAGCATTCAGAGAAAGTGTAAGGCTGGGCAGCTGGGCAGCTAAGCAAATGTTGCAAGGAAAACATAAGGGGAAGTTTCTGGGGTCTGGGATTGATTTTTTTGTTTTTTGGGGGCGGGGGTTGTTTTGTTTTTCAAGACAGGGTTTCTCTGTGTGGCCCTGACTATTCCTGGACTAGAATTGTAGACCAGGCTGGCCTCAAACTCACAGTAATCCGCCTGCCTCTGCCTCCCAAGCGCACCACCACCGCCTGTCTTAGCATTGAAATTTGAAGGGCTGATTCTGTTTGTTAAGTCTGTAAAAGTCAATTTACAGTTTTAACTATATGTATACACCGTTGCCACAATGTTGAATTTAAGGACTGGGGCAGTGCTTTGTTAAAAATAGCAATAGGATGATAAGAACTGTTCACTGAGCCTGGTGTAGTTAAAGGAAGGGCAGGTGCTCTGGCCAGATGACAGGCTCCCCCTGGTACTTATGTGTAAGCCGAACATGAGGTATTCTTAAGAGTTGACTTAGTGATTTTTCTCAGAATGTAACTGAGAATGTTTCCTCTCTCTAGCAACTTTATTGAACTCAAGTAGCATTTCCATAAAAATATTTTACTGATTTACTTATATTTTCTGGTTTTATAGTTATCCTAGATACAAAAAGAATTTTCCCCATACATATCCTTCTTTATTCAAATGTATTGCAGATCGTCAGCGCTCCTGCTATGTTGTATGGGACAGTTGATGGGACATGCTTAGGGGTTGTCACTCATTTTTACTTCCTGGTCTCCAAACAGAGGTAGTAAATTGTGATGTTTTTCTCAAGTAGAGTTAACTTCACCTCCTGAACATTTACCCAATTATAATGACAAGTCATTAATGTGCTATTAACTAATATCGGCTAAGATTTTTCCCTAGGTGCATTGGGTCTGTTAATAAGCCACATTAGCCACTTTTTAAAAACTCAATATACTGTTTAGGTTGTTTTTAACAAGCCATTCTGGTTCCTCAGACTACATCTTGGAAAAGACTACCTTTAACAGGAAAGGCTTGTAAAATCGTGCGTCTGCTCTGGAGGACAGCACATCGCCACCTGTAGGGCGTCTTGGGGTCTGCAGTGTTTAGCATTGGAGCTGTCAGGCTTTTGTAGCCGTTTAAGAGCCAGCTTTTTTAAATAGCTAAACTTAAGTTTTTATGTCTTATGCTTCTGGAAATGGGAATCTGAATACCATCACATCTATGAAGTATAAAATAAAATCATTCTTCTGTTTGTTATATTAGGTTGAAGAGTTTTAGTTTCGTTGATTTTTTTTTTTTTCTGGTTGTGTTGTTTTGTTCTGTAGTGCTGAGGAGTGACCCTTGAGCTCTTCTCATGCTAGGCAAGCACCAGACACTGTGCTACAGGACTCGCTCAATTTTGCTGACTTTAAAGATAGATAAAATAATTATTGGTTACTTCCAAAAGGACTTACGTGGGGTACTTAAAATAAAGCATACCGTGCTGACTGGGTCTATTCAGTGACATTGCTATATTGAATGACAGAGACCGTTCTCAGCCCCTTAAGAACATACATTAGTAGATGGCACTCACATTGGAAAGCTTTAGGTGCCGTTTAAAAGACATCCTGAGTGCTGGAGCAGCACGGAGGGGAGTCATAGGTCTTCCCTTCTCAATGAACAGGCCTCTCTTCAGTGGTTTAAATACATTTATGTTCACGAAGCTGCTGTTTTCAGAGGCACCACACACTGTTGTACGGTTTCCATCTGAAACAGTACAGTGGAGGATAGTGGGCGATCCTGTGTGTAACAAAGGAAGCACACCCAATGAGGGGGAGCTTCTGATGGGGCGGACTGACCTTGATGCACTCCGTCCTGAGGACCACAGGCAAGGTCCTCGGCCATGCCTCTGTGTCCAAGATAACAAGCTGAAGTGATTTGCCGAAAAGAACGAGCCTGGTGCCTGCTGGGGAAGGGCCCTCGGCACAGAGACTCAGATTCACAGGTTCTGGTAAGCTGTGGGCTTCATTCCTGTCCACGTGCTCAGCACCGAATTGTTTTTCTGTTCTCACACAGTGTCCTCCTCAGCTGCTAAGAGATATGGGAATCTTCATTCATGGTTGTTGTGGGTTTGCCTTTGTTGAATTTTTGCTCTGTTAGTCATTAGGCACATATATATTTAGGATCTTTATAACTCCCTGGTAAGCTTGGTCTGTTGAAAATAACTCTTACCTTTCTCGTTACGCTGTGTTGGAGCCTGTTCTGTCTGCTATGCTTATAGTGTCTCTAGCTGTCTTGTGTTCACATACTGTATTGGCTACTATTTTTCCCATCATTTTATTTTCACCCCGTCTATGTCTTGGTATTGAAAGTGCATTCTTGAAGACAGCATCTAGGTTTTTGTGTTAAGAATTCATTTAACAGTATGTATTGAACTTTCAGTTCACATTAACTGTGATTTATAATTGGTTTGGTTGTAAGTTGAGATGTTGCTTTTTTGGCTTACTTTGCATATCATTTTCTGGTGTTACTTGTATTTTCCCTTTCTCATCTACTTCTAAGCTAATAAAATCTTTCCTAGTATACCACTTTAATTTCTCTGTTGGCTTCTTACTGCTGTGTTGTGATTTCAGATGCACTTCTGAACCGAACGGTAAACTATGCATCATAGTTTGTTGCAGCCTGCAAAGGCTCGGCCACTAACACACGCTTACTTCCATGTCTTATGGTTAATGATAACATTATAATAGTTTGCCTTAAGTGGCCCTATGTCCTTTAAAGACATTGAGAAGTAGCAAGTGTGTACTTAGCCATATCAACACACACATATTCTTTATTCCGCTGTGTAGATGCACTTGGTCTCCGCGACCACTACTTTAACAGCTCATACCAAAGCATTAGTGTGTCTGAGTTAACACATTCTTTCAGCTCTTATTCCTCACTCTGAAACATCTCTGTCTTGCCTGGAAAGAACAGTTTCATTGGATAAAGACTTTGGAGTACATTTGTTTTTTCAAACTTTTTTCTCAAAGTGCAAATTCCTGGCAGCATGCAACAGACCAGATCCTCACTACTTCCCCCTGGCTTCTGCCCACAACCTCTAACATGCTTCTTGAAGATACTCTTGCTCATATTTAGAAAAGTTCTTGTAATTGATAGAAAATTTCCTTAGTCCTCCATGACTTTGTTTTTCTTAAGATTTTTCTCTTACTTTATAGCCATTTTTGTTAGCACCAGCTGCATCCACACAGTCTTATAGCTAGTAGAACTTGTTTCCCACTTGAATTTACATTTGCCTGGAACTTAATGAACTAGGGTTTGTTTCCAGATGGAAACTGCGTGTGGGTGTGTGGGGGATGGGGTCATTTCCCCTGGCCTGGTAATACACCTGTCATCCCAGCACTCAGGAAGCCGAGGCAGAAGATCATGAAATAGTGCTAGTGTCAGTTAGATACAGTATAGACCTTCTCCCTTTTCTTCTTGGTTTATCATGATGGTCTCTATATCATAGCTCTGGCTGTCCTGAAACTCACTATATAGACCCGGCTGGCTTCAAACTCACAGCAATCCAACCACCTCTGTATTCTGAGTGCTGGTCCTGAGAGACCCTCTTTTGGGGTGGGGGTGGGGGACAATTTTAATTAATCAAGAGCTTCTTTCTCAATTTTGCATGCTTTCTGCATCTATCTTTTCTAAGCTAAGGATTGCCTTTAATGTTTTGTCCAGAAACCTATATATTCTAATCTGCTGGCAGGCTTGCTCAATAGAAGCTTTAACTCTGTTGAAAGCATATTTTCCAGACTCTTTTACTACCATGACTTGGTAAAATGCATGCGTGGTTATTAGTTGTAAGTAGCCAGGACCTATATTTGGGTTGATGTAATTTGCTTTGAAAGTAGCATATTGTGGAGTCTGGGGCAGAGCTGTGGTAGCCCTACCTTGCATTCTGATACTGTAGGCCTCACTTCTCAGGATGGGTGAATATCCAGTCACTAAGCAAGGCTTGTATCTGTGAGAAAACACCACGGTACTCACTAGATATGAGACTGAGTTTTAACCACTGACACAGCTTTGGTCGTTGGTATCACTGCAGTTCTGTAGAGAGTCCTGGGCCTTCTGCTCACTCTGGGGTAATTTGGAGCGTGTGCTCTTTTTCACTGTAGTATCTCATAGCAGTCTCATTTCCTCAGCTACTGCCAGGATCTCACAAGGGAGAAGTCTCCTGGAAGAGTAAACAGGCTCCTTGTCCCCGGATAGGTGTTTGGTTCCTTCTTGATTAGACATGGAGCACCATCAACTTTGACATGTCATGAGAAGGAGCAAAGCATGCCGGTTTGGGCATGTGTGACACACATGAGCAGAGGGTGTGAGAAGGGGGAGTTTTACTTCAGTGTTTCAGGAGGAAATAATGAAGTATTTGTTTTATCAAGGAATTCTTTACAAGGTGATGTCTCCCCATCTCTCCTCTCTAACCCTAGCCCTCCACTTCACTCTAGCCCCTTCCCAGGTGCCAGCCCTTGCGTGGCAGCCCTTGCTTTGCAGTCCCTGCTCTGCTTCACTGTGTCTCACACCAGTGCTTTCTTGGCTCACATACTTATCCCTTTCTCTCTGTTTCCCTCTGCTGAAGCAGAAATTGCTTGAGGACAGATATTTTGTCTGTTTCGTTTCCTCTTACCTCTCATTTAGGACAGTATTGTGTACATAATAGGTCAAAATAAAGTCTTGCTGATGGAGTAAATGAATCATTGACTAGTGGGGTGGGAGCGACTCGGAAATGACTTGCTGTTGACTTGGGTCTTTGCCTCCATTGTGAGAACCGAATGGACGAGCTCTCCCCACTCATCTGTTTCCTTCTGTGCAAGTGGGAAGATGGGGCACTTGCTCCTTTGATATCAGGCTTGACACAGTTGGGCAAAGAAAAAGAATAATGAAAAGAAACCGTAGGCCAGCTAGTGAAGGGAGGCGCCACATACAAGAAAATATTCCTTGCCTAGAACAGAAAACAAACATGACACACCCTTGTGGGAGGATTTGAATTTAGCCATTGAAATTGGGGTCTAATCTTGAGATATATTTATGTATGGTGTAACTACACTGAGAAAAATTGTGAAAACGTAATCCTCTATTGCCTGGAAGGTCTCTGACTTTTCCCTGGTATTTACAAACGGCACATAGTTGTCCAGAACTTGCCAGGCTGCCTTCTGATTTCAGTACCAAGTCAGAAATAGTTCAAGCAATGAAACATCTCTTACCCAGTGAAACATCCAACACAGTTCTCCTTTTTCTTGTATTCACAGGGTAATCAATCCCACCTTAAGTTTTTAGATTCAATTTACTTTATTTTATATGTATGTTTTGCCTGCGTGCATATGTGTGCCTCACGTGTGTGACCGTGTCTTGGAGAGTCCATCAGCAAGGTTGTATTTACCTTCTTCTTATGTTATCTGCACCATGGAATGATCTACAATAACTGAAGAACAAATAGCAAGTAGCAGATAGCAAAACAACAAACAAAAAAGTACTAACTCCTTTTAGAAATGGTTTGCCTTCTAGCGGTTCTCAAGGACACAGCATTGTTTTATTTTTTTTTTTTTTTAATTTTAACAGGTTTATTTATAATTGTTATAAAGTTGAACTGTTGAAATGTGTTCACTGAAACATTTTGCTTGCATTAATGCTTTACATCTTGCATTTATATTAAAAATTCACACACAAATGAAAATGGAAAACTGCCAATACCTGATTTCTGTCCCCTATTTTTCCACTCACAATCATATACTTAGGTACCTTTTGACCCCATGGAAAAAATATCTCACATTCAGAACTACTGATAACAGGAAGAGGAAAAAAAAAATTTTTTTGAGAATGAAATGTTTCCCCTCATAGTGGACTCTTAAGCACGCTCTCCGCGTATGCGGCGTGCTAGCTGGATATCTTTTGGCATAATTGTTACACGTTTGGCATGGATAGCACACAGGTTGGTGTCTTCAAAAAGGCCAACCAGATAGGCCTCACTTGCCTCCTGCAAAGCACCAATAGCTGCACTCTGGAAGCGCAGATCTGTTTTGAAGTCCTGAGCAATTTCTCGCACCAGACGCTGGAAGGGGAGCTTGCGAATGAGAAGTTCAGTGGACTTCTGATAGCGTCTGATTTCACGGAGTGCCACAGTACCAGGCCTGTAACGATGAGGTTTCTTCACCCCTCCAGTAGAGGGCGCACTCTTGCGAGCGGCTTTTGTAGCCAGTTGTTTCCTGGGTGCTTTGCCACCGGTGGATTTGCGGGCAGTCTGCTTTGTACGAGCCATGGTAAGGGCACCTCTTTACTTACCCCCCTTCTCCCTCGACTGGAGCTCGGCAAGCGAGAGGCGGCGCTGGCGTTAGAGAGCGGCGGCGGCACGGCGACGGCTGCGAACACCCACAGCATTGTTTTAAAGAGCTCATTCTTACTTATTAGTTCTGTGTCTGTATGTAGGTATGTACATGTTAGTGCAGGGCCTGTGGAAGTCTGAAGAGAGCATCAGATCCCCTGGAGCTAGAGGTACAGGCAGTTGTAAGCCACTGGATAAGGGTCCTGGAAGCCAAACTTGGGTCTTCATCAAAAGCAGTACACATTCTTAAGCACTGAGCCATTCTCTCCAGCCTGCACACAGTGACTATAATAAGTTATTTGTTTACTATTTTCCTCCTTCCCTATTTAGAGGGGCAGGGAGCCAGCCTGCCCCAGAACAAGGAGTCTCAGAGGACTCTTGATAGATATGCTTGCATCTGAGACAAAGGAGCCCACCTGGGTCCCCAGAGTCCACCATCATCAAGTACAAACGGCACATGATAATTTATCAATAGAATTTATATTGTAGCTCAGTGACTAAGTATTAGTTTAAAACCAAACACACAGTGAATCTAAGGGGTCTCTGGCAGCACTGCCATACTTCACAAGTGTGGCTTCCTGCAGCCTTGGGGTTTGAACACACAACACCCACAGGTTACACTGTGCACCGCCACATCACACAGCGCCAACAAATACGCCTGAAACACTGGCTCAGAGTTCACTGTTGTATGTTACAAGCTACAGTGTTTTATTGTACACACAAGGGTTTCTTCTCTTATAGAAATACGGTTTTAATTATGGAAAATAAAGACTTGGTTCATGCCTCTAATCCAAGCACTTAGGAGGCAGAGGCAGGCAGATCTCTGTGAGTTTGGAACCAGCCTGGATTACAGAGAGAGTTCCAGGACAGCCAAGGCTACACAGAGAAACCCTGTCTCAAAAACAAGCACTTTAAGAGTTTGCCTGGCATCGTGTCTCAGCATGATTGCACGTAGATAAATATTTGGACTTTCCTGGGTTAGAGAGTAAACTAGTTATTCTTCTTGTTGCTATGACAAGACTCCTGGCAGGAAGTCACCCGGGAGAAGAATGATGTGTTTTATTTTGGCTCACAGTTCAAGGAACACCGCCCATCATGGCAAGGAAGGCGTGTTAGTAGGAGCGTGAAGCCGCTGGGCACACTGTATCCAGGGTCAGGAAGCAGAGAGAGAAGGAAGTCAGAGTTCAGCCCACTTCCTCCTTTTTATTCAGGCCAGAACCTCAGCCCTTAGAGTGATGGCACCCATGTTAAGGTGGATTTTCCCACCTTTATTAATCTCATTTAGATAACTCCTCAAAGGTGTGCCAGAAGACTTGTCTCCTAGATCCTGTCAAATTGATTCCCAGCACTGCGTACATCATGTATGGGGGGACACTCCTGCAGCCTCAACATTAGGGGGTGGAGACTAGAGGATCAGAAGTTCACAATCATAAAATATCCTACATAGTTTGATGTCAGGCCAGTATACATGAGGCCTTGTCTCAAAAAGAAGAAAAAGAAGAAAAAAAAAAAAAAGATTAAAGTCAACAAGTAGACAAGATTAAGAAGCCTGGATTAGAGAGCTAACCACATTTGTGAGGGTGTTTGTCATGGTAGGAAAAATGGTGCCCTTCAAATGAGATGAGCGTGGGCAGTGTCACTCAACCTAAAATGGAAACGCCTTTACAGAAACAGTGGTCTATGAGGTACCCAGCAATCCATCTAACTATTTTGAAAACCAAAATACAGACGTAAAGATGTGTGGAAATTTTTGTTGGTACCTACTGGTCAGGAAAATATAATGAACAGTGCGTTCACATTTTAAAATTGTGTAGTATGGTGTAATTCCATTGAAGTTGAACTGTTAATGAAAATTATTTGTAATCTTTGTTTGTTTTCAAGACAGGGTTTCTCTGTGTATCCCTAGCTGTCCTGGATTCACTATAGACCAGGCTGGCCTCAAACTCACAGAGATCTGCCTGCCTCTGACTCCTAAGTGCTGGGATTAAAGGCATGCACCATCACCTGGCTATTTGTTGTCTTTTGATTATCCTTTTATAATTGTCTAAGTGACCATGAGCTCTCGTGCTTTTTCCTAGCATACATCTGTGGATGGATATACTGAAGCACACATCCCGCCGACCAAATCAAGTAGCAGACAGAACATTCCCCGGTGTAGAAACTCCATTACGTCAGCAACAGATGAACAGCCTCATATTGGAAATTACCGCTTACAGAAGACAATAGGGAAGGGAAATTTTGCCAAAGTGAAATTGGCAAGACATGTTCTAACAGGTAGAGAGGTAAGTTTGCATAATGCCTTTTGATATTTGCCTGGGTCTTGTTAAGAAGCTTTCTCATGGTTGGTGTTGGGGAATAAATGGCACCTGTGGCCTAATACATACTGGGATATATGTGCACAGAGCATTTGCAGACAGGTCCATTTTGTGGCAGAACTGCTGACCTTTTAACACTAAGGAAAGGCTCCCCCTACCTTGTAGCATCGCTGATAGGACAGGTGTGCTACAGATTAGCTGTCCTCAACTTACCTATCATGTGAACACCCCTGGGTACTGTTGCTACTCTGCCTTTGAAATAAGGCTGGGATAAGTTTTTATGAATTACTACTTAGGCTAAGATAGGTGTAAATGTGTAGAAAAATCACACACTAACTTTTATCTGTTTGGAGATAACATCGAGCTAATATTACTACTATACAGATAATTTTTTCAGATGACAAGAGAACGCACTTCTAAAATGTGCTTGCTTGTTTAATTGGTGAGGGGTTAGACAGGGTCTCTTGTAGCCCAGGCTGGCTTTGAACTTGCTACCCAGCTGAAACTGACTTTGAAATCTGGATCTTTCTGCTTCCACTTTCTAAGTGCTAAGAATATTGGCTTGCAGAAACCCGTCCCACTAATCTCATGCATTTGACATTATTGTGGAACAGTAAAAATGTATATATTTACATGTATGTGTACTCTAAATTTATAGTGTATACAGTAAACTACACTATTTAGTACAGACTATTTCAGTAAATACTCAAAGTTTTGAATTAGGATTGGATTGCTTTCTTCCACAAAGTGTTAGAAAGCTTTCAGTTCCTGTGCACATAATGCCATGGTGATCCCATTGAGTACCTTCCTTCTTGTCCGTTCTACCCTAGGAGCTCTTCAGACACTGGCTGTACTTGGTGGTTTTAGTTTGCTATTAGAAAGTCTGGCAGCACTCAGAAAGCAGGGTTCAAAGCCAGCCTGGTCTGCAAAGCAAGTCCAGGACAGCTAGTCTCAAAAAACCAAAAAAGGAAAAGAGAGAAGAAAGAAAGTCTGTGTATCCAGTTTCTTTGCCTGCACAATAGTTTCATTTGCCAAAAATATAAGTTTAAAAGCCACTCTTCCTATAATGTTGCCTATCAAGATTTTAAGAAAAATACTAAGATAGAAGATGAATTTTACAATTTTAAAAGGAGAAAAATAGAAGAAACAGCAAAAGCTTAATTCCATTGATGTGGAATTGGGAGTTGGATGACAAGTTGATAAATTATGCTGTAAGGCTGCCAAGCTATTAGGACCACGCCTTCCAATTGTGTGAGCATCCACATAGAAGTAAATGGTGTGTAGTTAAGAGTGAAACAAAACTATTTTCTTTGCAGAGTTTATGCACTGAATTACATATTTCAAATGTGGTTTAATGATTCTCTCTTTTAGGTAGCTGTGAAAATAATAGACAAAACTCAGCTGAACCCTACCAGTCTACAAAAGGTATTTAATTAATTTAATAACTAATGTGAAAGTTTGTTAATATATAATTGTCTATAAAGTCTATAAAATCTTTTGTTAGGTACAGCATATTTTGTCAGTATATGAAGAAAAGACAGGATCTAAGATGTAATAATTATGGCTGGTTATAACGTTGTCTGAAATGTGTCTAATGCGGGTTGAAAATCATGTACTCCAAATACTTAGAGAGAAGTGTTTGGGATTCGCTGAGCTTCAGATTTGGGAATATTTGCATAGACTTTAGCAAGATGTGTGTGCCATATGAATCGCCGTTGATATGTAAGACTCGACTTTGTACCAAACACTGTGTAGTGTTTTTCTTATATGTGTGTGTCCGTGTATGTGGGCTGTACATGCCTGAGTGTGGACATGGAGCCCTTCTGAGATGCCAGAGCCCTCGTGCTGGGGTCAGAGCTGTTTGCAGGATGCTATGTGGGTGCTGGCGCCAGACCCTGAGCTATAACCACTCTGTGAACAGCAGCTGCCGCTAGCCTCTGAGCCCCAAGTTTTGATGTATGTAGAATTCTTCTTAGGTAAAAACCTACTTAGGTGTAATATTTCCTGTAGGCACATCTCCTTTCATCGCTGCATTTGGCTCTTCTTTTATGCAGATTCGTCTTAGATGGTAAATCACAGTAGACAGTGCTCCAGCAAAGGAAGAAAGCAAAGCGGGAAGGGAGGACGAGAAAGTAGTTAGGACGGGCCTTGTTTCAGTAGCCAGGGCTGTCGACTTCATTTGTACTTCAGCGGGAAACCTTCTCAGATACGCACTTAGTGTTTTAAGAGCGAAGCAACTGTTGTAGTGTAGGAGCTATGTGTGCTGTTTGGTGAAATTATATTCATTGTGATTTCAGTAGCAAGAGAGAATCCCAAAAGCAATTCTTATGCTATGTTTACCCGCAATTTCCATGATTCTCGGATAAGACTGGAATTTTGCATTTGTCAGTCAGAACCTTCTTTCCATTGGCCAGTGCCAGGTAGCTCTGAACTCTTATGCATTTCTCTGTAGAGATCTGTCTCCGGGTTTCATGGATTCCTTTTACATTTGAAACCAGTGAAACTGCAAAGCACAGATGCGTCTGCTTAGTGAGCACTTGGGTTTGCTGGGCTCTTTGCTGAGATATGAGGTGGCTCAGTACTGACATGTTATAGTCTCTGTGAGGACTTGGCTTTGCTGGGCTCTTTTTCTGGGAATGTAGCTAGTACAGAACTGACATGTGGTAGTCTCTCAGGAACCTGTCTTCTCATAGCACCAGCTTTCATCCAACCTGGATCAACTGTGTGAAGGACAAAAGATTCCCTCTCGGGGCTGATGAATTACCTGAAGATGCCTTTGTGCCAGGGCCTCTTAAGAACACCATTGTCAAACTGCACTCTGGGCCTTGCCCACCTCCCACTACATGGTTTATACTTTTTCTGAGTCACCCTATGGATTACTCTGGTAGGTGCAGTGATTTCAAGTGACATTTGGAATTCCTGCCAAGATACCCAAGAATGTGGCTCCCTCCCTGGTCTTTCCCAGAAGAGGTCAAAAAACATTAATTTTGCTGGTTAGAGCATTAGAACATGTGACCATGAAGGTGATCATTGCTCATTTGATCTGGCTGCCGATGGAAATGTCTGTGAAGAGCGTGGTTGCTTTTCCAGACACACACAGATGATGCAGGTTGTATCTGCTAAGCCTCTCTCTGTGAAAAGTCCACGGTTTGTCTGCCTCTGTTTATAGAACACTTAGACTTGTCCTTGCCTATCACATCAGCAGCGTCTCTCAGTCGGTCATATCCCAGAATCAGAGTGCAGAGAGCAAGTTGTCTGCTTCCCCTTCGTGTCCCCAGTCCTGCCAGCAAGAATACCCAATGTGACTCCATGAGATGGACAATCTGTTAAACAGAAAGTAGAGACAGGATGCAGACTCATCCCGGCCTCATTGTTAGAAGTATCTGACCAAATCTTACTCTGGTTTCATCTAACTGTAAGCCGATTTCTCCCTGTTCATCCTGTCCTATGTCTGTAGGAAATAGTTCCTTCCTTTTTCAGCATCCCCATAGATAAACAAATCTGCATCTGAGGCACCAACTGTTTAAATTCTCTCAAATACAAAGTTCTTAAAAATAGTTGGGTCTTTGGAAATGTGTTTTCAGTGTTTCTACTCCGCCCTAGTCAGTTGTTTTAACCCTCTGGAGTCCAGTCTGATGTAATTCATAGTTTAAAAAGTGACTCCCTTCCTCTGTGCGGCCAGGAATCGCTGCATATGCACATGGGGTTGGAGTATGTTCTGTGACCACATTCGTGTTCTCTGCGGCTCTTTTAAGCATTCTGTAGTGCTGAGTGAAGAGCAAACCAAAGAGATGTTTTTGTTCATAACTGACAGGCTTTAACTGCAGAATTGTCATTTCCAGGGAATGTCGTCTTTTCTGGAAGTGGGCACAGTAGGTTTTCAGAACAGGAAGGATTCTTCACCTTTAGTCACCAGCAAACGTTCATCTCTGCTGACATCCTTATATCTCTACATATTGCTTGTGAATTTTTATTTTTTAATTGATTATTTTATGTGTATGGGTGTGTTTGCCTGCATATATGCCTGTATGCCACATGGATACAGTTCACAGAGTCCAGAAGAGGGCACTGGATCCCCTGGAGTAGGAGTTACAGATGGTTGGGACCTGCCATGTGGATGCCAGGAGTCAAACCCAGATCATCTAGGAGAGCAACTAGTGCTTTTAACCACTGAGCTGCCTCTTTAGCCCCCTATTTTCATTTTTTAAAATTATATTACGCATCACAAAAATGGCTCTTTGTGTCAGAATGATTTCCTGACTGTCAAAATCTGAAGAAGAGGAGGAAGAGGAGGAGGAGGAGGAGGCAGAAGAAGAAGAAGAAGAAGAAGAAGAAGAAGAAGAAGAAGAAGAAGAAGAAGAAGAAGAAGAAGAAGAAGAGAAAGAAGAAGAAGAAAAGAAAGAAAGAAGAAGAAGAAGAAGAAGAAGAAGAAGAAGAAGAAGAAGAAGAAGAAGAAAAACAACAAGAAGAAAAACAACAAGAAGAAGAACAACACACACACACACACACACACACACACACACACACACACACACACACACACACACACACACACACACACCAAGAATCAGACATGCAGCACTTGCCTGTAATTTCAGCTACCAATGGGGCTAATGCAGGAAGGAAGATCATGAATTTGAGCCCAGCCTGGGCAACACAGTAAGTCCACATAATTAACAACTATTAATTAATTAATTAGAGTAAAAGCAAGAATACCATAACTCAGAATTATGTTTTAAAATAACAGGTTGCATTAAATTTATGTAGAATATGAATCTCTATGCTAGGACATAAGAGATTTTGGATAAGCAGATGTGTAGAAATTTCAGTAACTGGAATCTTGATAATAATCTATCCAGTGGCTCATCCATTTTCTGCCAGTATCTGGTGATCTGAGTCACTTAAATAAATGAGATTTCTCCAGTAATGCACAGCCCTCTCTGGTAGGCTGAGTAATTGCTCCACAGCTTCTGTGAAATAGTCATTGCCACGCTGAAGTATGTGATCACTGTGACTATAGAACAAACCACAGGGCTGTGGGAAGACAGTTCAGTCAGGGTTAAAACACAAGTTCTTCATAGTGTTTATTCGCAAGCCTGCCTGTCAGACGTGTGGAAATAAATGTCAGTTACTCTGGTGTGTTCATGCTTCCTCATATCCTTCACTTTATAGCTGAGTGAATCATGTGTGTGCTGGGTATTCATGCATAGAGCTCTTTTACATGTGTGTAGACTGAAGGGAACCTGTTGTCCAAGTCTGATTTGGGTCAATGAAACTGAAGTGATAAAGTATTAGGTTTTTGTGAGCTGGGTTGTAGACTGCAAAAGCTGTTTTTAAATCAGAGAAGATGGGCGATCTCTTTGCCCTCCCTTCGTATCTCTCCCTCATCCTTCCACGCACACCCTGCCTTCTTTCTTTTGGCGTTCTGCAAGATACTGCTGCCGCCACATGCGTTAGCAAGATGATCCCTGATGCCCCATTCTCCATGAAGCTAGAAGCAGCAACACGGCTCTGACCTGAATTTAGTTCTGGACAGAGTACTGAAAATAATGATGATCATGAGGTTTTAACTGGGAGTTATTTGTCTTTCACACACAGTATAAAGATTGGGAGGAAGTGTGTCTTGAACTAAAGTGCAATGTGTTTTGAGGGGAAAGTGTTCCGGTGTTCTAAAAAGTGATACCAATAAAATTACAACATCTGTCATTAGTGTGAACTGTGTGTTCGCGGTAAGGATGGGCTCTCGGAAGTCAAACTGTGTTTCAAGTTTAGGATATCCTCTTAAATGTCAAGGAGAGTGGGCAATGACATAGTTTTGACACATTTAATGATATGCCTGCTGCATGCGGTTATAAAAATACATCTAAAGTAAATGTGTCTAATGAGTGTGTACTGCGAATCTGTTTGTGTCTCTGGATTAAGACTCCAGTCTTGCTCCTGTAAGCGGCCAGAGGTGACCTGCGAAGATGGTTCACTACTCACTTGACCCAGAAAATGCTACAAAATCATGCAAATCAAAAGGTTCAAATCTTCGTGTTCACTTTAAGAACACCGGGAAACTGCCCAGGCCATCAAGGATGTGCATATCCAAAAAGCCACCAAGTGTCTGAAAGATGTCACTTTAAAGAAGCAGTGTGTGCCATTCCGGCTGTGTAATGGTGGGGTTGGGAGGTGCGCCCAGGCCAAGCAGTGGGACTGGACTCAGGGTCGGTGGCCAAAAAAGAGTGCTGAATTTTTGCTGCACATGCTGAAAAATGCAGAGAGTAATGCTGAACTTAAGAGTTTAGATGTAGATTCCCTGGTCATTGAACATATCCAGGTGAACAAGGCACCTAAGATGCGCCGACGAACTTACAGAGCCCATGGCCGGATTAACCCGCACATGAGCTCCCCTGCCACATCGAGATGATCCTCACTGAAAAGGAGCAGACTGTTCCAAAGCCAGAGCAGGAGGTGGCACAGAGGAAGAAGATATCCCAGAAGAAACTGAAGAAACAAAAACTGATGGCATGGGAATAAATTCTGCATAAAATAAATGCAGATAAAAGTAAAAAAAAAAAAAAAAAAAAAAAAGACTCCAGTCTTTCAGACAGGCATAGTGGTGAGCACCTTTAGTCACAGCACTCAGAATCCAGAAGCGGCAAATATCTGTGAGTTCAGGTCAGCCTGGTATACATACATAATGAGCTCCCGGACAGACAGAACTATGTAAAGAAACCCTGTCTCAAAAAACCAAAAACTGTTTTTTAAGGACTCCAGCCATTCTATATCTGAATGTCTGAGTGTGATAAGCTCAGTGTGCTAGGGTGTGCCTGGCAGCTGTCAGAAGTCTTCAGGGAGAAGTTGTTTCTATAAGATTTCACTTAGCCGGCTGGGTGTGGTGGCACATGCGTGTAATCCTAGCACTCTGGGAAGTAGAGGCAAGTGGGTCTCCATGAGTTTAAGGCCAGCCTGGTCTACAAAGTGAGTCCAGGACATCCAAAGCTACACTGAGAAACCCTGTCTAGGGAAAAAAAAAAAAAAGATTTAGCCTACCTGTCTCCAGGGTTATCTGGCACATCACCTGATGCTTGCTCTGTCCTCTGGTGATCTATGATTATGAATTTCTCATTTGATAGAAATAGTAGAATAAAATGAAGAAGAAAGGCAGTAATTAGAAGTGAAACTGTCCTATAGTTCAAACTAAATGTCACTGAGCCAGAAACGCATGCTCAGTAATTATTTCTTGACTTAACAAATACTTATTCAAAGATTTTGTTTCTCCATATGTTTTCTTCTGTTCTTTTAGACTTCCCCCTTCCTGTTTTTGTTTGTTTGTTTTGTTTTGTTTCTTAATGAGGTCATTGTCCTGTTGCTGGCTGTTACATGTGAAGCTCTGCAGAGCTTACCTATAGGACTTCTTCTGTACTCTCTTCTTAGGCTAATCAAAGTTAACCGGGTATCAGTCTTTACCTATTGGTGAACTCTGAGTTTATCCCTTTACCTCAGGCTACCCTAAAATCTCCTTGTAATCTTCTCTGCAAGACACCCAAATACAGAGTTGAACTCATGACCTCTCCCTACCTACCTCATGCCGCGCTCACCCCATCATCCTGCGACCTCTCTGTGAACAGGAGCATGGGGCAAATCATGTAAGCAGCAAACCTCTGCAGCACCAACTGCTCCTTGGTCTTTATGCTCACCTGAGGACGCTCTCTTCCATGTGACCTGTTCTGTCCTGCTTGTCTTCTTGTAGACACATATTTAACGTGCTGGCTTTGCCTACACTTTGAGGAGTTCCGTTTTTGGTAGCCTAAAAATCAGACTCATTAGCATGTTACCCATGGCTCTACCTTCCTCTGTACCACCTCAGGGACCACAAATCTTCCTTTCTTGCTAATGCCCCATTCCTCCTCTTCAGTTGCCATCCGATCCTGTCCATGCTGTTTCTTTTAGCTGCCTGGCATTTGCAGCTCTTCTTTGCTTCCATTGTGTGACACTAACTCCCCTTTTCACTTTGTTCAGTCTGAGTCACTTCCTTAGAGAAATCTTTCTGGTCCACCATGACAGTTTCCAATCCCCTCACTGTATGAGGATCGAGCATTGGTAACTAAGGAATCACTTGGTTCTTTGGCAGTAGTTTCTTTGTTTGTGTGCCAATATTCTGTGAACTGTAAAACTTCTAGTTTCTGGGCCTTTATTAACTAAGAAATATGTATTCGTTTCTACTATAAAGAGTTTTCTCTTGAGGGAAGTGGAAGAGGGTAAGAATCTTGACATTACTTATAAACTTTACTTTGGCTGCTTTAAAAGTTATAGCCCATTTAGTTACTTTAAGAGTCTTTCGCCTTCCCACATCCAACCAGCTAAGTCTGCTTCTTCCTTCCCACCTCAGAGGCCTGCTAGGTTTGTACTCAACTCCCCCATGCCTCTAGCGAGCTCCCTCTTTCCTTGCCATAGGCCTGCCCAGTGCCTTGGATAGAGTTCCGCCATCCTCCAGGACCTCTCTCCTGCTCATAATATGGGCTCTGCTTCTTCTACCCTTTCGGCAGTTGCTCTCCTTTGTAGCTGGCTTCTCTGAGCTGCTGATAGGCCATTGCTCTGCATAGATGTTCTAGACTAGCCTGAGCTATCTAGTGAGTTGTACACCACCGTGGACTACATGTAACCCTTCTCTAAAAACCAAGGCAAAGCAGAAAATAAACAAACAGAAAGAAGGTAACTTAAATCTTAGAGTAGTAGTTTCATAAAATATCTGATTGAAGTCCCAGTAAGATATCTGAATGCTAAAATACGGAGTGATATAATCAATCCATAAATTATGGTGCCGAGCATTTAATCAACAGCGTTCTGTTAATGTAGGCACAGCGTATGTATAATTTCTCAGTGAATGAGGCTTCTGAGTAAGTCTAGGGACTGAATGTCTGCTGCAGAGTAAAGGAGCCAACACCTCAACTCATTAATGGGCCAAAAATTCTACCAAGGATGCAGACATGATTATCACAAATTGCAGTGGTAGCAGAGAAAGCTTCTTGTCCCTCCTAAACTCATGTCCAAATGAAGTACTTGAAAAGCTAAGAAGGCTGTGCTGAAAGACACCAGCCCACGGCCCCTCCTTGCCAAGCCTTGCTTACTATAACTCAAGTCAGCCTAGAAAAAGCAAATTACCTGTGACCACAGAATCGTCCTCTGTCTTTAAGATAAGGGAGCCACAGAGAAGTGCGGTGACACGAGGAGGTCACAGGCAGCACTGCAGAATAAGACACATTCTGGCTGACCCTCAACTACAGGCGTTTCAGTGGAATTAGGATGATAAGTGATGAGGCCATGTCCAGTCCATAGTTTCCGTACAGCAGATTTTCCCCGCCACACAAAAGAATAATAGCAAGAAGAAATAGAAGGGATTGGAAGGAACAGAAATTAGTTGAGAAGAAAGAGGAGAAAATTCTCCTAACTGAGGAAAGTATTGACTGACACTGTGAAGCTTCACTAATCCTGACCTTGGCCCTGACCTGGAAGGAATGAATGGAACAGTATCCAAAGGGATCATTTGGTGACTTCAGCTACCTGGAGCAAAGCCAGGAATTCAGAAGGAAGTAACAAAGGCCCTGAACAATTAGAGTAGCTGTCTGAGTCCACACAGTAAATAAAGGCTCTGTTTATAGCCAAGGCTTCCTCTAGTTCACTTAGCACAGTTGTAACAAATATTGACTTTACCATCCAGCTCACAGCCGACCTGAAACATGAAGCCTGAATGGACTTAGCTCTGCGTTCTCTCACTAATTCACATGTGCTGGAAACATCAGTGTCCTGGCTTAAATACAAGAAAGAAGTAAAAACCAGCATAGAGCTGAAATCCTTGTGAACACACTTTCCTTACTTGTCCCCAGACAAATGATGTGTGCACAAGGGGCAATGTTGGCAATAGCTGTCCCTCAGGGTAAAGTCTTACTGCTACCTAAAACCTTTGCTCCTCTCCCCGTCCCTACAAGAAGGCAGGTGCTGGGAAGATTAATATCTTGCTCCTGAGATGCTCTCTGTTAAAAGATGCTCAGCTCCCTGGCTCTCCGCCCTGCTCCCTCACCTGTTTGAACCCTCATTTTCAATTCTCTCAAGTGTGTGGTCTATAGATTATATGGTGATTTTTAAATTCCTTTATAAATATTGTTTCCCATGGTATCCTCTAGCCTGGCATTCCCATCAGCTATTCCAGAGACTTCCACGTTCTCTCTCATTCTTGCAGTTTGCTCTCTTGTGTCCTGTTTTACAGACAGCACTCGTGCTAATGAGTGTCAGGTGCTCTGACTTCAGGTTTGAGTTTTATTCCCCTAATGGCTAATTATGTTGAGTATTTTTTCATTCTCTCTTAGTCTGTTAGTAAATCATTAGAGAAACATAACTTGTGGTTACACAATTTTAGATTTTATTCTGAGAAAGCATATCTTTTTAAAACAAGAAGAATAGCTTTGTTTTCTCTATACATGTGTAAAATAATTAGGACCAACACTTTAAAACGAAAATGAAGAAAAATCCCCTGTGGAAAAATGGCGTTGAAATGGGACAGAGTTGTTGAAAGGGGTCAGTACGTTAGCTCTGATGAACTATAGCGACTCTGATTGGTCCAAGAAATGAAGATACTGCAAAGCTATAAGATGGAGACAAAGGAGGTCAATTTACTGAGGAAGTGGGCCCCGAAGTGGACCATGAGGTGGAACTGAGGGCTGTGGAGTAGGTCTGGGGGAAGGGAGGAGCCCCTGCTGGTAGCCATAGGGAAGGGGATCTTGGAGGACCAGTATATCCATGGGGGGCAGGCATCAAAAGAGAAGGCCATCATTTGGAGGTGTGGGACCTGGGTGACCCATGGGAGAGCCAAAAAGAGGCTCTGGGTCGGAGGTGTCCATTGGAAGAGTCCTAGGATAAGGCATGCTGGAAAGTAGCCAAGGTGGTGGCTGCCCCCCCAGAGCCTGGGGACCCAGCATGGGTGTGTCCTAGGCCATGGAAGCTATAATGGGCCAGCTACATCTGGGACGTACCTGGATGGGGCATCCCACCTGGTGGGAATGGGTGAGGATGTCAATGTCTGTGACCAGGATGTCCAGGCCTTGGAGTTCCTGCCACTAGGGGATAATTCCCACGTACCAAACAGAGATGAACCTCTCCAGTCAATGCAGAGAGCTGAGTTGCTTTGCTCATTATGCAAGGGTGGGACCAAGAAGCAGATGTCTGTCTGCTTAGCTTCTCTGCCAGAATGGACAGTTGTGAGCGAGTGAGGGTTTCAAATGGAAGTTAAGTTGGCTTCTGCTTGAGTTTTTCTGCTCTTTAAACAGGAGTATGTCTTATCTTTTTTAACAGTTGTTTAGAGAAGTACGAATAATGAAGATACTGAACCATCCTAACATAGGTAGGTATGAAATCTAAACATACAATTTATGACAAATGTTTCTTTTCATTGAAAGGCCTTTGAATGTGTAGGATTTTACTGTTGCTCCCTAGAAAGAGAAGAGAAGTGAAAGCTTGGGGCAGGTGAGACGTGGTGAGGTGACGCAGCCCTGGAGGTCTGGCAGCTCTCCTCGGCTGCTCCTGTGTCTCCTGCTGGACCACACACTCACCACACTTCAGTGTAACTGATGCACACAGACTCTCCTTGTTAAATCAGAGACTGTGCGCCGTCAGCTAGTAATAGAGAAGAATTACATATATCTTACTAATAAACATTTGAGCTTAATGTAGTTTTGAAAAGCAGAATAATGCATTTTGAGGTAAGCTTGATGTTAATTTCAATTTTAGTGAATTGTTTTAGTAGGTTTAGATTTTGCTCCCCTTTACAAATAAATTTACTGATCAGATATATGTTATATAATATCACTTGATTCTAAGTAGTAAAGAAAAGATTGTTTTTAATCTACTTTTTTATTTTTACATTATATCTTGCATTTTTAAAGATTTTCTCTGTATGTAGTCATTAATGTGATTATTCTTAGTGAGCAGTTCTTGTGTAAGTCTATTTCTATTTTTACTATAAGTTTTTTAGTATCACATAAATGTAAGTTTTGTTTTTATACCAAACGCTAACACTTTATGATTATTTTATTGCTGCACTATCTCTAAGCTTTCATTAAAATTCTGTCTTCCTGTTTTTAAGGTCTCCTCCCCCCCTGTCCTCCTGTCTTTCCTCTCCTATCCCCATCTCTCTTGTTGCCATTTTGTTTTTGTTTTTGTTTTTGAAACAAGGTCTCTCTGTAATCCTGGCCGGCCTGGAATTCAAAGAAATCCACCTGCCTCTGCCTCCCAAGTGCTGGGATTAAAGGGCATATGTTAAAAATATTTCTCTTTTTATTATCTTATTCTAACTAGAAAAGCTTATGGCTTTTCACCCCAAACCCTGTGTAACTCATATGTTGGCTTCAGGTCGTTCAGGGGCAAGGTGTAAGTAGTTTCGTTGCAGAGGAGTCATAACTTTTTTATTTTTTTAAGATTTATTTATTTATTATGTGTACAATGTTCTGCCTACACATGTGCCTGCACTCCAGAAGAGGGCACCAGATCTCATTACAGATGGCCGGGAGCCACCATATTGTTGCTGGGACTTGAATCAGGACCCCTGGAAGGGCAGCCAGTGCTCTTAGCCTCCGAGCCATCTCTCCAGCCCGGAGGAATGACTCTTGAGTTGCTTTTTTATTGTAAAATTAGAATTATTCAGTTTAGAAAGCATTCTAATATTCTACTTACTGTTGCCTGAGGTTTACAGAAAAAGTACCCATGTTATGCTGTCAGTTATAGAGCTATACTTCTTCTTTTTTCAGTGAAACTGTTTGAAGTTATTGAAACAGAGAAGACACTTTACTTAGTCATGGAATACGCAAGTGGGGGTAAGAATGAGTGGGCTCAGAAAACACGTCATGTTTGATGAGCGTGGAATTAATGGTACTTAACAGCTCATCGCAACATCTATGCCTTCATCATAATCTGTAGTTTTGCTAACATACCCTTTAATTGCCTCTTGATGAAAATTCAGTGTTTGCTTTCAAGACCTGCTAAGACTACAATATAAACAGAACTTTTGGCTTATTTAAAAATTACTTAGGGTCTTTTAAATTTTGGTTTGTCAAATTTTCAATGTTTTAATTTGCTTACTTAAATATTAAAGTAACATTTTATGTATAGCCCTTGACTATAAGCAGAAATCCCAAATGCATAACGTATTTAATAAAATCTATAGTGAATGCATGCCTCTAGGTCGGATATTTATTTAACTGACTGCTTATATATGACAGATCTTCAGCATATATACGTTGCTAAGGCAATTTATGAGAGTTGTATTTCAGCAACTGTTGATCTATATGTCCTGTAAGTTAGGGTTGAGTTAATGGAGAGTAGCAGAGTCCATGTGCAATATAGAATACAACATATGCTTTGACAATTACAGGGTCACAGGAGGAGTGTGTGTGTGTGTGTGTGTGTGTGTGTGTGTGTGTGTCCGCGCGCGCGTGCGCGATGTGTTGATTAAATAATAGAAAGTCGCTTTTATCTCCTTTACTTTCCTTTAAATTAGAGACACTTGACTCAAAGTATGATTCCATTAGGACTTCTTAAAAAGGTGTTTGTATTTTATAGAGTTACATCATTGAGAAAGTAAAACCAAAATAGTTAAAGGCATGATTTAAAAAAGACAGAGAACTAGCATTTGAAAACTGAGAGGACTAGAATTGTTTTATTCATTTATATAGTGTGGCTTCTCTGATTTTTAAACTTTTTATTTTCAATACTGAACATATGTAATTGCTCTTAAGTTGTTTTTGCATATTAAATGTTTTAGTAAATTTGCTTTCTCCAAAACTTTTTTTTTTTTTTGCCCTGAAAATATTTCAGTGTAGGTTTTTAAAATTTGTTTCTTGATTTGTTCCTTTGTTTGTCTTTTGTGGTGCTAGGGACTGAGCACAGGGCCCTGTGCTGGGTAGGTGCTCTGCCACAGAGCTGCATCCTGGCCCATCGGTATAGGGTTGATGCACTGGGATGCTACATAAGACTTGGTTTTGTGTCTTTAAGTTATAGTTCCATACAGTTCCATAATATCTGAGCTTTGGATATTACTTTCAGGTCCGTAAACTCATATTTTTTTTTCTACATTGCAGCGATCTAAAATTTAGAGAAGGAGGTTAGACGTGCTTTGATCTAAGAAATGATAGGTCTCCAAAAGCCAGTGGGTACCTTTCTGCTTTTATACAGGGTCCTCCGCAAGAGTGTGCATGTGGAGCTGATTCCACTGTTGTGCAGTCAGTCTGTTGGTGTTGAGGAAGGCTGCAGCATATGGAGGGGCAGTGAGGAGCAGTGTGGCTAGAAAGGTTCCAGGTTTATGTCTTGAGAGAGAGAAGCCGAGAGAGACAGAGAATAAAAACTAGCCCAAACCTGTTGGACCTTGATTCTGTTATGACTCCAGGAAAATGGAAGATGGTGGGTTTTCTTTGAGTTTCACCAAGCAGTGGTTTTGTTAACAAGAATAGCCGTGGTTCTTTGGCCGCGCATCTAGACTCTTTCCTTCAACTTCTAAAATCGATGCTGGCGAGGCAAGCCGGGGAAGCAAAGCACTGAGTCTTCCCTCTGAAATCTCCGTACACCCTGAGATTGAATGTGGGCTGCACACTAGTGAGCATCTGAGTCAGACGCTGCCAGTCAGTCAGGGGCCCTGGTTGAGTAATGGTAGAGTGATGATCTTCAGTGACCCGAAGGCTAGGGCCTCCTCTATGGCCTTTTGAATCATGGTTAATTGAAAGAAGCCTGTTAAAGTATATGTCAGGCTCCTCTAGCACAGTATGTAGTCTTCCTCTTGTTCATGCAAACAATACTTATAAATGTTTACAGGGTGGTTTTCTAGTGTTGACAGTATGCAGCTGAGCAAAGACAGAGCCCTCAAGATCACACTGTCATTGGTGAAGTGAAGTGTTGGCAACAGTGTTAAGTGAAAGGCTGAGTCATGCAGCATCAGGCTGAAAGGTACCTGTGCGCAGTCTAAGAGGAGACCCAGATGTTTGCTGTTTGGACGCTCGTGGGTCTAGAGTTGGTACTGTGATGGGTTAGCTGGAAATAACAGCTGGGGACAGGCATCCCGAAGCGCCCACCCTGAGGAGGCAGCTGCAGCGCCCACTCACTCGGTATTCTTACCACCACACAAGTGTCATTTACTGAGTACTCACTGTGCCACTGTGCCAAGCACATGCACTGTTTCCTGTAATCCTCACAGCAAGTGAGGAGACTCTGGTTAGAAACACTCCGTGTGGGGTTAAGGAGTCCAGCTAGTGTGCCCTGGCATTGAGTCTCTACTAAATACGGGCGGCCCCAGGATGCACACGCAGTGGTCGGGTCCTGAAGCCGAGGCTGGGAGTTGTTAATCTACATGTACATCTGTATTGTGCAGCTGACGGGGACACAGGAAATACATCTCCCTTACTCTGGTAGTATCAAGATTTTATTTCAGATTAATCTTTTAACCATTAGGGACTAGACAAAAATTTTAAACTTATATAGAGATATAGATACATAGATTCACTAGAAAATTTCAACACCATCTGTTCACTTTTAATGAGTTCAGCACGTATTTGTGGTCTGTCTACTCTCTGTTCTATCACGGAAATCAAGGTGTATGTATGGTACAGCTGTGAAGAGACTGGGGCAGCCATCAGGTCATTTGGGGCATGAGTGCAGATGAGGGTCACGGGCTTCTGTGTCACTTGTGGGTAACTGCCAAGATGTATTGGGGATATGAGCGTAAGCATAGCCAGCGAATAGTACATGGAAGAGTGGTGGAGTTGGACCAGACTGTGTGATGGAATTTAAGAGAAAGTACTGTGACTGCAACACCCAAGCCCAGTGTGACTTTGGACTGCCCTGTGGGTTTCCTTCATTAGAATAGGTAATAAAAGATTTGACTGCACTTCACATAACTTGTGGAAGTAGAAGACACATTTTTTTGGTTATTTAAGAGTTTTCATAAATCATAAACTGCCACATCTTCTCAATTTCACATGTAATTCTTTTCCTATTTCTGTGTCAGTTCTTGACATGTATAAACAGCAGAAAATGGTTCTTGAAAAGTAAGGCCAAAACTTGGCATTGGTGTGTTGTTAACCAAAATCAATGTGTGTTTACTGCCTGTTTTGCCTTTCTGATTCAGGTGAAGTATTTGATTACTTAGTTGCCCACGGAAGAATGAAAGAGAAAGAGGCCCGTGCAAAATTTAGGCAGGTATGGAAAGTGGTTTTCAACTTTGTTTTGCTGATATTTTCAGTGGTGTGCAACTGGTAGTGTCACAAGTGACTGGACATGGGTGGGGTCTTTTTAAAGGAAAGTTCTAGAACAGAAACCCATTTTTCCTGAATTCACCTTAAACCAGTAGTTACATGTGGTTGTTTTGAGATGGTCATGAACAGTGACATTTTATGAGTTAGACTCCGGGTTTCCCTTTGAGTCTCAAACTCAGACCAGACTGAGGTGGAGAAGGAGACTCAGACCTTTGATACAGCCAGAAACTGAACAAGTCCAAGTAGCTTTGCGTGTGCGTGGCATATGTGTGCTGGTCAAAGAAGCTGTTGTATTATTTTCTTCTATAATTAAATATATACTAGTTTTAAAATTCCCTTCAGACAAAGAATATGGACAGTTTTATTTATGCATGTTGTGAGATAAGTGCAAGTGTGACAGGAGACGGTGCCACATTTCAACATCACCATGGCTTACTCGTGAAAGGACAAAGGAGGGAAAGGTGATGCTTTAAAAACACATTTAGACTTTTAATTTTAATTTTTGCAACTGCCTTAAGTGTAGTTTAATTTTTACAAACTTTATTACAAAAAACTTGCATATAAAAAATAGCATACCAAAATTAACTAGCCCTAAAGTTTATGCGTCCCATTGAACCTGTGTACAGTTAGAGGAGCCCTTCAGAACTGAAGCTGTGCATTTCACACTGGAGTTCACACCTTCACTGTTGGGTATATTTTATGTATGTATCGACCACCAAAAATGAAAAGTCCCGGCAGAGTTAGGCCTAGAAGAGCGATTATCTTTGTACCCCCTTTCATGACCCGTGTCCTTCAGCTGCACTCACTCAGTCCTTCCTCCTTCCTCACAGTTAGCCTTTCTTGTTCTCCTTTCTTTGCGTTCTCACATGAACATTTGTTGCATCTACACATAGACTACTGGCTAGATTCCGGATACCAGGGAGAACATGCAGGGTTTTCTTAGAGTGTGTGACCTCAGTTAATTTCATACACTCTAAGTACCTTCATTTTCCTGTAAATTTTGTTGTTTTTTACATTTTTCTTTAGAGCTGAATAGTATTCCAACTTTTAATGTATGCCAAGTTTTCATTAACCATTCATTTGTTCTTGGAAAACTAGGTTGAAAAAATTAAGTATACTTTATAAATTACTACAGAAATGACAAGTGAATTATCCTAAAATGTACTGAAGCAAGGCTTCAGTGTGTTCTATCTCCTGGACTTGCCCTTAGTAGAGTAAGAATTTTTATTTTAAAGTAACTTAGCTCTTCATCTGTGAACATTACAAGGATTCTGCAATTAAAAACATTCCGTAATCAGTTTGTTTGGGCAATGAATATTTCCATAAGGTCTTTCTCCATAATAACTTTCCATGGAGGCTAGCTCGTTAAACAGTCCTCATCATCAACCCGACCTTCCAAAGTGATTATGTAGTGATTTGTTTTATAAGTCTCTGTTATTCAGGTAGATTCCTATAGTTACTCATAATAGTGGGTGGGGGATCCGAGGCTCAGGGAGCAAAGGCACTTGCTACCACGATGGACAACCTGAGTTCAGATCCCGGGACCTGTATGGAGGAAGGACAGAAGTGACTCCTGAAAGTTGTCCTTTGACGTCGACACACATGTCACAGTCAGGCGCTTGCTGTGAGCTTGTATGCTAAATGCACACACACAAAATTGTAGGTCTAGGGTATTTAATTTTCAAAACCTCCCTGCTGCAGGGAGCTGTTACTCTATTCAATAAGCTTTGGTTACTTGCCCTTTAAAAAACAAAATAAACAGTGCCTGTGGAAACAGCTGGTAATGAGAAAAGCAATAGTAAGAGCCTGGGTGGAATTTCTTGCTCTCTGGCCAAGCACTCCAGTTATCTTCCTTCTTGTCAATCATTGTTAGTAGCAGATGAGCAGGAAAATTCCAGTTACTGATGCATATTCCCCTCTTGGACCTTCATGTACATTTTAAAGATGGTTTCCACCGACCCTTTTTCTTTTTAGCCTGTATAGAAAGGTGTACTGGGTGAAAAGCCTTTGTGTTGTAAAAGTGTGCAGTCAGCCATGGTGGTGACTGGAAGCAGAGTAGGGTTTAGGTTTTCTGGAGCTCTAGCCCCCCATAAACACAAATGCATATTTACTTGTATTTATGATTTTTATATAAACAGTTAAAGAATGTACTCCATTAGCAAGGATATATAGATTCATGCCCTTGACCCTAGTATTTGGTATGCTAAAGACAGCACACAGTTAAAATCAACTTAGCAACCACTGCCAGTACAATGCTTCTGCAAGCTATGAAAGTATGCAAACATTTATATATATATATATATATATATATATATATATATATATATATATATATAAATAATAGTTTTGCTCTGGAGAGGTGGCTCAGCAGTTAAGTGTGCTTCCAGCTCTTCCAGTGGACCCAATTCACTTCCCAATGCCCACATGGTAGCTTACAACCATCTGAATCTCCAGTTCTAGGGGATCCCATACCTTTTCTGGCCTCTGTGAGCATTGCACACATGTGGCACACAGACACACAGAGAGCCAGAACACTTATTTATGTAAGTGAAAGTAAGTCTTATGTTTTAAATTATAGTATTGGTTCCAAGTTTAAGGCTATCACATAGAGAATAGGAATCCCTGACCCACTTATATGTCATTGCAGAGCTTACCTTCCCCCGCCCCTCCCCCAGTACACGTGGAGCCGGAAGGTCAGCTACAGGCTTGCTTGTAAATCCTGTTTTCAAGGTCCACAATGGAAGGGTCTTAGAGAAGGCCCTGCATCCTGCTTGTGGGATGTTCTCAGGTGGCAGAGTCTGCTGTAGGCCAATGTGATGACACATGGGTTTATGGGTGGTGGTTCGTGTGCTGAGGCAGAAGCCAAAGTGTCCTTCATATCAGCATGGCCCCTTGTATGGCGAGTGTGGTGACACTGTAAATGTCCCGGTTGAACATTGGCTCAGAGGTCATTTTCTGTGGGAAGAATACATGCTTCATGCAGCATTCTCTCATGTTAGTGTCCATTGTCAAGGCTTTGGAGCTTAGGAAGAGTCTTATTCCAGAAATGTCTATGAACTGGCTGTGTAGAGACCGTCCTGTCAGTGAACTCATAGCTTCTGGTCATGCTTGGTAGCCGGATCACTGTAGAACATTGTCACTGTATTGTACAAGCATGTGACCTGTACAAGACAGCACTATTACCAGCAAGTTTCAGCCACCCAGCATAAGAAAGTAGCCTTGTCCTCTGAACAGTTACCTGTATATATATAGTACATCCAGAAAGTATACCTGCAAATATATCATGTGTCTAATATGTATAATTTAGTGAAGAGTTAGAACTTTGAAGCTGGATGCTGCAGAACCTTACAGATGGCTCTTCTGTTCTGCTGTGTGTGGGGACTCATGCCTGAAGGTGCTCATAGCGCTGCCATCTTGCCCCAAACGTTCAGTGGCTGGTCCGTGCTTGCTTGCTGTGCAATCCAGAGGCTTTTACCACTCTGCCTCTCAAAGCTTGATCCCATCAGCTTTATGAATGTCATTAACACATCTCATCACTTCACCCTTATGCTCCCATGCCAAAAGTCTCAATGGTTCCTGACCTTCAAGGACACCCTCAGCCAGTGGCACCTTCTTTATACCTCTATTCTATGAGTCTACCTTGTATTACAGTTACTCACCCTCCCTTCTTAGTGAAACTGTAAGCTCCATAGGGCAGGGCTCATGTAGTGTTCAGTTTTGTACTCCCCCCAGGAACAAGCACATAGCAGGTACTCAAAAAGCTGACTTGAATCAAATGAATTTAATTGAATTATTTATTCAGCATGTGTTTGTGGTTTTGTTTTTTCAAGTTCATGCCTTGTCTTTGAACTATTTTAACATACATTTGAATCCTCTTCTACCCCTGAAATGCCATTTTCGCTCTAGTCTGAACAGTCTCCCTCCATCCCTGCTACCAGCGTGCTTCATGCACCTTTAGATGGTCAGAAAGCTTTTTCCTCTCACCGTTTGTGAATGGTTGAGCAGCACCCACACTGGGTTTACAGTCACTGGCCCCGCAGCTCTGCAGTAAACGACCTTCCCTTTAGACACCAGATAGAATTACGCATATAAGGTAGCTCTATCGATTGCTACCAGGCTCTTTTAAAGAACTGTCACCAAAAAAGCGTATGACCTGTTTCTTGGTTGTATTTGAGGCCTTTACACTGCTAGGTACTTCCCTGTCTGGCCCTTGTCCCCAGAGCCCTACACACTGGCGACAGGCTACAGCTGCAGAATGTGTGCACACTGCACAGTACTTTGTCCCGCTGAATTAGGGGCAAGTGTGAGATTAACTTGTAGGTCATTTCTTGATTGTTTGTTTTATTTCTGAGGGTTAGGGTTTTTTCCTATTTCCTTATACTTGAGCAGAAAATAATAAGATGTTGTTGACTACTTTATTGATTAACTCTTGATAAATTAAGGCAATATGCCTTGAGCAAATGTGATGTGATCCCAAATAACGTAGCTTTAGCTCCAGTCAGCTATTTTGAATGCTAGTTTATATGTGCAGCACTCACTCGACACTAGTAAACCCTTGTTCTAAACCACAGATTTTATACTTTGACTCATGAAAACAGAAATTCAATTTGTTTAGAGAATTTCCATCGATATTGACCAAAACCAAGATAGTATATTTTCCCAAAAGAATATATTTCCCACATTTAAAAGTTTCATCTCTTTAACAAGCATAGCTTTCTAAACTAAAGAAACCATGAAATTGCTATTATTTTTTAAATCCAAGTTAGTACTTTATCTAAATTAAAAATGATAATTATGAGCCAGGCAGTGGTGGAGCATGCTTTTAATCCCAAACACTTGGGAGGCTGAGGCAAGCAGATTTCTGGGAGTTCAAGGCCAGCCTAGTCTACAAAGAGAGTCCAGATATCCAGGGCTCTGTTACACAGAGAAACCCTGTCTCAAAAAAACAAAAAAAAGAAAGAAAGAAGAAAAATGATAATTATGAAAATTAAGTATCTAACTATAAAATAATTTTTACCTTTTATCCAAATATTTATTTCAGATAGTGTCTGCTGTTCAATATTGTCATCAAAAATGCATTGTTCACCGTGATCTTAAGGTAAGCTACTGCTTTTAAAGTTAAATTGTAATTATGAAAATATTTAATAATAAGGGGGTGGGTAAAAAGGCTCTATGAATAAGAGCACTTGCTTTGCAAGCATGCAGACCAGAGTTCAAATCCCCAGCACACACCTAATGAAAACCTGGTAGGGCTATGCATGCCTATAATGCTAGCATTTGGGAGCAGAAACTGGTAGATCCTAGGAGCTCACTGGCCAGCCAGCCTAGCTGCAACAGCCAGTGCCAGGATCAGTGAGTGATTCTGTCTTAAGGGGATGATGAATCAGAGGGTGATACAGCAGGACACTGGGTGTCCTCCTCTGGGCTCCACACAGGTGCACACATCTGCACCCATATCGTCATGCACACACTTAAATTTTGTCATAATAAAATTAGGATTGCCTCTCCAATTACCCAGCATTTTAGGCACAGGATGGGGTGTTATTTATAGAGTTGTCACCATAGGTTATGAAAGGCCCTGTATTCGTCTAGTATGTGAAAATGTGGACATGACGTTGTCTAGCGTCAGAGTTAGAGGTCTTGATTACCTATTAACTCGCATGTTTCAGATAGATGAGTATGGAGCTCTCCTCACCTGAAAACGCTCATGGTCCCATCTAGACAGAAATAATGTCAGAGCCCAACAAATACATGTAAGAACCGGGGCTCTTTCTCAGCACCAAAGTTCAACATGAGAAGAGGGCTCAGTATGTTTATGTGTTGGTTAGTTTTCTGTCAACATGACACCAGCTAGAGTCTATGGGGAAGAGGGGCTGTCAACTGAGAAAATGCCTTCATCAGACTGGCTTGCAGGCAAGCCTGTGGGGCATTTTCTGGATGAATGATTATGTGGGAGGTCCTAGCCCGCTGTGGGCAGGGCCACTCCTGGCCAAGTGGTCCTAGGTTGTATAAAGAAGCAAACTGGGTGAGCTATGAGGAGCAAGACAGGGAGCAGCACCCTCCATGCCCTCCGCCTCAGTTCCTGCCTCCAGGTGCCTGATTTGAGTTCCTGCCCTGACTCAGTGGACTGTGCCTGGGGATAGGGAAGCTAAACAAACCTTTCCTCCCAGGGTTGTTTTGTTCATGGTGTTTATCACAGCAATAGAAAATGTATGTTTGGGATGAGAATAGCCGAGTACACTTTGGAATAATGTGTATGGTAGAAATGGTTATGGTCGAACAAGCCTCAAAAGCTTGGGCTTAAGTTGTTCTTTCTTTCTTTCTTTTTCTTTCTTTCTTTTTGTCTTCTTCTTTCATTCTCTAACACTCTACATTTATTTTTTACCTTTGCCATTGCTTTTATCCATTCCTGGCATCAGTTTTGGGTTCTGTTTAAATATACTGCCTTACGCAGTTGTCAGGAGTCTAATCCTATGTTTCGGTTCCATTCTTCTGACCTGCCCACTGCTTCAGATGTTCCTGTATCAGCTCTTCTGGGGCAGGGTAGGCTAAGAGGAAATCATTTCTACAAAGAAAAAGGCTGGGTGGTTACCCTATTTCTTTGTTTGATTTATAGCTTAACACCTCGTTTTGCATTTAAAAAATCATATTCAACAACTGTGTGTTCAGTTCAATCCAGTGGAGAGAGGGTTCCCACATATGCCTGCACAGAGGCCCCAGCACTACATGCTTGTCTCTTTGGAGGCAATGTGCTGACTTAGATTTCCATCTAGAGGAACACGTCTCAACCTGGGCAGCATGACCCCTTTCATAGGGGTCATATGTTAGATATCCTGCATATCAGATATTTATATTACAATTAATAACAGTAGCAAAATTAAAGTTATGAAGTTGTTTTGATGATTAGGGATCACTACAACATGGACTGTATTAATGGGTCTCAGGTTGAAAACCACTGATATAGACTGTGCTGGAGAAACTGGGAAAGTCTACCTGACTACAGATGGCCAAGGGGAGTTAGGCCCTTCCAGCAGGAAGGCATTTTGTTGTTGCTGCTGCTGCTGCTGCTACTGCTCAGCCCATAAATGTTGATTTAATGTGGCTTTCCCAGATTTGCTCATTCATAGATCTGTGTCCACTTTTATTTGTTTATTAGTTGGTTGGGCTTTTGGTTTCTTTGGGGTTGTTTGGAGGGGGGAGCTGAGGGGCATTGGCTTGGGTTTGAGTTTTTTGAGACAGGATTTCACCGTGTAGTTAGCCCAGGCTGTCCTAGAACTTCAGATCTCCTGCTTCAGCTTCCCCAGGCTGAGATTATAGGCATGTGCACGGCCTGGGTCAGCGTCCCCACAGGCTTTCCCAGTCTAGGTGCCTCTAGACCTGGTCAAGTGGACCGTTAACACTAGCCATCACTATTGTAGTTACACTTTCACAAATATGAGGTAAGCTGTAACACCATAAAGGGACAAAGAAAAGAGGGGGAACTTGGAGGAGGGAGAGACACGTGATGGGCCCTTCAGCAAAGCCCAAGGTCTTCTGATTTTCATCTTGGTCAGTTTTACTCCTTTTTAGACTCCAACCAAGCACAACTATAAACTAACCTGTAGCTTTATTGGTCTATTTATTCATCAGTTGAAAATAGAATTTGAAACAAGGTATGCACAAAGCAAGCCTTAATTAAGTTGCTTGTGTTTATAAAAGACATTTCTGTTTTTATCTGTGGGTGATTGGTTCAGAATTTTAGGAAGAGCCTCTCAAATGTGGGAGACCTTGTGCCCTATAGAACGTGACTCTGGTCAAGTGTCTGCTTTTAGGCCAGCAAGCATTACTGAAAATAAAGTCTGAGAGCCAAATTGTTCTGGTTTGCTTCCTTGGCTAAACGGTACTTTGTTGAGGACGCATTCTCTAAGGAGGACAGAGAGCTGAGTGAGGGAGCCACAGAGCCCTGGCGGGCAGTCACTTTAGACACGTCCTCGAACCTAGCATCACCTACCTGCTGAATGGCACTCGCTGGCTTATCTTGGCTTCAGTCTGAAGCGAAGCAGTGATTTTAGTAGGTGTTCTGTAGATAAGGTCCTGTTAAGGTGCAAGTCTAAGATGCTGCTTACCATGAAGTTAAAAATGTTTAAAATGAACTTTTGGAGGAAATGGGTTTATAGTTTCTATGAGATTCCTTTTCAGGTGTTAAAAATCAGTCTCCCACAGACGTGGTTACGCACTGCAGAATTTGAAGCTGTATGTCTAAATGAGAGGCGTGCACTAGGGAGCATAGGGTCAGAAACAAGTGGAGCAGACACTTTTACTTTATGTGCGCTTTTTACATTGTCCTTTTTATTATTTTCCTCTTAGGCTGAAAACCTTCTCCTTGATGCTGATATGAATATTAAAATTGCTGACTTTGGTTTTAGCAATGAATTCACAGTGGGGAACAAATTGGACACATTCTGTGGAAGCCCGCCTTACGCTGCCCCCGAGCTTTTCCAAGGCAAGAAGTACGATGGGCCGGAAGTGGATGTGTGGAGTCTGGGCGTCATTCTCTACACACTGGTCAGTGGCTCCCTGCCTTTTGACGGCCAGAATCTGAAGGTATCTACCTGTTTGCTGCTGCCCTTATCCCCAGGAGCTGTAATGTCAGCCGCTACTTACAACAATTTCCTTCTTTGTCAAAGGAACTGCGAGAGCGAGTCCTTCGGGGGAAGTATCGCATTCCCTTCTACATGTCCACGGACTGTGAGAATCTCTTGAAGAAACTCCTAGTGCTGAACCCCATAAAGAGGGGCAGCTTGGAGGTGAGCTCGCTGTGTCTCCAAAAGGCAGCCTAAGCGCTGCGGGTGCGCGGTTCCTGTGTCTCTGCAGAGCACTGTCCCCTGTGTTTGCCCTTCATCTAATTGGCCTTTTCAGCATCAGGAAAAGTGATGGTTCTTTATTCAGAAACCACAGTAGATCTCTCCAAGGGCTTACTTCTTCTTGGTTCTTTGGTGAGTTGTTAAAGCTGACACAGTGGAGACAAAGTTGACTTTTGAAGAGGATAGACCTAGCTTTTGTCAGAAACTACCTGGTCCAAAACAAAACCCTTTGTGTTAGGTAAGATTGACCAGGTATTTGAAGGTTGAACAATGACTCAAAATTCTAACACAGGTGATTCTTCACTATCAGAAATCTTGGGAAACAAAATCTGTACCAGAAACTTCAGAAAGTGGGCAGACACATGAGTAGAGCACATGGGACAGGCGCCTTTCACTTAGAACACTGCTGTTGCCCATGCGCATTCTGGGCAGCCCCACTTGACATGTCATAACTGTGCGTCAGGACCAGCAGAGGGGCTTGTAACCCAGATGACCAGCCTCTTCCTTCTTGCGTTGTATTAAAATAACTCATGATTTTAAGCATTTCTCCCATCTGCGTTTTCCTAGGGTTTTTTGTTGTTGTTTTAAATGTTTGAGTGTTTACCTGTATGTATGTGAATTGCATACCTGCAATGCCCTTAGAGCCCAGAAGAGGGCGGTAAAGCGCTAGCACTGGAGTTACAAAGGTTGTGAGCTGCCATGTGGGTCTGCGAACCAAACTTTGGAAGAATGCTTTAAGTCTCCAGGCCATCCCTGTAAGTCTGCAGGCCATCCCTGTAAGTCTCCAGGCCATCCCTGTAAGTCTGCAGGCCATCCCTGTAAGTCTGCAGGCCATCCCTGTAAGTCTCCAGGCCATCCCTGTAAGTCTCCAGGCCATCCCTTTAGCCCCTTCACATCTTCAGGAATATTTTGGCCTGAACTAAGAAAATTTTTGAGACTAGTACCCGTTGCTCACTTGGTCATTTAAAGCCTTCTTACCATCACTGGAAGGACAGTGAACTCTGTGGTGCTCCTGTGCAGTGCAGTTTCAGTGTGGGCTTTCTGGCACACACACCAAGAGGTAGACGCAGCCCTGCACACAGCTCAACTCACTTCATAATTTTATTTCCACACACACTTTTTCTTAAAGGCATAGTGTGTCTGGTGGAAGCTAAAGACCTCGGCACTGTCTCAGTACTTTATATGAGTCCATCAACTGGTATTGTATCAACTGGTTTTTTACTGTGTTGTTTGTTTAAGTGTGGCTAGCACCTAGCTCAAGGTTTTTGTGTTTTTCCTTTGGAGGCTGAAAACACAAGTTAGTATTGCCGTCTACAGTGAAAGGCTCATTTCTGTATTTCTGCTTTTCTCAGCCTACTTCCAGCCACTCATAGAAAAGTGTGTTATTGCTCAGAACAGAAAACCACTGACTTACTAGTTCTAAGCGCTGCAGCTTCTGAGAACATCAGCCTCTCCTGTTCCAGCTCTGGGGGCCACTTTTTTTTTTTTAAAGATTGCCTTAAATCATGTATATGCACATGGGTGTGAATGAGTGCCCGTGCTGGAGGAGCCCAGAGGGCTCAGGGGACCCACTTTTACTCAGGAACCCCCTCCTGGCCTGCATGTCAGTAACATTCCTAGAGGTAAAGCAGCAGCTCACAGACACGCAGAAGAGAAGGCGCACAGAAAGTCACCTGGGGAAACAGTGTTTACAAATCTCTGTGGCCTTCTCGTAAAAATAAATGTGCTTCCCTCAAAGGTGACTAATTTACTCATTAAATTTTGGCCAGAATAGCCAAATGTTTTACTCTTCGGTTGTTAACATTAAAAGGCTGAAAATTATCCAGACCTCGCGCTGGAGGCTTATAAGCCCAGCTACTAAGGAAAGGATGAAGAACAAGGGCAGCCTGAGCAGCTGAGTCCCTGCAGATGAGTTGTGGAGCCTTTGCCTGGCACGTGCACAGCCATAGGTACAAGCCCCAGCAGTGTGAAGCACTGAATATTAAAGTGCTAGGGTGCATGGAGTTGAATTTTAAAACTAAATTATTATTCAAAAATGTGATCTTACCACAAAGAATCCCATTATTTTGTATAATTTAATCTATGCTACTGCTAATGATTAGAATTTTTTATTTTATGTGTATGAGTATCTTGCCTGATGGGCGCGCGCACACGTACGTACGTAGGTACGTACACACACACACATACACACACACGTACGTACATACATACGTACGTACATACATACATACATACATACATACATACATACATACACACACACCATATGCATGCCTGGTGCCATGGATCCCCTGGAACTGGCGTTATGGACAGTTCTGTGCTGCCGTGTGGGTGTTGCGAATTGAACCTGGGCCCTCTAGAGATACAGCCAGTGCTTCTGCCTGCTGAGCCATTTCTCCAGCTTTTGTAAACTGCTTGGTCTTCAGAAGTTTCAGATGACATACTTGAGCATGGTCTGTGTCAAAGCCATGGTGAGCTCATGTTAGAAATATAATACTGCACACAGGTTAGTCACAGTTCCCCAAAATGACAACCAGAGAAACTGGATACCACTTTTTAATTTAAATGTTTTTCATGTAATATAGTTTGATCATACGCTCTTCTACCTGAAACTCCTCCCAGAGCCTCACCTCCCTACCCACTCAATGTTATATTCTTTGTCTCTGCCTCTCCTAATCTCCTCTCTCTCCCTTCCCCTCCTCTCTTTCCCTCCCCCCTCTCCCTCCTCCCCTTCCTCCCTGCCCCTTCCTCACTCTTTCCTTCCCCCTTCTCTTTCTGTCTCACACACACACACACACACACACACACACACACACACACACAAATAACAATAAGCACAAAAGTCAAAGCAAACAAAAATAGTAAGACCAGAACAAAATAAACAACACACAAAAAAACGTGGAGTACATTATGTGTTGGCCAACCCCTGGGCACAAGCCCATGATGCTCCATTGGAGATGACTGCCTTTCCCCTTCCCAGCAGCCATCACCTGCAGGTAGCTTCTTGGCTTGCCCCTCTCCATGCTGGATTTTGTTAAGTTTGAACCAGTGCAGGTCTTGTACATGCTGTCGTTCTTTGTGAATTCATGTGCATCAACCATGTTGTATCTAGAGGACAGTTTCCTTTTAGTCGTTCATTACCTCTGGCTCTTACAGTCTTTCCACCTCTTCTTCTGCACAGATCCCTGAGCCTTGAGAGCAGGAGTCTGATAAAGATGTCCCTTTTAGCACTGAGTATTCCAAAGGCTCACACTCTGCGCATTGCCCAGTTGTGCTAATTACTCTGTGTTAGTTACTACCTACTGCAAGAAGACACTTCTCTGTGAGGGTTGAGGGATACACTGATTTATAGTAATATGTCATTAGTAATCATTTTATTGCTATATTTCTTTGGCAGAACAATAATAGTAGGCTTTCCCCTAAGCCCATGACTTATCTAGTCTCAGGTTCTTGGCTACTTTAGAAGTGTCAAGTGTGGGTATCATCTCATGGAGTAGGCCTTACATCCAGTCAAAAAAATGGTTGGTTACTCCTATAACACTGTACCACTGTTGCACTAGTGTGTCTTGTCCATGTTTGAGAGGAATGATTTGTTACAGCAAACCTTTAAAGAGTCCCCTTGAAGTGTCAGTGACCTCAGGAATTGTCTTACATGATCTTCATTTGTTGCTGTTGTTATTATTCAGCATAAACATTTATTGGGAAAGAGGGGTGAGGCCCCTTTCTTCTCGGCCTTCCTCATGGCCACTAGCAAATTGCTCAGCTCCTCTCTCTCTTTGTCACTTTGTGGCCCTTGTTGAGGCCCACGGCCAAGGGGTAGCAGAGGGTCATAGACATGGACAATGGGGTTTTGGAGGTGTCTTAATTTGGGTTCCATTGCTGTGAAGAGACACCATGACCATGACAACTCTTATAAAGAAAAACATTTAATTGGGGCTGGCGTACAGTGTCAGGGGTTTAGTCCATAACCGTCATGGCGGGGAGCATGTAGGGTGCAGGCCGAGAAGGAGCTGAGAGTTCTACATCTTGACCCACAGGCAGCAGAAGGGAACTGTAACACACTAGGTGTAGCTTGAGCATATATGACCTCAAAGCCCGCCTCCACAGTGACTCACTTCTTCCAACAAGGCCACACCTTGTCGTGCCACTCTCTGTGGGCCAAGCAGTCATACACATGAGTCTCTGAAGGCCGTTCCTATTCACGCCAGCCCAAGAAGACAAGGTAGTGACTGAGAGCAGGCTACCTCAGCCTGTGCACACACCCATCCTCCCTCTGAAGTGCCCTGGGAGACTGGGAACCCTGGTGGCTGAGCCCAGATGGCAGCAGATGTGGCTGCAACTTCAATTTTTTATAACTTTGTAAAAAAATTTTTTATGTGTGTGACTGTTTTGCCTGCATGGGTGTCTGTACATCATGTACATGCCCGGTGTCTATGGTCGCCAGCATTGGATCCCCGAGAGCTGTAGTAGTTACAGATGGTTGTAAGCCACTTGTGGGTACTGGGAATCAAACTAATTCTTCTGGAAGAACAGGTAGGGCTCTTAACCACTGAGGCATCTCTCCAGCCCTTTGTACCAGTTACCGTTAGTAAGCTTTGAATTGTGTGTATGTTGTGGGGGGATCTATAAACTGTTTTTTAAAACCACTATTTCAAAACAGCTTTCTTTGTATAGACATAGCTTTTTATCCAGTAGTAGAAGTTTTGCTGCAGCAGGGCATGGCAGCGCACACCTGTAACCTCAGCACTTGGGAGGCAGAGTCAGGCGGATCTCTGTGAGCCAGCCTGGTCTACCAAGAGAGTATAGTTCAGCCAGGGCTCTGCGTAACAGAAACTGTGTCTTGAAAACAAAACAAAACAGAGCAAAACAAAAGTTTTGCTGCATACTTTTTATAGGTCTTCTTTACATATTCTGAGTACTAGCTCTTTACCTAGCCATAACTACTTTTCCCCACTCTATGGACAGTCCCCTCCAGATTATCTTTAACAGCCCAGGGTTGACGTTCACAGTATCAAGTTATTTGGTTGTGGTAATTTACATTAATACTTGTTTCACCTTGATTGTTACCTAAGTTTTGATTCTGGACTTTAATGTTTACTACCATTCGTTCCCATATTCTTTCAATTACCTGGACTGACTCGCCTAGATTTCCATTCCCAACAGCTCCTTTCTGAGGAGTGAGATTTTTAAAATAAATGCATGAATTTGGTAAAAGACAAGGTAAACAAATCTTTTTATTAATCTTATATATAAAAACATGAAGCAAAAGTTAAAGTCGGGTTCTCATGTTAAAACTCTACAATTTGGAAATACTCCTTTTAAAGGAGTGTGGAAGGAGTATTTTTTGTGCAGTGCCTTTGGTGAGGAGAGGGTAACATAGTTGTGATGAGAGGCTGGGTTCCTAGAGACCCACACCTCCTGTTGGACCATAATTAAAGTACATAGCGTAACGTTATCTGAAAGTATTACATGATTCCTGTTGAGTGAAGCAATAAACTTCACGTTTGAAGAGTGGGTTGAATGTTGTAATTTACCAGACATGACTTAGAGTTTATCTCCTAGCAAATCATGAAGGACCGATGGATGAATGTTGGTCACGAAGAAGAAGAGCTAAAGCCATATTCTGAGCCTGAGCTCGATCTCAGTGATGCAAAAAGAATAGGTAAGTATTGAAACTCTGTGAGAAGCGCTGCCATAGACTACAAGTGAGCGTCCGTTAGCCCTTAGTGTGTATCTGGGACTTCCGTATTTTAACACACCTGTGTTATCGCCCTAATGGCAACACTAGACATTAAAATACTCAAGTTCCTTGGTTTGTTCTCATGTGTGTATCTGTGGTCCTGTTCAGTTGTTGGCAACTGTAACAAAAATTAAAGTAAATTAGGTGAGCATAGTTCTTCCTTTCTCACTGTCCCGTGGAAGAATGGGCAGTGTAACTGTCGGCCCTGAGCAGACTGAGCCATAGAGCAAAGTTCCGGACACTGAGTCCTAAGCTTGGGCGCGTCGCCACTCCCTTTCTGCTCTCCACCCCTCAGCAGAGCCCACTCTCCCTCCCCATTCCTCACTAAGAACTTGATGGTAGCATTGTGGGAGTCAAGCCTTGAAAGAAAATCTGAACATGAGGTGAAAGGAAGCAGAGGTTCTGGCATTGAGATGTCGGCCTCTTCATGAGTAGCTGAGGATGTGCTGAAAGAGACAACAGAGGCAGGAGGCATTGAGTGACGCCCGGGCCTGGGCCAATGAAGTCAGCTCAGAAATATCCCAGGATATGAGAAATTATGGGGATATATTAAATTCATAACAAATAATTCTGCACAAAAACAAATTAGAAATGGGTACTGGAGAGAAAGCTCAGCAGTTAAGAGCATTTGTTGCTCTTGTAGAACACCCAGGTTCAATTCCCAGTATTCAGATTGTGGCTAACAACCATTTGTAACTCCCATCCAAGGAACTGATGCCCTGTTCTCACATCCACAGGTACCAAGCAGGCATGTAGTGCATATACACTTAATTAAACACTTAATTAAAGTAAATAAATCTTAAAAAGTGATACGTGTATAGTATCTGAATATGCTCTCCCTGGAGGTTAACAATACACAGGATTTCGTAGTTAAAACTCACTTTGAATATTTTAAAAACTAGTTTTCCTTAACAATATTGACAAACCTATATTTTTTATATTTTAAGAAAAAATTCTCTCTCTCTCTCTCTCTCTCTCTCTCTCTCTCTCTCTCTCTCTCTCTCTCTGTCTGTCTCTCTCTGTCTCTCTCTCTCTAGACATTATGGTCACTATGGGGTTTGCACGAGATGAAATCAATGATGCCTTAGTAAGTCAGAAATACGATGAAGTGATGGCTACTTACATTCTTCTAGGTAGAAAACCACCTGAAGTAAGTTGGTTTTTGTCTTTTAAAATTAATTTTTAATTAAATGGATAAAGATATGTTACTAAATGTATTTGATTCTTTGTGTGACTAAAAATAAGGCAGTGGTCCTAACAGTCTTGCTAGAGATCAGAAATCAAGGGGCTACATTGTTTATAGATCTCATTAGGGGCAGCAGGCCCACTACCCTGCTTGTCCCCAGCAGCTCCACCCACCATCTGGACTTTAAGGGCAGTGTCCATGAGTTGTATGGGGCACACTGTGCAGCCAGGGGCAGTGTGATTATCATGAATGTACAGAAACAAAAAGAAGCAGGTATGAGACCTAAGAGGAAGATGCTTCTAGTATCAGCTTGAGTTGAGTGGCTTTTGTGCATTCAGTTGAGAATGCTCATGGCCAGCAGAGGTCCATGGTAAGAAGACAGATGCAGGAAAAACTGTATGCAAGTGGTGAACCGTACAAGTAAATTATCCTTTGGGAAAGCAGCTATAGAGGGATAAGTTAAAATAGGAGCAGAGGCCAGAGTATTGAAAGTTGAAAATTAGGCATCTGTGAGAGACTTTTCTGTAAAAGGAAAAAAAGGCTATAATTATTCATAAACAAATAGTAACTAAGAACAAAATCATACACCCAGCCTGCCTTGAGCCTGCCTTCTTTCAGAAACTGTGCTAACACCATGAGGGAACGGCCGGGAGTCTTTCCTGTCCAGCAGCTCCTGGTGCAGAGATGAGCAGCAAGCAACGCTGTTCATTATGGGGTGTGCTGCAGACCCTTTGGGACTGTATGAGAGAGCTGGCACCTACAACAAGCTAGGGTGAAGTCCACCATGGTGGTTCCTGTGGCAGGAACACATAAAGCTGATGGCACTTGGTGACCTGTCAGCAGGGCGCGAGCGTCTCAGGGGCAGATGAGAAGTCAGTAGAAGGAGATTCCTGTTGGTTATTAGATATAAAGATCTGGATTTGGAAGAGGATTTGATTAAGGTTTGGGAGGTGTTGCCAGGGGACTGTGTAAGAACTATTCTAAGGATGTCACGAGTGTTAACTCATCTGACCCTCTCAACAAACCTACTGAGCAGGCATAATGGCAGCCGGGAGCAGGGAGTCTTGAGGCGCCAACAGCTGGGGTGGTGTGCGGAATCACAGAGGCCTAGTCAAGAGAGGTCCGTGGGAATGCACAGTAGGTATTTGTAGCCTTTTCTGATTGGCTCTACTTGGACTTGAAGTGACCTCTGGGCACTTTAACTTTCTTATTAGCTCAAATGCAAAGTCAGGCCCATGTTAAAATCAAGTTGTATTGAAAGGAAGTGCCGAGGCTGCCATGGGTGGACAGAGCCGGGCTCCCTGCCCTCCAGGGAAGGTGCCCGCCACCAGTGTGCCTGCTTTCCTGTGCTTCAGTTTGCTTACCTGGAAAGTTGGGCAACAATAATTAGCTCTTAGGGTCATTGAAAGGCTGAGTAAGTTAGCCCTCCCTGGACACACTCTTAGGGTAGCCGCTAGTGGACCCCTGCTCCACTGCCCTGCTGCTGTGATCAGCAACATTGGTGCTGCTACTTAGCTTCCACAATGCCAGGGCTTGGCTCAGAGCTCTGCTGGTAACACACAGCTTTCAAATTACAGAATGAGGTTGTGTGCCAACCCCCCCAGTTTACAATGGTCAGGGCTACGGGAAGCCATTTTCTGACCAAAACCAGCTAAACAAATTTTGTTTTATAAATGTAGAAAAGCAACAAAACAGTTTAATTTTAATTGAGAGTGTAAGGTGATACCAATTTTATTAGTGTCTGTGTGTACATACATACATGTATATGTAGATACGTATGTGTTTATGTAAAGTTTTAGATTTTATTCTGCTTTAATCCCAGGGATTCCTTGAACTTGTTTTGCTTTTTCACATGGAAAGTGCAGGTTAATGCATCACAGGTTTGCAGCAATGATTAAACAAATAACATGTGTTATAGGACCATGTCTGCTGTGCGGGCACCATGGAAGGCTTACTTCATGCCTTAACTAACTGAGGAATTGTGCACAGTAGCAGATTGCAGTGCTAGTGGGAACACCCTAAAATCCATTTCCCTCCCTGCTTTCTTACCAGTTTGAAGCCTGTTTTTTTAGTTCTGATTGCTTCTCATATAGCTTCCAGTCGTTTTGTTTATAAACCTTCCAGTTTTAAAGTCTGGGTGACCTCTCTTCTCATAGTTCGAAGGTGGTGGTGAGTCACTGTCAAGTGGAAACTTGTGTCAGCGATCACGGCCAAGCAGTGACCTGAACAACAGCACTATTCAGTCCCCTGCGCACCTGAAGGTCCAGCGAAGCATCTCAGCCAACCAGAAGCAGCGGCGCTTCAGTGACCATGGTGGGGAGCAAGGCTGGCTATGCCCCAGTGTGTGTTGCGCAACACACACTTCCGTTTCTTTTCATCCCTGGCACCGTCTTAACTGCGCATCATTGGGTGATCAATAGGATCTATTTTGTGGGGACCTGAACTGAGTTTGTAATCAGTTTAATCTTAGCTGAGTGTGTAAAACAGGCAAATTTGGATATTTTGAAGATAGGAAGTGTTTGTTTGCAGGCATTATATCAGTTGTTTTCCAGCTAACCTTGCTGTTTCTACACCTTGCAGCCGGCCCCTCCATTCCCCCTGCTGTATCATACACCAAAAGGCCTCAGGCCAACAGTGTGGAAAGTGAGCAGAAAGAGGAGTGGGACAAAGACACAGCTCGCAGGCTTGGCAGCACCATGGTGGGTTCGAAGAGTGAAGTAACAGCCAGCCCCCTGGTGGGTCCAGACAGGAAGAAGTCTTCGGCTGGCCCAAGTGTGAGTCAGGGCTCTCCTGTATCACAACTTGAACTTATGTGTAACAGGTTTTTTTCGTAAAATCTTATCTTTTTAAATGTTTCAACAAGAATCATAATTTAAATGCCATGAAAAAGGCAACCAAGCTTCTTGTGAGTGTAATAGAAGAAACAGTGCAGAGAATTCTTTGTTGTTGTCATTGTTGCTTTGAGACAGTTTCACTCAGTAGCCCAGGCTAACCCAGAACTCACAAGTCCTCCCATGTTGAGTGTTGGGATTATAGTCAAGAGGCTCTATGCCAGTTGAAGTTCTTACAGTAATGCAAAGCCTCGCTTCAGAGTGGCATCTTAAGCCCCCTACTCTGTTAGTCCCGCTTTTGTGGTATTTATTTGATGTTACATTGATGCATTTAATCTTAAGTTTGCAGGTATACTGCTCTCTGAGAGCAGACTCATTAATAATTTGTCAGCTTACCTCCTGTGAAGTCTTAAAATGCCACACTCGAGAAATTAAATCGGGAGCTAGAAAGGAGGCCACAGTACTGTCTGTAAGACAGCAGGAAGAATAGAGACAGAAAGAAAATAAAGACGGAAGGGTGAGGATAGCGTCGGTAACATCTAGAGAACAGGTGTGTGGGGCGCGTGAGAGGAGCAGGTGTTTGAAAGAGTGGTAACAGTAAGAACAGAAGACCCAGAATGACAAAGAGAAGCCAGAGGAAAGTGTGCTCCTGGACTGGTGGAAGCAGGTTATGTGGACATACAAAAAGCAAGGCGAGAAATAGAAATGTTTAGTGGTTTCAGTGGGAGAGCTGATGACCATAAAAGGAGCAAAGTTAAATTGCTTTCAGATTTTTCATCAATAGGGTGGATACTAAAAGGCGCAATGGCATTTTTCAACTATTGGAGAGGAAGGAGAAAAAAACACTTTAGGCCTAGAGTGTTCTATCTATCCAAACTGCCACTTAAATATAAAACATGATAACCATATTCTCAGGCATAAACTGTGTCAGCTGTTTGGCTTCACCGTGACTATTTTAAAACACTGTACTGCTTAAGAAGGTTTTCTTACAGGAAGAGAAAGAACATAGCATGTTGCTGTAAAATACATGAGCTCAAAGTAATCAGAAAGCTCAGCAAGGGCCGGTGAGATGGCTCAGTAGGTGCTTGGACCATGCCTGGTAACTCCGACTTCATCCAGAACCCCAGAGTGGGAAGAGGGAAAACACACACAAGTGCACGTGCACGCGTGCGCGGACATAGACACAGGCATGCACACACTGAAAGTTCTGAGCGATGCCCAGAGACTAAACATAAATGCTTGTCTTTTGGGGCAGATACTGGGAATGAGGCTAAGAAACCAATATTGTGGAGCAGACATTAACTCAGGAACATAAGGAAGAGTGGACTGTATACAAATGGACTAGAATAATAGCTTCTAAGTCAACGCAAGGAAGAGGAAGCCTTCATCTAGCATGCTGAGAGGGGGAGTACTTTAAATAGAAAATAGGCAGTAATACACCAAAGGCAAAACCAACACAGCTGCATCACAAGTAGGCTCAGCTTTCTGATGTCAGTATTCTGTGTGGTGGTTGAAACCATACGTTTTCAGATGTGCAATTAGCTTAGCACTTCCTGGTCTGAGAAGTAGATGGACATGCCACTTTAAGAATGGGTGACAGTGCTCGCTTCAGCAGCACATATACTAAAATTGGAATGATACAGAGAAGATTAGCATGGCCCCTGCACAAGGATGACACGCAAATTCGTGAAGCGTTCCATATTTTTTATTTAAAAAAAAAAAAAAAAGAATGGGTGGCATTAAGTCTGGAGGGATGGCTCAGCCATCAAGAGCACTTGCTCTTACAGAGAACCAGCTTTGGTTCTCAGGGCCCATGTGGTGAATCACAACTGTCCGTACCTCCAGCTCCAGGTGATTCAGTGCCCTCCTCTGCCTTCCACATGATACGCTTACATGTGTGCAGGCAAAACACTCATACACATAAAGTAAATAATGGTGGTATAGCTGCTTACCTCCTCTACCTGATCTACTTGGAAAGGGTACAAAGGCTTAATTTTTTTGGTTATTTCCTTGTCACCTGAAGGACTGTTTCAAAGGTCGACACCTCACATAGCAGTAAAAATAAACACTTCCTGTGTTTTCTGCTGCTCTCCTGTCATCCCGTCAGATTGGACCTTCTTTGCATGGTCAACTCAGCTTTGCCCTCTCTGTGTCTGTCCTTGTGCACTACTGCATCCTAATCCCACTGCCACAAATCATGCACGTCCTGTGTCCCTGGTGGAACCTCCTGTAATGACTAGTCCACATCTCCCCAGCCTGCCCATAGCTGTGTCTCACTCAGTTCTTAGCCAGTTGCGGTTCTGTTTGCTTACTGTCTCCCCATGCTTGCCTGTGTATTGACACAGAGACTTCCTCGGAATCTACAGTGCTGAGGTGACCAATGAGTCTTCAAACTGTGTTTATAATAGAGAGTGCTTAGACCATTTAATAGTATATCAGCTTAAATTCCAATTAACTATGCTACCTTATTTAATAACATTTTTAAAAACAATGAGCCCAAAAGTTCTGCCAAAATATATAGTTTTCTCTTTGCTGTGTCTTACTTTCCATTCTGAACTTGTAAAATAACTCATGCTAATTACTTGGTGTGGATCCTTCTGTAGATTTCTTAGGTGGAGAAAACAAAAATGAACATAATACAGCTAGGTCATTCTTTTGATGGTAGGTCAATACAGTATCTATTTTGTTTTTAGGGTGGTGAGGGGTCCCTCTAGATAGGAGCATGGAGATCTTTGTTATAGCTGCGTGGTTTCATCAGTATCAATGACACGTGTGTTGTGATTTATTCAGCCTTTCTTTTGAGATGGTGTGCATCCTCCTACAATTCTATTATTCCTCCACTTTTTAAGATTCATTATTTTTATTTGTGTGTGTGTGCATGCGTGCACACGTGCACACATGCAGGTGCCCTCACAGGCCAGAAGAGGTCATTGGATTTCCAGGAGCTGGAATTAAAAGAAGTTGTGAACCCCTGACATGTGCGCTAGGAATGAGACTCAGGCCCTCTGGCAGAGGGTGCTGAGATATCTCTTCAGCATAGTTAAAAATTTTTAAAGCTGCCCTTGCACAGACTTGTTTATGATTTTTTCCCCTTCTGTGTCTGATTTGAGGAAATCGCTATTAACTTTCTAGTGCTCGTTCTAAGCAAAATGTTAGATTAGCTGTATTTTAAAAACCTATAAAAGCTAGATCCCATAGGAACCTATTTGCCACTGGAGACTGAAACAAAAGAGTGTTTCTGGCCCTTGTGAAAGTCATTCCTGCAGAGTTTGGGGTGCAGCCCAGGAGTAAAGTGCTGGGTTTGCATGTGCAAGACCCAGCGTTGGATTCCCAGCACTGTAAACAGCAACGAAAGAAAACCACAAAAGCAGAAAACCACCCCTCTCCATTTTATTACTGGTAACAAATAGTCAAGGTTTGGCATGCATGCTGGCATAGGTGACATGGTCAGAGTCTCCTGTGTGGTAAGGAGACTAACCATCTAGCTACCCTTTTCCCTGCTCTGTTCCCTTGTTGGCATGTGGCCTGTCTCCTGACTCACATGTGGCACTGCGGGCAATATCCTTAGCTTGCAGTGCACAGCCCTCCATCAACCCCCAGGTAGGCATGCGCTGACCCAAGTGCTTTAGGCCTCACCCTGTTCGTGGTCTGTAGAGGCTTCTGGAAAGAACACCATCTGTAGTGCCCTGTCCATGCTGAGACTGAGGGCAGAGCCACTCTGTGCTCTGCGCTTACTCAACCAGCCACTCCCTAGGGAAAAGTAAATGAGAGCCGCTTTTCTGTAGCTTCTCAGTGCTGGTTGGAATTTTAAACTAAAACAGTAGTGGGTGTGGCTTGTGTTCATTTGTTTGTTTTTGCTCTACTTTTTATTCCTAAAATCTAAATATGAGAAAGAAGAAAAAATAGATCTTGCTTATGTGAGATTCTAATCAATTAAAAGTATGCTGTAAAGGCTTTCTAATGTTAACAATTTTAAATACATTTCTTTGATTTCACACTAATATGGTTATGATTTTTAAATTGACTTTTTTTTTCTTCTTAAAGAATAACGTATATTCTGGAGGTAGCATGGCAAGGAGGAATACGTACGTGTGTGAAAGGACCACGGACCGGTACACAGCACTGCAAAATGGAAGAGACAGCAGGTGAAGGTCACTACCCAGCAGCAGTGTCTGCCATTGCTGCAGACTAGCTTTGTGGAAATGTCTGTGGTGTATGGGTCACAGGAAGGGATGTTAGGGCAGAAAGCTGCCGTGGCTGTTCTCGCTGGAGTGTGGCCCTGGGCACCAGAATGGGAGGGTGGAAACGTATTTAGGAAGGTAAGAAGTAACTTCGTAACACTCAAGTTTCTGAATAAGATATGAACGAGAACATTCCTCAGTACCAAAGCAACGTGTACAGCCCAGTCTGACCCTTGAGCCTGAGTCTTCTCTCCAAGTGTGCCCTGCCTGTCGCCCCTCCGCCCCTTACCCTTCAACCAACTGCGTCATCCCCCACTCCTAACGGCTGCCTCCCCTTCCTCTGAAGTCTGGCCATCTCAACTGAATGTAGAACCACAGACTTCTTAGTTGTATTGCAGTTGGAAAAACTACCTGTTGGGTACCTCAAAAGGATGAAGGCTCTGTTGCGATGACACCCTGTTCTCAGATCTAGCTGTCCAGCAGGACAGCCCGTTCTCATGTTAGCTCTTCTCAGTTGTAGGCTGTGAGAACACACGGAACGACAAGTGTGGCTCCCTGCGATGTGACAGCCTGCAGGCTTGATGGTTGGAAATTGATTCTAATGTACTATTTCTCTGATATAGTGGCTAGCCTGTTGCTCATGGGTGAACTGACACGGTGATGTAAGCTGAGGGAGGTGCTGTCTGCAGAAATGGTGTTTTCATATGAGTTCCTAATGCTTAAACAGTGTAGGGAGAGTGACAGCACCACGTCACACAGAACTAGTCCAGCACAAGTGAAGAGAGCCTCCAGCAGTTGTCACTTGGTTTGTAGATGTCACATGCACAACTGTGCCCTCGCCCTCCTCCTCCTCCTCCTCAGACTCACAGAACAAAACTCTGAGGCTGTTCTGTTAATCACTGAGAATGTGCTTGGTTCTTTTAAGCATTGCAGTCATCAAAATGTCAGTTGATTGGGATTCAGGGAATCTTTCTCTGGCTTAGTAATGGTACTTTTTCTTCTTTTATGTCAAGTCTTACAGAGATGTCTGCCAGCAGCATGTCCTCTGCAGGTTCCACTGTGGCATCTGCTGGCCCCTCAGCACGTCCCCGCCACCAGAAGTCTATGTCGACCTCTGGCCACCCTATTAAAGTTACACTGCCAACCATTAAAGATGGCTCTGAAGCTTACCGGCCTGGGTGAGTCCCACTTATATTGCATCTCTGTAGTCACTGTCTCCTCAAGAGCTCTCTGCAAAGATGTGGTAACAGGAACATTTTAATTGTTATATGCACTTATGTGCTTTAAGAGTTATCTAAACTACTTGAAATCATTTTCAAGAACCTTCTTAAAGGATTATTTTTTTTACTAATTTATTCTTGTTACATCTCAATGTTTATCCCATCCCTTGTATCCTCCCATTCCTCCCCCCCCCATTTTCCCATTATTCCCCTCCCCTATGACTGTTCCTGAGTGGGATTACCTCACCCTGTATATTCTCATAGGGTATCAAGTCACTTCTTGGCAACCTGCTGTCCTTCCTCTGAGTGCCACCAGGTCTCCCCCTCCAGGGGACATGGTCAAATGTGAGGCACCAGAGTACGTGAGAAAGTCATATCACACTCTTCACTCAACTGTGGAGGATATTCTGACCATTGGCTAGATCTTTTTAACCCACCCATAAAACATTGCTGCCTAAACTGGGCGTGGTAGCACACACCTTTAGCATTCGGGAGACAGAGGCAGAAGGATCGCTGTGAATTCGAGGCCAGCCTGGTCTGCAAAGTGAGGGACCCTGTCTTAAACTGCCCCCAACCCCTGAAAAAAATGAGACAAACAAAAACAACCCCTGCTCGGGATCCCAGCCTTGGGTTCCAGCAGTTCCATTATTAGTGGGGCAGGCTCAGCTGCTCAGATATAAAACTCAATTCATGTTTTAAGTTTTACCTCTTGGAGGAGTTCTAAAACTCGGGGCATCTTAACATGTTATTGCTTCAATAATTAGGTTTCGTTAGTCATGTTGATAGCACCATGTAGCATTGTATCCTTAGGTCTAAAGTAGAAACATGGTAATGTTGTGAAAAGGTTTTTTTTTTGACAAACATAAGAGAGATTGAATAGGACATGGATTTAGACAGGGACTGCACTTAGAATCCTGGCATACCTCACATGCACAGCATAAATACCATCTCATAGTGTGTTTTCAGTAAACTTCACATGATGTCATACATGGAATTTATCATGTGTAGTGTCATATCAGTTCTTAAATTTTTTTTTAGATTTTGAAGCATTTGGAATTTCAGATATGCAGATTCCATAATAAAAACTACATACGCAGCATCAGGCTGGGCATTCCAGATTCTGACAGTGTTTGTCTTTACGTCAGTAACTGCTTGATCTTTAACTACCAAATTAAGATACAATAAAAGTATAGTTTTAAACTGACATCTCATCCTTGTATACTGATTACAAGTAAATTAATTGTCCCTTGCACCTCATTTCTGATGTGAATAAAAGTCATTGGGGCAACAGAAATAGCCACGCTCCCCTGCCCCCCCAGTTTTTAGCTGAATGAAAGCTGCTCTCGTTGTTATTGTGAATGATACGTCTTAATTTCTCCCAGCAGTGCAACTCAGAGAGTGCCTGCAGCTTCCCCGTCTGCTCACAGTATTAGTGCCAGCACTCCAGACAGGACCCGCTTTCCCCGAGGGAGCTCCAGCAGAAGCACTTTCCATGGGGAACAGCTCCGAGAGCGGCGCAGTGCAGCTTATAATGGGCCACCTGCCTCCCCATCCCACGAAACGGGCACATTTGCACACTCCAGAAGGGGAGCGTCAACTGGGATCATAAGCAAAATCACTTCCAAGTTTGTACGCAGGTCAGTACTTTTTCTTTCCTGTCACATCTACTATGATTTTTCTAGAAGGACTACATGGCATCTCACTAATTTTGACAGGAACTAAGAATTAAACACTAGGAATAAAACAATAGTCTTTTTCCTAAAGAGAAATAAATTAAAAATAAGAATTTAAGGGCTGGAGATGTAGCTCAGCTGGTGGAGTATTGCTGTGGATGCATGGAGCCCAGAGTTCAGTTCCAGCACTGTGAGGCCCATCCCTCAGGAAGTGATGGCAAGAAGAGCAGAAGTTCAGGACCATCTTCAGCTGTGCAGTGGGTCTGAGCCCACCTGAGATGCAGACGGCTCTGTCTCAAAAGAAAACCTGAAGCTTTGGTAGAGCAAAGCAAACCCTTCACATAAAACTGTTTTGCCAGGCATGGTGGTGCACACCTTTGCTCCCAACACTCAGGAAACAGAAGCAGACATATCTCTGTGAGTTCAGGGAAAATCAGGTCCACATAGCAAGTCTCAGGACCGCCAAGACTATAGAGAGAGACCCTGTCTCAAAAAGGGGGGGGGGGAGATTAGCTAAGATTTTTAATGTTTTTATTTAGGAAAAAGAATTAAATATAAGTTTACTATATTCCTTCAAAAATAATTAGTTTGCATTGTTTTACATAATTTGTTTATTGAGGTGGGAGGGGGAGTACCTGCATGTGGAAAGAGGGATCAAAGCACCTGTGTAAGAGTCAGTTCTCTCCTTCCACCATGTGGCCTCCAGCGATCGAGCTCGCAGCATCGGAGCATCAGGTGTGGTGGCAAGGGCCAGTACCCACTAGGCTATATGTATTATAGTGTGTGTGTGTGTGTGTGTGTGTGTGTGTGTGTGTGTGTGTTTAAAATTCTTTCACATCGCATTTATCACTTAACATTTTGTCTTTGTATAAAGGTTTAAGGTCACATAGATTACTTAAAAACTGAACATCAGAAACTGGAGAGACGGCTCAGCAGTTGGGAGCACTGGCTGCTCTTTCAGAGGGCCTGGGCTCTGTTCTCAGCACCTACATGACAGCTCACAATTGTCTGTAACTCCAGTTCCAGGGAATCTGACATAATCATACAGACATACATGCAGGCAAAACACTAATGCACATAAAAATAAGAAAATTTAAAAAGCCTAAACATCAAAATAAAGACAAGATGGATATGTGTTTAATAAATTTATAATCTAGTGAAACAGTACAACTGTACTTCATACAAAGTTGTGCTTGTGCAGGGCACAGTGCACATAGATTTTATGGGTTACTGAGCAAATGCAGACTGATGTAAATTTGACCCATTAATATCACTGCATGTGCTGGAGAGATGGCTTAGCGGTTAAGAGCACTGGCTGTTCTTCCAGAGGACACGGGTTCAGTTCCCGGCCCCCACATGGCACCTAACAACTGTCTGTAACTCTCCTTCTAGAGGATCTGCCACCCTCACGTGGACATACAAGCAGACAGAACACCAGTGCACACAAAATAAAAAGAAATAAGCACTACTTGAGCCCTGCTACATTAAAAAACAACAACACATAGAGATGAAGAGGGTGTTATTTGTGCCCACCAAAGTCTTGGAGTCATAGAAGAAGCAAATCTGTAAGCAATAAGCAGTGGGCTGAAGCAGAATGCAGCTAACAAGGAAAATGTTAGGATGAGTCAAAGGCAAAGCTTGATTGTTTCTAAGGATTTATACCATGTATTCGTATGAGCTAAGCCTTGAATCATGAATGGAGAGGAAATTATACTTGTATAAACACTGGTATTTACTTGCAGTGTCTGTGGTGTTCCTGGTTTTTCAGTGAATGAATAAGCTGGGCATGATGGCTCATGGCTTTAATGCCAGCACTCAGAAGGAAGGTGGACTGCTCTTCCAAAATAGCAACCCACACAAGCAAACAAAGCACGGGTGGGTAGAGAAGAGCAGCAGCCTCCTCCCTCTCTGTGTGTAGGACCACACAGCTGAGTTCAAACCCTAAATCTCAAATGCAAGGGTCTTAGCTGAGACACTTGGCAAAAGTGGAAGCAGACCACCTGACTGTTCTGAGAAGACCATTTGTAAAGGTGGGAAGGAATCAATCCCAAGGCTACTGGGAGGATAGAAAAGACTGAGGGTGAGCCAGGACCAAAGCTGAAACTGTCTGTGCATGTAGAGGCGGAGCTTGCAGGCACTGGCTCCATGAGGCTAGAGCCCTGGGAGATCTGGGTTCAAGACTGAGGCGCTTTAATTGAGTAGGCACCTTCTGTCGCATCTCTAGATCACCAAGAGAAGACAGACAACTGGCAGAGAGACAGTCCGAACTCTGCCCTGTGCACTCTGTTATTTAGAAGTCACAGGAAGGCAAGGAACCTGGGACATACCAGCCAAGGAGCAGGGGCAGCTGGTTTGTGAGACAGGAAAACCCAGCTAAGAGAGGGGCATGGCTCAACCTTGAAAGACACAACAAATAACCCTGCTTTAGCTACCGCACCAGTAACCGACAGTCACACTGGCACTGTGCAAACAGCTGCCACACCACTCTCTGACTCCTTGCTGACTGTGGGCGGACTTGTGTCTTTCTCTGCACACCTGCCAATCAGCACAAGGGAGTAGCACTGTCCCCCCCAGTCATCTCTGGATCAGCTCCTTCCCACCTCCGCCCTTCTCAGAACTGCCAGGGTGGCTGCTTCTGTCTTCGCTGCCACTGCCTCACAGTCAAAACCACTGTCAGTTTTCACCTCCTACCAGGTCACTTCATCCACATACATATTTTTTGGCAGTGTAGTTCTGCTGCCACTCCTTATTTAAAGCTGTCCATTAGGGCTGAGAGCGTACTCGCCTAACATCACAAAGCCTCCAGTTTGATCCCCAGACACTATAAAAAGGAAAACAAACAGGAAAAGTGGCCTCTTAATTAGCTCTCATCTTGCTGGGAATTTAGATGCATACAAGGCTTACATCGAATGCCTTCTCCTCCTGTCCCACTCTTCCCATTCTTCCTACCGCATACACACCTCTGCACATCTGTAGGAGTTTGTACCCATGTCCATCCTCCTTGAAATCTTGTGCTTCAAATGCCTGCCAAGTACTTGCTGCTTCTTCTAACACCAGGCCTGATGTCTTCCTAAGTGAAAGGAATAGCTTGTGTGTTCAGCTGAGTACAAATTGCTGTCTATATAGTATTTGATTTTGTATCACAGAGCTATGCTTAGCTGCATGAGCTGTTGCAGCCAGCTGTGCTTCTGTTCCCCTGTTTGCCTCACTTTGGGCGGTCTCGCTGGTTGTTTGACACTGCGGCCCCTCCCACGTAGGCTGGACCAGCATGGGAGTGGATTTCAACTCTTACAGCAGAGAAAGTGAGGTGTAAGGGAGATTCCACTCTTGATGCTTAGAACTTGAACTCACCTGCAGTGTACTCTGTCTCCACGCATAGGACAGAAAAATCCTAGAAGACTTGTGTTGCTTCCAAATACAACTCTTTCATCTTTGCTGTAGGGGTCAACGATGTGACTATGTTTGTTGTTGAGGTATAGCGCTGCCCTTCCATGCAGTGTGTCACAGCATCTACACACAGCTGAAACAGCACTGCATTGTGAACACACTTAGAAATATGTTTACATCAGATTGCTATAATAAAAATTTTTTTACAGATGGCACTGAGTATTAATGTCTGCCTAGTGAAAATGGCAATTATTAAAAAACAGAAATTTAAGAAGCCCTATTTAAGAATGCAAATACAAGCCGGGCGTGGTGGCGCACGCCTTTAATCCCAGCACTAGGGAGGCAGAGGCAGGCGGATCACTGTGAGTTCGAGGCCAGCCTGGTCTACAAAGTGAGTCCAGGATGGCCAAGGCTACACAGAGAAACCCTGTCTCGAAAAAAAAAAAAAAAAAAAAAAAAAAAAAAAAAAAAAAGAATGCAAATACATTTTGTTATTCTTTTTGCTTCTGAAATATGTTTTTTGCACAATGTATCTATGGAAAAGGGTATATAGTTAGAGCCTGCAGGCTTGGAGTGCTTGTGCCCAGACTGAGCTTGGTGTGCAGCCGCTCTGAGCTAATGTGGTAGATGAGAGGAGGGCGGTGCTGGTTTTAGATCTGCAGTGTGTATTTTACATAGAACTGTAAATGCAGAAAGGCTAAAACATTTTTTAAAACACTTAAGCATTAGAGATGGTGATTTCTTAGCTTCTCAAAGTATTTTTGTTCTATCATAAGCCACCTCTTAAGATTTGCATATTAAGCCAGCCAGGGTGGTGCACACCTTTGATCCTAGCAGTTAGGGAGGCAGAGGCAAGCAGTTCTCTGTGAATTCAAGGCCAGCCTGGTCTACAAAGGGAGTACAGGACAGCCAGTGCTACACAGAGAAACCCTGTCTCCAAACAAACAAACAAGATTTGCATATTAAATTGTAACTTGATTCAGTTTCAATTACCTCTGAAATATCAATGTAGTTAGAATTTTAGAAGACTTTAAAATATTAATTGCCTTCAATGTAAAGACAATTAGCAATTTTTAAAATTTCATTTCACAGATAGATATCTAGGTAAGATGATTGTTCTGTTTATAATTCAGTCTGTGTTTTTAGACTCACCTTCTCACACAAGCATCAACATTCATGACTTACAATGCATAGATTCTTAGCATAACTTATAAAAAATTGTCTGCTTAAGAATTAGTATTTACCGGGCCGGGCGTGGTGGCGCACGCCTTTAATCCCAGCACTCGGGAGGCAGAGGCAGGCGGATCGCTGTGAGTTCGAGGCCAGCCTGGTCTACAAAGCGAGTCTAGGATGGCCAAGGCTACACAGAGAAACCCTGTCTCGAAAAACCAAAAAAAAAAAAAAAAAGAATTAGTATTTACCAAAAAAAAGAATTAGTATTTACTTTTAGAAAACTATATCGTTCTCACTCCTTCCTTCCTTCCTCCACCCCCCCCCTCCTCTCTAGCCCCCCTTACCCCCAGGATATCCCCCAGGAGATGTGCCCTGCTTTCCATGAGTCTGGTCCTCATGCTTGTACAGGGCTTTGCCCTGACCTGTCTTCTCAGCCCACTGTCTCCTAAGCACAGCCATAGCTGCTCAGCCCAAACTCTGTGATTAGCTGCACATTTGCTCAACTAAGCAATACCCTCTAGAAGTGCATGTAATAATGTGAAGTTTAAAATTGATGCTGGTAGTCGTTAAACCCTATCCAACCATAGATTTTACTAAACTAACCTAAAGATAAATTATTAAATTATGGTTGTAGCTTGGAATTGGAGGAGTGTGTTTATAAAAACAGCTAATTTTTCACCTGATACCTCCTGTCGACAGTATCTAGTAGATGCTCAAGAAATGGCAGTAGCACGTGTTATGGTGAAAGTGTGAAGGAGGATTCAGACCCAGCCATAGGGAGCAAGCTAACTTCAGTGTCATTTTCATTATAGATTTTCTTGATGTTCTTTCGGCTTAAAAATTGTTAAATCTCAACCATCTCTTTATTTTTAAGGGATCCAAGTGAAGGGGAAGCCAGTGGCAGAACCGACACAGCCAGGTGAGCCACGGGTGCCTGGTCCTCCCACACCTGGTGACGGTGGGCAAGGGGATGATTTGATAGCATCTGCACTTTGAATCTTTATACGTCGCCCCCAGCATGTAACGAAGTTCAAGTCTATCAGCCTTACGTTTGTAACTCAGACACTTGAATTGCATACTTGGTAAAGAATTGGACTTTTTGTTCTGTCAGAAAAGTAAGTCAGAGCAAGGGATTAACAGCTGAGAGTGCCCTGCCCTCTGTCTGTAACGTGGTGTTGCTAAGAATAGCCTGCATGGAATAGTGCAGAGTCCCGAGGAAACCAAATATGCAGAGGACTTGACTATAGTAATGTACTCAGGTGGGCATTCAATCTTGGACCACACTCTAAAACTTTACGCTGACATGCTTTCTGGGTTTTCACCAGAGAAAAATGAGAAGAAATACTTACTATGTCAATTTAATAGTCTTTAGCATATATTTTCTTGACTTATTTTTTTAAGATTACAGCTTTTAGCACTTTGGGGACTCAGGTATTGGGAATGAAAGAAACAGTCTTTTTGTGTTCCTTTTTATATTTTATAATATATGTTTTTATGTTATATGTAAATGTATATGTACATATTTATAGGTGAGACATAAATGTCTTTCAAAGATATAATTTCTTCCTTAAATCACAAATGAGTGAGAAATATATATAAGCAAAAATTGCAGCTTATCTATATTTGGACAATATATTTGGACAATTTTGATACAGTGAACTCTGTATCATGGAAATCCATTACATTCATCTTCCTGTGGTTACTTGAGATGGTTTTCTGGCTCAGTGTTATTTGTGAGATACCTTCACAGCAAAGCTTGATGTCTCGGTCATCTCTTGTGCCCAGTGTAGTTCTGGATGCCTGGAGTATGTCAGAAATGAAGCAGGCAGATGTCCTGGAGCTTACAGTCCAAGAGTAGTCACGGGATAAGTAAGAAGCCGGGTAAATGGTCGTTAGTGTATTTGACTGGCACGAGCAGGAAAGAGAGAGCAGAATAAGAAGAGTGGTCATGCTGGGTCAGGAGTCGGGGTAACTAGGGACTATGGTAGAGAAAATAAACAAAGACTGGAAAAACAAGAGGTTGTCCATGTAGCCAAGGGAAATATCCTGGCATGTGCAGGAACTTGGAGAGGAAGAGCATGGAAGCCAGCACGCCCCAGCAGTCAAGAGCAGAAAGGGAAGTGATAGACAAAGGTGGAGGCCACAGGCTGCCTTCTAAGCCAGCGTGCAGAGAGAAATAACAAAAACCAGAGCAAGGATGCTGAGATAACCTGACACAGTGACGGCACGCCCCCTGTCTCTTGAGTTGAAACCTCGCTCCTTCTGTAGCCGTTATTACAGTGCTCCTACACAAAGGACAGGGAAAGAAAAATGTGTTTACACTTCAATACTGTGATTTATAAGGGGAATCCTAGTGGTGCCTGGCATGTGTCTGTGTGTATCTGTGTATAGGTGTGTGTCTGTGTGTGTCTGTGTGTGTGTGAATGTGGGCGTGGTATGGCTGTCTTTGTAGTGTGCATATCTGTGTGTGGATATGTAGAAAGTATAGAATCTGTTTTGTAGAGTTGACACCAAAAATATAGGGGAAACTGTTAAATATTCGCTTTCGGCTGCAAATTTCTTCCCAGGAACAAACGTACTTAAGGAAGTTTGCTGCTTTAGACTGAAGACGCTAATCCCCACAGTAGATGGTGCCTGGGTCTGCTACAACGTGGCGATAGCATGCGTCTCTGGTCCCTCTAGGACTGACTGCAAACTGGATAGTTCCTTAGGCATGGAATTATCATTCACATTTTATAGTTGAGGTGCCTTTGCTAAGTAGGACTTTTGTTTTCATTTCTTTCCGCTTTGCCCTCTTCTTCTAGAAGTGCATCAGGGGAGCCAAAAGAACGAGACAAGGAAGAGGGAAAAGACGCCAAGCCGCGCTCTCTGCGGTTCACGTGGAGCATGAAGACCACGAGCTCAATGGACCCCAATGACATGATGAGAGAAATCCGAAAGGTATTAGATGCCAACAACTGTGACTATGAACAGAAGGAGCGGTTCCTGCTTTTCTGTGTCCATGGAGATGCCAGGCAGGACAGCCTCGTACAGTGGGAGATGGAAGTCTGCAAGCTGCCTCGGCTCTCACTGAATGGGGTCCGCTTCAAGCGAATATCTGGGACATCTATTGCCTTTAAGAACATTGCATCCAAAATAGCAAATGAGCTTAAGCTGTAAAGAAGTGTCAGCTTCAAGGTCGGGGTAGATGCACCCACATCCAGGTACAGTCTTGAATGTACTGGTGATGCCTACTGTGGTCCACCTGTGAATCCCCCATGTAGAGTTTGTCCTTACTGCAATAAGGTTATACATAGTTGTGAACTGTAAAATTAAAGTCAGTTGAGCTATCATAAGAATCTGTAGCTTAAAAAGTAGGTTCACATGTACAGGTAAGTATATTGTGTTTTTCTGTTCATAGAGATGTATAATAAAATACGATTGCTTTAAAACCTGTATATTGTCTAGATCTCCACACGGACGTGTACGTTTAATGCTTTGAGTTGAAAATGGTTCTCCCTGTTACTTACATTTTGGTGGGTTTTTAAAATTCTTACCTCCATCATGCTATTTTGAAAATTGTGTCCAGGATTAAAAGCGCACAGAGATAGTCTTTAAAATTGTAGCATGAACTTTATAAAAAATTATTTTAAAATCATATTTAATTTAAACCAGCAGTTGACAGTGGATCGGTGTCATTCAGTTCTCCTGCTTTTCCCACTTCCAGCTTGTGTCAGACAAGGTGTAGTTAGGAGACACAAGATGTTTACAGTGTCGGCACCGGACTCTTCTAAACAAAAAGAAAATAAACCATAGCTTTGCCTTGAGCTAACTCAGAAGTTCTGAGGGAAGAAATTAAATCTTTGCCAAGCTAATTTTGCCCTTTGTTTTCTGACCTGCTAACTAGAAGCAGAGAGGGATGGAATCCGTGGTTCGCCTGCCTGTTCCGAAATAAGCCAGCACTTACTTAGGTTAGCTGCCTTCGGGACACGCAGGGTGACTGTGGAAACACAAGCGTGTTGGGGCATCTCATAGCACAAGCTCCTCTGTATAGTGTTGACGAATGCATTGACTAAGACATGATGCCGCCTCAGGAATTGACTGGCATTGGGAGCATTTGCCCCAGTGTCTTCCCAGCCTCCATCCACCCTTTTCCACTGAAGTATCTTGTACTCAGAGACCTGTGAGCAGGGCGCGCTCACCACACCTGCTCATTAGGATGTCTGCTAGCCTGATGGTTCACTCCACTCCCTCAGAACTCATTTGTTTTCACTATTTTGCCTAAGTCCCCACGTTTCTTCCACATCATTATGCCTGTAAAGTGCAGCTTTGTAAGTGGTCATTTGCCTTCTTTCATAATTAGTGACATAGGCGACGACGTAAAGCCACTAGTAAAGGTACATTTTTTAATACTCATTATTTTCTACTGAATAGCCTTGGAGGTTGACTGTGCAATGTTATTTAATGTTGTAATTACTGTAAGATCAGCATACGGGCTCCATCTGCACACTCCTGAGAAGTAGGAAATGTACTCAGAGCTTATCTGTTGAGAGGAAAGTAATGCTGTGATCAATGCTGTCATTGGGACCTACAGATCAATGCTTGTCATTGGAAACTACGCTGCTGGAAAGCCACCAGTGCAGGTGATGGGCTGTTCCACCACAATGGCTTCCGGTTGAAGATGGTTTTATCTTCTGTACTGTACTGTGATGTAGCTTTCTTCTGTAAGTCTGTTCCAAATGGTGTGTGTTCCTGAGCCTTAGAGAAGGGCGGTGTTGGGGGGGAAACAACAAATGAGAATGTGTAGCCCCTTTTTAACCTGGTGTTCATTCAAAACATTCGATGCAGTTCCACATTCACTCTCACGGTGCACACTGAAATCTTACTTGAACAGATCTCATAATAAAGCATTTGTCTTTTGCTCTTTCTCGGGTTGTGACTTGCCTGTTTTCTACTCAGAAAGCCCTCTGTGTTCTTTCCTGAACTCTGAGTTCACTCGGCAAGCAAGCGGTGAGCTTTGCAAGTTCTTAAGGTGTCATATGGCAAGAAAGGTTCATCTTTTTACAGGAATTCCAGTCACTGAAATACTTTTCAGAACAGACGCCCCAGACATCTTCCAAGGCAGAGGCAAGGGGCACCTGTGTTTCCTCACTCCATCGAACCCCTGTGTTTTATGGAAGGATATTTTATTTCTTTATGTTTTATGAACTAAAAATGAGACTTAGCGTTTACTTTATATTCTGTTTTATATGTTCATGATAACATTATTTTGAAGACTCGGAGTGATTTTAATATATTTACATAGATAAATACCTGGGTATATGATAGTGGGATTTCTTTGGCTCCGTGGAAGTACTAATTTGTATCATTTCTTAGAAAATAGGACAAAGTATTTTATTTAACAACAGCAAAAAAAAAAAAATTTAATAGCAAAATAAAGATGAAATCCACTTCAGAACCTTGGCCCAATAATGTTCTGTGGAGTGCAGTGTGACTTTAAACACAAAGATCTTATTGTGGGTGGGTGAGTGACTGCCACTGAAAGTGTTGTTCCAGGCCCAGCTTATTTTTGTTTGTTTTTTTTTTATTTGTTTGTTTTGTTTTGTTTTTCGAGATTCTCCATGTAGCCTTGGCTGTCCTGGACTGGCTTTGTAGACCAGATTCCCTCGAACTTACAGAGATGTGTCTCTGCCTCCCAGAGTGCTGGGATTAAAGGTGTGTGCCGCTGCCACCACCTGGCCCAGGCCCAGCTTCTTGTGAGTAAATGATGCTCTTGGCCTGCTGGAGTTAAGATGCTCTCTGCCTTGTTTTTACGATGCCTGTGGTGGGAACAGTGACTCTTAAGATGTATAAAGTGACTATACAGTTTCCACCTCTCCAGGACTACAGTTCATTTGGGAAGCTGATGGGAAACATGTACACCGTCAAAAAAGACAAACAGGTAGCATTGAACGTGACAAAAGTCTGGACACAGGTGGCACACACCTTTAACCCCAGCACTAGGGGAGGCAGAGGCAGGCAGCTCTCTGTGAGCTTGCGGCCAACCTGGTCTACAAACTGAGTCCAGGACAGCCAAGACTACACAGAGAAACTCTGTCTCAAAAAAACAAAATAACAACAACAAAAAATAATAATAATAAATAAGTAGAAAGGAAGAAGATAATAAATGACCCAGAAACGCAGGATAGAGTGAGTTCTGGGTGATACTAACAAGGATAGCCAAGAAAGTCAGAATGGGGAGGGTCTCTGGGGGAGGAGCCTATGCGAGAAGAGAAGGTAGACAGAGCTGAAAGGAAACAGGCAGGTAGATTGCTGCAAGTTCCAGGCTAGCAGTGCCACATGATATGGTTTCTCCCAGCAAACAAACAAAACTACACACAGAATGTATTGGTGACCTCAACTTGCACTTAATCTGTTTGCTCATTAATTCAGCAAATGCATTGAGTGTGAGGATGCATCATGCTCTGGCTTCTAGGGAAACAACAGTTTAAAAAAAAGGGGGCCTATATCTAATAAAAATATATAGAAAGATTTAGAGAATGGAGCCAGGAGGCCTCTTTTCTTTTCTTTCTTTCTTTTTTTTTTTTTTTTTTTATTAAGAGATAGGATTTTTTTTTTTTTTCTGTATGATAGCCCTAGCTGTCCTGGACTCATCTGTAACTCCAGTTCCAGGTCACCTGATGGCCTCTTCTGGCCTGTGTGACCGACCACCAAGCACATACATAGTACACATACAAACATGCAAAAAATAATGTTTAAAGAAATCAGCGCTGTGATGGATAGCGCAATTGGCAAGGTGCTTTCCATGTAAGCATAAGGACCTGAGTTTGATCCCCAATACAAGACCCACCCAATGGGAAAGAGCCAGCCCCTGACACTATTGATGAAACTGTGCTACGCTTGCAGACAAAAGCCCAGCAGACTGGTCCTCTGAGAGGCTCCACCCAGCAGCAGTTTCAAAACAGGTAATGAGACTCAAAACACAACCAAACATTGGGTGAAGCAGAGGGGGTCTAGTGGAAAAGTGAGGGGAAAGATAAAAGGCCCTAGAGATGACAAGGGCTCTGCAAGACCAACAGAGCCGGCTAACCATGGTCCAGAGGGGCTTGTGGAGAATGAAGCACCAACCAAGGACCATGCATGGACTGGACCTAGGCCCTCTACATAGACATAGCCAATGGGCAGCTCAGGCTTCATGTGGGTACTCTAAGGGGGGCTGTTTCTGACATGGACTCTGTTGCCTGCTTTTTGATCACTTCCCCCTGGCAGGGCGGCCTTGCCAGGCCACAGAGGAAGAGGATGAGCTCAGTCCTGATGTGACCTGATGAGCTGGGGTAGGTGGGTAGGGGGACTCCCCTTTGGTGAGGAATAGGGGTGGGAGAGGAAGGGTGGGACTGAGAGGAGAGAGGGAAGGGGGCTATGACCAAGATGTAAAGCAAATAAATAAAATTGTAAAAGGAAAGAAATAGAAAAACAAAACCAGCTATGGTAGCATATGCTTGTAATCCCAGTACCGAAGAGACACAGAGGTGGGGCCCTGGGGCTTACTACCAACTAGTCTGATTGGGGACCCCCAGATCCCTATGAGAGACCCCATCTGAGAAAACAAGGTGAGCGACTGCTAAGGAATGACACCTGAGATTGACCTCTGACCTCCATATGTATATGTGCACTCACTAGGTGGGAGACTAGGAGGCCAAGACAAGGCTGGGTCTACAAAGCAAAAACTAGAGAGGAGAGAAGAGCTCCAGGGACAGAGATTGATCAGCATAGACCTGTGGGAAAAAACTACAGGCAGTTCAGGGAGCACCCAAAATAGCTCAAGAACCATCAAACTCCTGGCAAGAGCGCTCTATCCTCCTGCCAGGCATAGAAGGGTTTGCCCCTTAGCCCTGGACTTATTGGGGCTGTGCTGCCGTGCAGAGAAACACATACCTCAGAACAAAAGTAGGGGTGACACACACCTTTAATTCCAGCCTGCGTAGGCAGGCATTTCTCTGAGTGTGAGGCCAGCCTGGCCTACTGAGTGAGTTCCAGGACACCCGGGGCTACACAAAGAACCCCTGTCTCGAAAAACAAACAAAAGCAGGGCAGGACTAACTCACGAATGTCTGTTGTTCAGATTATTAGATGAGGGCATCAAAACACTGTGTTCAAAAAGGGCAAAGAGTGTGTGAACTGGAGAGGCGGCAAGTGCAGACAGCGCAGGTGCCCGCCAGGGTTACATGCTTTTCAGTATCTGGGAAGAATGTGCTGGGTGCGTTTGGCGGATTAGACACCAGAGAAAAGACAGGGGAGTTGAAGATGACAGTAGAAACCATTTTAAATGAACAACAACAACAAATCCAGCTGAAACAAGATAATTAGCTCGTCGGGAGGAGCCCCCGGGGAAGGAGGGCAGGGAGTAAACGACATTTGAAGACAGAATGGCCAGAAGTCTTCAAAAATTTTGCTCAAAATCATAAACTCATGAAGCCAATGTTGGTTAACAAATACCAAAGAAAACTGCGTCTGATTTTCATACCATAACTTACTCAAAACAGCACTTAAAACCAGCCATACGATGGAAAAGATGTTATAAAAATAAAAGTATTGACAAGTTTCTTGTCAGAAATACTGAGAAAAATATAATAAAATGATCAACCCAACCAAGGATTCTATACCCAGATAAATTGGCTTTTCAAAACAAAGGTGAAGTAAAGATGACTGACACAGGTGACGAGAGTGGTTTGCAACACTTACAGATTCACAAGAAACATGCAAGAGAAGTTTTGGGACAAAAGGGAACACGTACAAGATGGCCCTCTGCAACTACCTAAGGGAATCGAGAGAGCATAAAATAAAACCATGTTCAAAGTCAGTAACAACTGGGTGAAGGCCACTGCTCTAGCTTGCGCTCTGTTGCTATGACAAAACACTGACGCAAAGCAGCCTGGGAAAGGAATGGGTTTATTTGGCTTACAGGTTAAAGTTCATCATGGAAGAGAAACTGAGGCAAGAACTGAAGCAGAGACCACAGAGGAGCACCTGCTTACTGGCCTGATCTCAACATTCGGTTACCTTGCCCATACAGTCCAAACCCTCCTGCCTAGGGATGACACCGCCCACAGGTGGCTGACCTCTCCTACATCAGTGAGCAATGGGGGGAGGGGGAGCCCCATAGGCATGGCCCTAGGCTAACCTGATAGAAGCAACTCCTCCATTGAGGTTCACTTTTTCCAGGTGTGTCAAGCTGATAAGATCATCATCACAGCCTATGACACACAAAAGCAAAACATAATGGTGACACAGCTCACAAGCCTGGAGGTTCTTGGCAGAGTGCTTACATTGCATGTGTGGTTTTCCTGTCACTTTAAAATGGATTATGGTAAGTTAGAGGTAGACTATACATTTAGCACAACCACTAAATGCACCAGTTACCGCTGGTGAGCCAGCAAGGCGTGGAACGGAATGTTTTAAAAAAGACTGCTCCAAGTATTAATGTAAGAAGCTGGTGGACAGATAAGCAGCAATTGGCAGAATGAAGGCATACAGCGTGAATTATGTATCTGATAGCTAATATCTAAAATATACAAGAACTCAGACAACTCAATACCAAGAAAGCTGAGATTACAGATGTGCAAGGGACCCAAGTAAACAGCTGCTCAAAAGATTCCCAAATGACCAATGCGTGGGGGGAAATGCTCAAAAATCACAGGTCAGAAATGCACTTCATTTATTTATTTTTTTTTTTTCAGAAATGCACTGTAAAACCACACTGTCCAGTGGGAGTGATGGAGAATTCCTGCAATCCCAAAACCAGGAAAGTGAAAGCTAGAGGGGGTCCTATCTGTGCATCGCCCAAAAGACGAAAGATAGTGAGTGAGTGTGGGCAAGATTGTAGAAAAGAGAACTCTTGCACACCGTTAGTGGGGTCTGGAAATTAGTGCAGGAGGTTTGGAAAACAGCATGAACCTCTTTAGATGTTGGAAAGACTAGCATACACTCCAGTGAGCCCACTAGTGGGTATCTGGCCAAGTGATAGGAAATCGGTATATTGAGATGAAACCTGCATTCTGAATCCAACTGAAGTGTAATAATTCACAATAGCCAATTGGCCTAAGCATCCCTCGGCATGAGGAGATGCAGGAAAGGCAGCTCATGTATAGAATGGAGTAGAACTCTGCCCTACGGAATAAGAAAAACCTGCCCATATCAACTGAGGGGAGCCAAATGAGAAACTAAAACCTAAGTACCACAGGGCTGGCAGGAGGGCTCGGTGAGTGAGGGCACTCGCTGCCAAAGCTGAGGGCCCAAGTCCCCTCTTCAGACCCCACGGGATAGAAGAGAGAACTGACTCCTACAAGTTGTCCTCTGGCCTCCACATGAATGCTGTGACAGATACAAACACACAGAGGGACAAACAGATAAAAACTATGATTTAAAAAAAATTATATATATCTCAAGCATCTCACTACCCAGAAGCCACTGTTTTGACATTTTTCTGTGGAAAGTTTTGTATGTTAGTTTTGAGTCTGAGGGGTGGGGACTGATCAGAGAAAAGGCACGACCATGAGGTGGCAGTAGAACACCATGCAGAAAGTAGTATTTGGATGCAGTTTGAGGTGCTTCAGAAGAGAGCCCCCACAGTGGCAGGCCTTCCAGAGACCGCTCAGAACCCCCAACCAGAAGGGAGAAAGAGCAGGACATTGCTCTGCCTATAGAAAATGGGAGAAGGGGCCTCAGTGGACAGACTGGATGAGAGCTCCAAAGGGCAGCACCCGTGTGGGGTCCTTCAAAGTCAGGTTGGCTTAGTTGTGCTAGAAGATGTTGGGTAATTCTACAAATTATGCAGAGCAAGCAGACAGGTATGAACTATGTACATTTGGGTGTGCTTGTTTGGACTAAGTGCACTAAAGCAGTTGGGTGCCTAAGGATTTTGAGTTTGGCTCCTGCCCCCTTTAATTAGAGTCCTAGGCTGTGGCACAGAAGTAAACAACATAGGGGATACCCTTGATTTCCGTAAGTTTCTAACGTGAAAATGGGGCCAGCAAGATGGCTCAGCGGAGGAAAGTACTTCCTGCCAAGCTCAATGGCTTGAGTTCAATCCCAGGGAACTGCATGTTGGGAGAATCAAGCCCCCGCAGATTGTCTGTTCTTCACCTGCGCATCTGTGTAATTTTACATCTCACTATCCTGCGGAGAAATGCTTGACGAACTCGGCCATTCCTGGGTGGTGTGTCACCTGTGTCGATATGGTATCTGTTCTACCTAAAGAGGCTGTTGCCCCCGTACACACACACACACACACACACTCTCTCTCTCTCTCTCTCTCTCTCTCTCTCTCTCTCTCTCTCTCTCTCTCTCTCTGCACAGTCTTGCAAAATTTCTCTCTATTAAATGATAGCCTTCTACTAAATAAAAAATATTTGCAAAAGCAGAGGCAGGCAGATCTCTGTAAGTTCGAAGAAACTAGGGCAGCTAGTGAGACCCTGCCCCACCCCCCACCCCACCCACATGTCCCCAGCCCCCCCCCAAAAAAAAGAAAGAAAAAGAGAGAGGAGGAAGGAGAGGAAAAGAGAAAGAAAGAAATTAGATTGAGGGCTGGTTAAGAGCACTGCTCCCCGCTCTGCTGCCTGTATTTGACTTGATTTGATCTTTATCTGTCCTAGGCATAAAACGGTTTAGGCATAAAACAACTTTGGCCACCAAGCCAGGCATTAAGCTAGAATGAACAAAGGACTGTCATCTGCTCTGCCCCTGGCTGATGGAACACCACCACCACCAAGGTTTGTCCATTTCCAGAGGAGTTAAATTGATGGGATTTTTTGTTTGTTGGTTGGTTTTTCAAGACAGGGATTCTCTGTATAACCTTGGCTATCCTGGACTCAGTTTGTAGACCAGGCTGGCCTTGAACTCACAGCAATCCACCTGCTTCTGCCTCCCAAGTGCTGGGATTAAAGGCATGTGCCACCACGCCCGGCTAAATTGATGTTTTAAATCATAAAATGCACTCTTTTTTCCTCATCCACTGCAGCTGTGTTCCACCGTCATTGCGGTGAGGAAAGCGACACAGATTTCTAGGAGTGTCACAGGCCAAAGGCAAGCAGGGCCACACAAATAAATGTGCCTAGGTATAAGAGTGGTTCTCTGCTGTCAGCCTCCTCCAGGGAAGCAAGAGTAAAACTGTGGGCAGGAGGCAGGTGGCCTCCACACACTACGCAATGGCCTCTCCTATGTTCTTCCACATGGCCAGTATCTCAGACATGTGTGTATGCTTTGTCTGAACTGTGCTGCTTATAAAAATCAATCCGATTGCTTCTCTTTGCCCTAAATTCTCAGTGCATGAGCACGGGTTTGCTGATAACTGGGCAGACTTCTGCACCTAGAGAGAACTGACAACTTGGCACATCTCACTCTAGTGCAACTACGCCTGCTCACTTGCCAGCTGTGCCGTTTGTGAAACTCACAAGGAACCCTCAGGTCATAGGGCACATTGTACAGAACACATAGTCCTCCCTGCCCTTTCAGAAGTGGGGTCCAGAGTCATTATATCGGAACGTCAGAAACAGGAGTCCCCTCCCTCTGGCTTTGTGGACTCCAGATGGTCCTTGAACCCTTGAACTCAGGAGCCCTGGTGCACTGCCAAGAAGCACTGGCCTCTTGGGCCCTCTGGGGACACACCAGGAGCATCCAGAGCACCTGAGAAGGTGAGTCATGGATCTAGCCTTCCTCAGGAAAGACCAACCATCCTTTCACTCCAGACCAGACAGGATAAACAGGACAGGGGGGAGGGGGAGGTAGGGTATCAGAAAAGGCTGTGCCTGGTGCTAACGGTCTGTAATCCCAGCTACTCTAGAGGCTGAGGAGAGTTTACAGAGTCCCACACAGCCTCAGCTGCACCCGGAGTCCATGCCTCAAAAGGGTGGGGAGAGGGGAGAGAGTCCAGTGTAGGGTATAGGCTAGCATGTGTATCCCCAGAATCAAAGAAGAAATTGTCACTGGGAACAGAGACTGTCCTCTGGCTGCCCAGGCAGCTCAGCTAACTGTGACCCTGTCAGTGCTGTTATTTGAATTTTAGATGGCTTCAAGGTAGGAACAGTATACACATCTTCTAGAAATGCTTTATGTATGTGTTTTACCTGTATGTGTGTCTGAGCATCATGTGTGTGCCTGGTGCCAGAAGAGGGCGTCAGACCCCCTGGCCCTGGAGTTACATTTGGTTGGGAGTTGCTATACAGGTGCTAGGAAAAGACCCCAGGTCCCCTGAAAGAGCAGCCAGTGCCCTTAATCACTGAGCCATCTCTCTGGCCCCATTTTTTCCCTCCTTGTCTGCTTGCAGAGTCTAGAACTAATCTGTGTACTTTTGCTTCTGCTGTTAAGAACAAAATTGGAGGGGCTGGAGAGATGGCTCAGTGGTTAAGAGCACTGCCTGCTCTTCCAAAGGACCCAGGTTCAATTCCCAGCATCCATATGGCAGCTCACAACTGTCTGTAACTCCAAGATCTGAAACCCTCACACCAATGCACATAAATTAAAATTAAATAAAATATTAAAAAAAAAAAAAGAACAAAATGGGAGCTGGGTGGTGGTGGCGGCAGCGGCGGCGCACGACTTTAATCCCAGCTCTTGGGAGGCAGAGGCAGGCAGATCTCTGTGAGTTCGCCAATCTGGTCTACAGAGTGATTTCAGGACAGCCAGGGCTACACACAGAGAAGCCCTGTCTCAAACAAGCAAATGAAAAATGTGCCATAAAACTTGAGCTGCTGTGTCTCTTTAGCCGATTCTTTCAAAAAGTGGTCCTGTTTGTCCAAGGATCAAACTGTGGGAAGAAATATAAAGAGAAATGTAAAGAAAAGATAAGGTTTTCTGTTCTCAGGGTATTTTGACAGAGGCCTGAGACACCCACCGTTTCATTCAAAACCTGTCTCAGAGAAAGTGGATTCAAGGATAATATAAACAGATTGGACCAAAGTCTTGGTCACCACAGTCTTAACTGTGGTTACAGAATTCCAATTTACAATGCTGCTGCCTCTTTCTGGTATCTTCAACCACCACCCAACAGATTTCACTCTTGTGACCCCAGTCTCCACAAGGCTTGTTCCATCCAACTACGTGCAGGTAACAACTCATCTGTCAATCAAAGAGCGTGCTCTGTGGGAAGGACCCTGCTGGAACAGCAGCCGAGGAGAGTCTGTAGCCTGAAGTGGGAAGAAAGACAAGGACTATTATGAGGAGAAAGGGAAGGAGTCCCTCAGCCTTGAGCCTGCTTAAAGCATGGCACCATCGGAGAAGCCTAATGAACGACTGTTTAGGCCCCTTCTCCTTCCTTAGCTGTCAACCTGCTTTTCTAGGAACCTTGGCAGAAATCTCTCGCTCTGGATTTATTCAATATTTATACAGTATCTTGCCTGCATGTATGCCTACATGCCAGAAGAGGGCACCAGATCTCATTATAGATGGAATTGAACTCAGGACACCAGGAAGAACAACCTCTAAGCCATTGCTCTAGCCCCTAGACAAGGTCTCTCAATGGGACCTGGGACTTACCACTCAGCTAGGCTGGGTGATCAGCCAGCCCCAGGTGTTTACTTGTCTCTACTGGCCCAGCTATGGGATTAAATAAAATAAATAAATAAATAAATAAATAAATAAATGCATAAGTGCATTCCACCATGCCCAGCTGTTTTTGTTTTGTTTTGTTTTCTGTTTTTGGTTTTGGTTTTTGTTGTTGTTGTTGTCGTCGTTTTCTGGGTTTTTTTTTGGGGGGGGTTGTTTTTTGAGACAGGGTTTCTCTGTGTAGCCTTGGCTGTCCTCGACTCGCTTTGTAGACTAGGCCGGCCTCGAACTCACAATGATCCACCTGCCTCTGCCTCCTGAGTGCTCGGATTAAGGGCATGTGCCACCATACCTGGCTTAGCCCAACTATTTTCATCGGGACTGAACCAAGGTCCTAATGCCTGGCAGGCAAACACTCTACCAACTGAGGCTCTCCCGGCCCCTGTGGCACGTTTTCTTCAGAATACTGTGATGAACTGTGAGTTTTCATTAGCAGAATTTGGCTTCACTCTTTGTAGTTATATTTTAATCATGACTTATCTAAAAGACACTTTAATTGGCAATTAAAACACCCCCATCATGCATACACATAATAATAATTAATAATGAATGTTAAAGTAATTTTATAACTAATTTAAATTATTAATGTTTTTTGTTTTTGGTTTCTTTTGTTGTTGTTTTGTTTTTTTGAGACAGGGTTTCTCTGTGTAACTCTGTAGACCAGACTGGCCTCAAACTCAGAGATCCACCTACCTCAGCCTCCAAAGTGTGTGTGTGAGTATGTGTGTGTGTGTGTGTGTGTGTGTGTGTGTGTGTGTGTGCCTTCAGTTGCAGTCTTTGCTAAATTAAATTCATTATCTTGTGCCTTCTATGGTTTATAGCCTTCTTTTATCAGCTCCATAGATGTATTTCTTCTTGACTCTATCCTATAAAAATAAAAAAAAAAGTAGTTTCAAGCCTCTATTATCTTTCTCCTTCAAAATCTACACCTTTATTACAAAAGAGATTAGAACATAAAGTCTTTACATGTCTATAAATAGAAAATTGTTCCTAACTCTTTCTTTGTAAGTCTTTACATGTCTATAAATAGAAAATTGTTCCTAACTATTTCTTTGCAAACTATTCCAAGTAAGCAGCTATTGTTAAGTCTCTGAGGTCTCCCATATCCTTTCTGGTTCAGACATAAATGGTACATTCCATGAGTCTTACCTGCTCACTGCCCTGGCTCCTTTGAAGGACAGTTTCCATATTTGTAATGAAGAAAGATTGCCAGGATGGTGGGCATTGTGAGTTGCCCTAAGTGTCCTTGTTGCCTGTCTAACATGAGAGGCCAAGAGGGGTGGGCAGCATGTACCAGGCCCCTTGAGCAGGTTAACTTCAGTAGGCCTGGAGTTTTCCTAAGATGTGGAAGGCAGAGCAGACAGCAGCCATACTTCTGCTAGCACGTATGTCTCCCAGGCTCTTCCATGCTGCAATGTCAATGGCCTCTGGTCTCCAGTGTCAAGGATATCAAGGCAGGGCAGACAGTTTTGCCTAGGTTTTGCCAGTGTTGGCCCAAGGTGATCACGAAGTCAACCTCACTCCCTCCAGGTTCATGTACAAAAGCCAGAACCCTCAGTCCCTAAGAATGTAATTATGTTCAAAGGCAGGAACTGCTTTTACAGAGAGATAGTTAAGAGTAGACAGAGCACCAGGCCAGGGCACAGAAGCAACCAAGTGAGGGCCCCTGTAAGAGGAAGAGGCACCACGAACAGGCCACATGTGGACACAGAAAGCCGCCAGCAATCTGCAAGCCAAGGGCAAGAAGATTGAGGGGAGCCCAAACCTGCTGACACTGGCAGAGACTGGCGGTCCGGTTCCTTCTCTGGGCAGGAATGCCAGAGGGAGTCCTGGCTTCTTTTTTTGGTTTTTTGAGACAGGGTTTCTCTGTGTAGCCTTGACTGTCCTGGACTCGCTTTGTAGTCCAGGCTGGCTTTGAACTCACAGCGATCTGCCTGCCTCTGCCTTCCAAGTGCTGTGATTAAAGGTGTGCGCCACCACCGTCCAGTGAGTCCTGGTTTCTTATCTCCTAATCAATTGGCCTGCTTGAAAGCTGAAGGGAGGGTGGGACCGAACTCCAGTCCAGACACTAATTCGTTCTGGTAAATGGCATTGGACGTTGACTCTGGATTTTCCTGGTGGCCATGGGTTAGTTTTCATTCCTCAGTTTCATCTCATTTCCTAAATGTTAGGGTTACAGTATCCGTGGCTGAGGCCCAGTGAGCCTCGTGAAGGAAAAGCTATCTCCTCTCTCCTCCTGACAAAAGAGTGGAGCCTACCTCTGGCCTTGGGTGGACAGCTAACATTCCAGGCTACCCAAAATGTAAGAGTTAATCCTCTGGCCAGGGGACAATCCCTCAATATAGCCACCTTACTGTTGGGGACGGTAGGCCATATGGCCAATGTTTAGCCATCTTGTCAGAGCCTAGGCTCCTATTTCTCCAGTAGTCTGTCATTTGCCAAACACCAGCTGACCCTGTCGTGGTTTGGCAGTTAGACTAAAGATAAGATTTAGACGGAGCCACCCTGTTGTTAGCAGTTAGATTAGATAAAGATAGCAAAATATTTGGTGTAGCAGAATGTTGTGACCTGTTTGGAATTCCTCGCATGTTGAGATAGCCTGCAGCTGGGTTGCCATAGCAATACACTTCCCTGCCCCCCTTGCCTTATAAAACCTTCTACCTGAACAATAAAGTTTGAGAGCTTGATCAAAGGCTTGCTCTTCTTCTTCGTGTCTTGTGTTCTGTCCCTATACAGGAGAATTCTCCTCCCGAGCATTAGTCGAACCCCAGCAGGCCAGGTCACCTTACTACCGAGCTGGGAAGAATAATTTTCCCTTAGTCAGACAATACACTTTCTTCCCCTTAAACCTCACCCTCTGTAAAAGTCTCTGTGAACTTCCCTGTGGCTCTGTGAGGTCTCCCTGCCCTTCTGTGTTCTTTTCTTCTTTATATCTTTATTTCATGCGCTGGTGAGAACCTAAATATGCTTTCTCTGGTACTTCTGTTTTTTTTTTTTTACATATACATTTATATTTCTTACATGTGTATACAATAAACTACCTATAGCAAGAAGAACCATGAAACAATCAGGAATTATATAAATGGTACATTCTTAGTGTTTTGGCTATTTGTATTTGCCAGCCTTGAAGAAAACATCTTTCCTATCTTGATGCATCTAAAATGCTGGCTCTAAATCAATATCTATCATATCTCATCATTATCAACTTAAAACACCTCTCTAGACCAAAAAACATCTTAACTCCTAAGCTTAATGGTAAAACTAAACTATCTGGTCTTCAACCAGAGACTTGAGAAGGAATAAAATTAATTACCTGAATAGACAGGAAGTGCAGATAAGCAGTTTCCCAAATGAGAAGATGACAGAGAGTTTGCTACCTGAACAGTCACCCAAAACTCTCTATAACATTGGAGCATCATCTTTAGCCTTCTGGCCTAATATATCTGACAGACATATTTGTGAGGCAGGAATTATTGAGGACTTGCTTACCCTCTCTTGGCAGAATTTGGCTGTCAACTCTGCCTGCATCCAAGCTTGTTCTTTTTTAGGCAGAGTTCTGTTTGTGGTAGAAATGAGGACATTTTTTCCCAGCAGCTTGTTTGCCACATTTGAAGCCATCTCCATAAGGAGGTTCTTTGATGTTCATCATCCTTTTTGAGGTAGGCTGGGTGTTGCCAGGAGTTAACCTGTCTCGTCAATGAATCTAGGGTACAAATCCTGGCTGTTGGGATTGTCCTACATGATGTCATATGTATGATCCGGAGACCAGCTTTCCTGTCCCCATAGGGATGCTTCCCTTCCCAGTGTAGATCAGGCTGGCCTCCAACTCACAGATCCACCTGCCTCTGCATCTCCAGTGATGTGAATTAAAGGTGTGTGCCACCAAACCTATAATGATTAAAGTATTTTTTTTTTTCTTCCCCAAAATCTTAACCCAGCTAGGTGTGGTGCTTTATGTCTTTAATCCCAGCACTTAGGAGGCCAGAGGTGAGTAGATCCATCTCTGTGAATCTATCCCTGTATTACAGGCCAGTCTGGTCTACATAGTAAGTTCTAGGACAGTCAGAGCTACATAATGAGACCCTGTCTCAAAAACAAAGCAAAACAAAAAAACAAAAAGCAAAAGCAGCTAGAGCTGGTGGCACACGTCTTTAATTCCAGCACTCGAGAGACAGAGGCAGGTAGATCGCTGTAAGTTTAAAGCCAGCCTGGTCTACAAAGTAAGTTCCAGGACAATCAGCACTAAGAGGTACACAGAGAAACCTTGCCTCGAACAAACAAACAAACAACAACAAAACATAAACAAAGCTGGGCATGGTGGCACAAGCCTTTAATATCAGAGGCAGACAGATCTCTGGGTTTGACCCCCAGCCTGATCTACAGAGTAGGTTCCAGGATACTGGGTATACACAGAGAAACTGTCATTAAAGACAAAAAGGAAAACAAAACTAAACAACAACAATAAACCCACTGCACTTATTTGTTTGTTTGTTTATTATTTTTGTTTTATTAGACATATAAGTGGACAGCACTCAGTAGCTATGGAGGACATACAAACAGAAGATGAAATAACAAAAATATAAAAGTCTTAAGTATTTCTGGGAAGCCATCGCCACTGGAGGCAGTAACAAGTTTCCACCGAAAAAAAGTAATTTTTGATAAAGATGATGATGGTGGTGGTGGTGATGATTTTGATGAAGAGGAAGCAAGCTGAAGGGAAAGCTCGTAAAGAAATCTGTATGAGCCGGGCGTGGTGGTGCACACCTTTAATCCCAGCACTTGGGAGGCAGAAGCAGGTGGATTGCTGTGAGTTTGAGGCCAGCCTGGTCTATAAAGTGAGTCCAGGACAGCCAAAAAAGGAAAGAAATCTGTATGAGATACTCCAGCAAAAGATATACAGGAACCAGACAGAATGGAAAGGACTTCAAAACCATCAACACACGATCAAAAGGTCAACGGTGCTTAAAAAAAAACTCCTACGACACCAAAAGGACCTAGTTCTATAGAAGACATTAAGGCAAACATGCAAACACGTACAGACAAGGGAGTTTCTCTTCCCTAAGTGGAAGCCACACTCACTAACTGTGTGAGGAATTGCTTCCAGGTAACAGAGCAGGAGGAGGCTATTGGAGATCTCTGGCTGTGGAGGAAGTCTGTTTAAGAAAATGGTTTGAACAGTCTAAAATTGGGGGCTGGAGAGATGGCTCAGGGGTTAACATATATTGTTCCTCCAGAGGACCAAGGCAGATGCCTAGCAACCAAATCAGGTGTTTGTAACTAACTCTTGCTCCAGGCCAGAGCCTCGGCGCACACTTACAAGTCAGGTTTTTTTTTGTTTGGTTGGGTTTTTTTTTTTTTGTTTTTTGTTTTTTGTTTTTATCTTTTTTTGGGGGGGGGATTGTTTTGTTTTGTTTTTCAAGACAGGATTTCTCTGTGCAGCCTTGGCTGTCCTGGACTCTCTTTGTAGGCCAGGCTGGCCTTGAACTCACAGTGATCCTCCAGCCTTGCCTCCCTAGTGTTGGGATTAAAGATGTGTGTCACCACCCCCGGCTCTAATAATAAGCTTTTAAAAACAAAGCACTGTCATGCCTCTAAAATGTTAAAGAAGCTATTTAATGTAAGAAACAAAGCAGTTCATTTCTGTAGCAGTTGATTCCCAGCTGTCCTTCCCATAATGCAAAGTGTGAACTTTCCCCACTGTGTTTGATCGATGTTTTGCAGGTTCTCCTGCCAAGAATGTGCTGTCTAAACGCCTCTTCAGCTTTCAAGGCTGGATTCCACCCTTTGCTTCGTTGAAAGAATGTATGGAATGTTATGAAAGGACCTAGAAATCCTGATGGTCAGTCATGAAAACGTTGGGAAGACGGAAATGCATGTGTGGAATAAACGTAGTATTTTACCTTTTGTTTGTTTGTGTTTGTTTTTCAAGACAGTTTCTCTGTGTAGCCTCGCCTGTCCTGCAGCTCGCTCTGTAGACCAGGCTGGCCTCAGATCCGCCTGCCTCTGCCTCTCAGGTGCTAGTATTAAAGGTGTGCACCACAGCCCAGCTTTTCGCATTCTTTTAAAACTGCATTTCATGTGTTTGAGGCAGGCCATCGTGTAGCTCAGGCTGGCCTCAAACTCACTATAGCCAAGAATTACTTTGAAGTCCTAATCCTGCTTCCATTTCCTAAATTGAGAATATGAACATGTGCCACCTTGCTGGGGGTTGTGTGGCGCTGTGGACGGAGCCCAGGACGTCGTGCATGTTGAGCAAGTGTTCTCCCAACTGAGCTACATCCCAAGCCCCAAATTTCATATTTGCAGTACTATTTCACCACATGCTCGCCAGCACTGAGTCATCAACACGATTAATACCAATCGCTGCCAATTTTTTGTTTGTTTTGTAGCCCTGGCTGTCCTAGAACATGCTCCGTAGATCAGGATAGCCTTGAACTCAGTGATCCACCTGCTTCTGCTGGGATTAAAGGCGGGTGCCACCATACTCGGCCAATTCTACCTGTTGTTTGGAGTCTTGTTTCTGTTTCCAGTACAGCCGAACATGCCTGACCTGGGCTCTCTGACTTCTGGGTCAGGGGTTCTCTGGCAAGCCTAGCTAACACGCTCAGGGCTCAGCGGCCGAAATCCTGGGCCCCACCGCGAGGGTGCGCTGCGACCTCAGGTCCCAGGCGCGCACCAGGCCCGGGCGGTCCGCGGGGGCAGTAGTGGGGCGGGGTACGGAGCAAAGGTTGCCTCTTAGCCCAGAGCCTTCTCTGCAACTCGGCGGCATCATGACGGTTGGCGCCCGTCTCCGAAGCAAGGCGGCCAGCAGCTTCGCGCGCCGAGGGCCCCTGGGGCGATCGCGCTGCGCCGGCGACGAGGAGACGGATGCCATCGTAGAGCACCTGGAGGGCGAGGACGAAGACCCGGCGAGCCAGGGCTGTGAGCGCGAGGAGGACGGGCGGCGTGCGGGGATCCCGAGCGCGCGCAGGGTGCACCTTGCTGTGCTGCCTGAGCGCTACGAGCCCCTGGAGGAGCCCGGGCCAGGCGCCAAGCCCAAGAAGAAGTACCGGCGAAAACTGAAGAAGTACGGCAAGGTAGGTTCTCACGACCTGGCCGCCCTGGTCGAGACAGAACCCGGAGCTGCTCTGGGTGGAGAGTTTTGCCCGCGTTCTCTGCAGCAGGGACAGTGACTTTGGAGGGTAGCGCTGAGCGCGCAAGGCTTAGGCAGGCAGGCCTCTGTTCCCAGTTGTAGCTGGTGGGATTGGTGAAGCCATGGTAAGGTTAGGGTGGGTGGCTTGGAGCCGCATGACCAGTGGGAAGTTGCAGTACAGGTCTACTACCCTCTCCTGGCCGCCCCGCCACGTGAGAACGTTAGCTTTCCTGCTCCCTAACCCAGCACATACCTAGCACCTGTGGATTCTCCCTTTCCCCTCTAATCAACTATCTCTGCACTCAGGAATTCAGATGTTCTGCCTGCCTTTTGCTTTAATGGGAGGAGACGTGAGAGAGCAAGAGGAAAGATGGATGAGGACTTTCAGGGTAAATAGTTCTGGTTTCTAGTGCCCCTGCCTGAGGGGAGAGTAGGATTGCCCTCTTGGCCTGGACAAGGCTAGGGAGAGTGGCGGGGAATCACAAAACTCATTGATTGTGTCCTGGCCAAAGTCCTCCGGGCCTCGTCTAATTTACTGTCCGTTTATCAGTAGCCTTTGATAAGTGACCTGTATGATACGGAGGCATTCGGTACCTTGCCTATTTAGTTTATCATACTGAATAATATGGCCGCACTCCCTCCCAAGCAGGCAGTGGTGAAATACATTGTTGAAGAGAGACTTTTGAGAGAAAGAAGTCATCTGAAAGTGAATTGATGACACTGGTTCCTCAGTTGGAGGCTGGCATTTGGAGAGGTTTTGAGGGTGGCCACTCTGTGCCAGGCATTGTGCATACACTATAAATGCAAAAATGAATCCTAACAGCTGGTGGGGAAAGCCCACAGCTCACCAGGGAGATGTGGCAGAGCTGAGAATTTAGCAGTCACAGTGAGGCTAGTAAAATCTCGGATGCCTTCAAATCACCCTGACATGGACACTGGGCAGAAGGAGAAAAGATAAGGCTTTAACACGAAGCCAACGCAAGGGAACCCACATCTGTAATCCTAGGCACTCTGGAGGTCAGAACAGGATGATTGACAGTACAGGGCTAGGCTGCGCTATATGACAAGATCTTATCAACAAAGAGGCACCAGGCCCCACTTATTAGGATGGCTATTCTTAAAAAAGACAAAGTCAGCCAGGTAGTTGTGGTGCACACCTTTAATCCTAGCACTGGGGAGGCAGAGGCAGGCTGATCTCTGAGCTTGAGGCCAGCCTGGTCTACAGAGAGTTCCAGGACAGCCAGAGCTATACAGAAAAATCCTGTCTTAAAAGCAAACAAAAATTTGGAAAAATAGTCCAAAATAATTTTTGGTTACCCTAGAGAGTTCCTAGCTTTAAAAACAAAACAAACAAACAAACAAACAAACAAACCCCAGAAAACTGGAAACAGCTACTCAAGCAATTGTTTTATTTCAAATTTTCATGTGTATGACTGTTTTTCCTTCATAAATGTTTATGGGGCAAATAATTTCACACACAAGTTCACAGAAATATCACTTACCAATGGCCAAAAGGTAAAAACAATCCAAGTACTTAAGAGTGGATGAACAAAATGTGCGCTAGACACTGGACTATTATTCAACAGCCATAAGAAGGAACAAAGCACAAATCAGCTGCCACGTGGCTCAACATGATGTTAAGAAAACCAGACCCACAGGTACATATCTCCATGGTTTTCTTCATATGAAATGTCCAGATAGGTAAGTCCAGACAGAACATAGATGTTGATTTTAAGGGACTGGGCAGAGACATAGAGATACCTGCTGTGTGTGTAGCTTTCCTTCTGAGATGAGAATGTTCTAGAAGTGGACAGGACTTTATAATGTTACATGTCATAAAGGCATTCAGTGCCACTAACATTTTCACTTTGTAAAATCATTTATTATGTACATATGTTTTTGCCTACATGTATGTCTGTGCCACTTGCCTCATGCCCACAGAGGCCAGAGGAGAGCATCGATTCCCCTGGAACTGGAGATACATATGGTTGTGAGCCATGTTGTGGGTGCTGGGAACTGAAACCAGGCCCTCTAGAAGAGTAGACAAAGCTCTTAACTGCTGAGCCATCTCTCCAGCCCCAACTTTTTCACTTTAAACTGGTTGGTTTTATATTACATGAATCTGTAAGTGTGTGTCTGTGTGTGTGAGACAGAGAGACAGACAGACAGACAGACAGACAGTGACATGGAAAGGGGTTTGGTTTTTCGACCAGAACAAAGAGAGAAGAAATACACTAGCTCAGTGGACGCAAAAAGTCCAAATAAGATTATAGCCCCAAGTGAGGGGTCAAAAGAGTCATCTTGGATTCCACTTTTCTCAGGCCAGCTAAGAGAGTTCCAGGCTCCAACAAGAAGGAAGAAAACCAAGGAGCCGCTCCCCTTTTCTGCAAAGCCACAAGAACAGCCACGGCTCCTGCAGAGAACGGGAGGTGATCTGTCCTAGCCTCAGGTGCCAGGCCAGAAGCTTTCTTTTAAAAATGAATAGCTCCAATTATTGGTTATTACGAAATGTGTTTTCTTTTAGTTCCCATTCCTGTTAACTTCTCAGATCCTTCACATGAGCCCCTTCCTGCTTCTATTTAAGGAAAGCTGTTGGCCTTTGTGAGACATGAAAGAGCAGGCTCAGTCCCCTGCTGCCCACCCACCTCCACCAGTGTGGTCCCATCCAGGGGCCAACCCTCCACTGTGTTGGGCCAGCCTTCGGGAAGCCTTTGTGCCTGGACCTCTTGTAGAGACCAATGTTCCCAGTTGACTTTAAAGGAATAATTGCATTCCTACTGTGCACTTATTACCATTAAAGTACCGTCTGCAGGGCACTGGGGCAGGGAAGGAATTGGCTGGCAGTGTTCCGCTAGGAGGTGGATATCTGTTCCCTTTGTTATGTCCGGTGCTGAGTCCCCTCGGCAACCTTGGGAAGCTAGGGTTGGAAGTGAAGAGTCAGACAGCGGAAGAGCTGGGAGGGAGGCTGGCCTGGCCCCCTCCTCTACATATCTGTGGTGGGCGAGAAGTACGGATCATGCATGCCTCAGAACTCAGCTGAAAATAACAGGCCGCCCTTGCAGGCGCTCTTGAGAGGCATGTGGAGAAGTGTGGTAAGAAAAAGAGTTGTGTTAAAGCCGGGAGTGGTGGCACATGCCTTTAATCCCAGCACTCGGGAGGCAGAGGCAGGTAGATCACTGTGAGTTCGAGGCCAGCCTGGTCTACAAAGTGAGTCCAGGATGGCCAAGGCTACACAGAGAAACCCTGCCTCGGGGGGAAAAAAAACCACAAAGACTTGTGTTAATCAGGAAGCTGGGAAAGGGTTGGAGGGTAAAACAGAAAGTGTCAGGTAAGCCAGTGGCGCACACCTTTAATCCCAGCACTCAGGAGGCAGAGGCAGGAGGATTGCTATGAGTTTGAGGACATCCTGGTCTACAAAGTGAGTCCAGGACAGTCAAGGCTACACAGAGAAACTCTGTCTCGGAAAAAAACAAAAGAAAGTATCAGGTAACTCAGGTGCGGTATTGCAGGCTTGTAACCCCAGCACTCTGGAAACTGAGGTAGGAAGGTCAGGAATTCTTGGCCAACCTGGGCTACATAGTGAGTGAGACCCTGTCACAAACAAACATAAAACAACAGCAGCAGCAACAACAACAACAACAAAACGACACACACAAAAAGAAAAGTAGAAGAATTGTCCTCATGTTTGAAGTAGGGGCCAAGAGGCAGTCTACCAGATTGAGAGCTACATGGCTGTCCAATGGCCTATGACCTTGGGCTTGCCTTCTCCTCACTGCCTCCACTGTACCTCTGTACCACCTGATAATAATGAGGGCTGAGTGGCGGTGGTGCATGCCTTTAATTCCAGCACCCAGGAGGCGGCAGCAGGCTGATCTCTGAGTTCAAGGCCAACCTGATCTACAGGGTGAGTTCCCAGAACCGCTGGGCGACGCTGTCTCCAAAAGTAAACAAACAAGAGGACTGGGCTGGGAAAAGTATGTACCAAGTAAGGACGAGAATCCAGATTTCAGCCCCAGAACCAGTAAAAAGCTTGGCACAGTGGCACATACTTATAACCCCAGTGCTGGGAGGCAGAGACAGGACGGCAGCCAGTATAGAAGAACCTGTGAATTCAGAGTGGGAGATTGCGTCTCTAAATAATTAAGGCCGAGAGTAATTTAGGAAGTCAATGGACATTGATAGCCTTCCTGACACACAAAGCAGGTCATATTCGTAGCCAATAAATTAATCCATGTGGCTTGGGCTGTGGAGCTGTGGGCTGTGGCCCTTTGAAGGGTGAGTTCTCATTCATTCAAATCTACAGCTGAACACCCACCTCAGGTTGGCTGCCCGAGAGCAACTCAACAGTAGACTTGACTTTGGGATCAATGATATCTGTGGAGAGATGCCTTCTAAATCGGAGGGACGTGGAGTCCCCAGCACCACCGGGGGTTGCCTGAGCTAACATCATCAGCCTGCTCTTTCCTGGCTCTTGGGAGCTCCAGAGGCCATCTTCCTCCCTTTCAAAGCCAGTAGTGTACACCATCACGGTATATTGCATGCCAGCTCAGCTACTGAGTGAGATCCTTCCTCGAAATAAGAAATAAAGCTTCGCTGAGAAATAAGAAACATCTCAGGCTGGTGTATTGCCACCACAAGGCTAAGTTACTCTGTATCAGAAAGAAGTCTGTAAACAGGGTGGTGTGTGGTGGCACATGCCTTTAATCCCAGCACTCAGGAGGCAGAGGTGGAGGCAGATGGATCACTGTGAGCTCGAGGACAGCCTGGTCTACAAAGTGAGTCCAGGACAGCCAAGGCTAACACAGAGAGACCCTGTCTTGAAAAACAAAACAAACAAACAAAAAAAAGAAGTCTGTGTTCTTTGGGGGGCTGACAGTGTGGGCACTGACCCTGCCTGCAGCACTGCCAGGTACTGTTTCTAGTGCTTCCCTGAATAACCTCAATCCTCGTTACCACACAGAAGGCCTACTACACATCCCCATTATACAGACAAGGGAACTGAGGCCAAGGAACGTTAAGGAAGATTTGGGGCTGGAATTCACTGCTGGCTGTGAGTGCAAGGTCACTCACAGACTACCTTCCTTACACAGAGAAGTGTAACATGGGCTGAAGGCCTTGGACCCTGAAGTTATCTTTCTCTGGGGAGGACTCAGCTCTGCCCCACAAAGGCTGTATGGTCTCAAAGACATGAAACTTCCCTGTGTTTTCTTCTTGCTGATCCCTTAAGCCAAGGGCCATCAAGGACGTACCAGTCACCTGAGTCAGACCCAGCTTTGCTCTGTGCAAGGAAAGAACTGTTGGATACCAGTACATGGACACCCCAAATAGAAAGCTGAATGCATGAATCTGATCTGCAGAGTTGCCAACATCTAAGGAATGTTGAAAGTCTGAGAGGTTCTAGGCAGAGAGCGGAAGAGGGCCCAGGGTGGAGGGACAGAGGCCTCGGTGGTTCAAACTCAGTAAGAAGATAAAATGAACAGAGAACATTTGGGGGGAGGAGTGCCCTGCGGAGTAGGGGAGGGCCAGGAGAAGAGGGGCCTACATGATCACAGAGAGATGGGTCTGCTGGGAGCTCAGGGAGAGAGAAGACAGAACCCTGCACGGGGCAGGCAACATGGAGGTTGTAGGCATCCTTGACCAGGCAGTCCCAGGACGGGCGTGGGCAGCAGTCAGTATGAGAAGGAAGACGTGTGGGTGCGGTCAGTGTCAGAGGCTTTTTCACTTGGAGAGCAGAGAGACTGAGCAGGAAGTAAGTGTCAAGGTGTGACCCCTGGCATGGTATAAGCTAAGGAGAAGGGGCTGACAGAGAGGAAGAGAAAGATGCTGGAGAAGAGAAACTAATGAATGCTGGGAAAGAACAAGAGTGGAGGGGACTTGAGAAACAGGGCGGGTTCTCCATGCTTCCACTGGCAGGGTGGGAGAAGCCAGGAGCCAGAGTGCTGAACTTGGAGACGGTGAGGGGAGACTAGCGAATCCCGTGACTCAAGCAGTGAAAGACATCGTCTTCGCTAATGCATAGAGATGTGTGGGGTTGGGAGAGGAAAGGTTGGGGCTCTATCAGAAAGTGAGAGGTCAGCTCACCTGGGCAGATGGGCTGGCTCTACAGCCAGTGGTGGGTATCGTTGTGAGTCTTGTCACAGCGCAACCAGGCTGTGTATTTTGTAGTGAGAGAAATCACAGGGCTGAAAGCCTAGGGGTGTGAGAGGCCAGCTACACAAAGGCCAAAGTCACCAAGAATGACCACAGAATTTGGGGGTGGCAAGAGGATTACCAGGGACCACGGTGCAGTTAGAAGTTAGCCATTAGTAGTCTTAAAGTTTTGACGTAATTCCATTTGAGTTCCTGGGATACCCTCTCTTCTGGCACCACCGTCACCAACGAGGAGCAAGAAGGCGGCATCCAAAAAGCACTGCCTGTTCCTGACCCTCAACAAATGTCAGATTGTTCTAAGGCTAGCACTTGGAGAGTGGCAAAAACTTCCGGGTCACAAGTGTGGGTCAGACCAAAGGAGGGAGTAGGAGCATAGCAAGGACTTGCTGGGCTGTCTGACAAGATGCCTGAAGAAAAATTTGGCCCTGCCTGTGGCGGCCCTGACACTTTCAGCTGGGGAAATGGGGTGAGTCTCAGTTTAAGACAACAAAGGCATTTAGTTTTAGAGCTGGCAGCTTTCATGCTGTTTTTAATAAGGCTTGCGAATTATCTGGAAATGTACTGTGCATGCACACACTGTGCAAGGGGAATGCCTGTTTTGAGCAGGGGTGGGGACCTGGAGCACTACAGATGTGAAGACAGCATGGGGCCTCCGTAGTTTTTTGGTTTTGTTTTTTTCGAAACAGGGTTTCTCTATTAGCCCTGGCTGTCCTGGACTCACTTGTAGACCGGGCTGGCCTTGAATTCACAGCAATCCTCCTTCCTCTGCCTCCCAAGTGCCAGGATTAAAGGCATGCGCCATCAAACCCAGCTAGGGGCCTTGATAGTTTGCTGGCTACATGATGGCTAACGATTCTCTGTGTGTTACAGTGACCCATGAAAGAATCAACAGGTTGCCTCACCTAATTTCGGTTTTTTTCTCTTCCTAAAAATAGAATTTCGGCAAGGCCATCAGCAAAGGATGCCGATACATTGTCATTGGCCTGCAAGGATTTGCTGCAGCTTACTCCGCCCCATTTGGAGTGGCCACCAGCGTGGTATCCTTCGTGCGTTAATCAGAGAGCTACAGGGCAGGCGGCACCAGAATGCTTCTGCCCTGGGGACAGTGTGTGAATCCAGCACTTCAGACTGGGACTCACAGGAACTCGGAAGAGGAACGCTGCTTCGTGCTACACTGCTGAACTGGTTGAGTGTTAGGCAGGAGCCATCCTTGCCGTTCTTGGACATGAGTGGTCAGTCCTGCAGAGAATTAGGCCAAGGTCAGGTTGGGGTTAGGTTAGTTTGCTGCCTGTGCTGATTAGAGCCGTCCTGGGGTACATGCAGGTGGGCCCACAGCAGGTCTGGGGTCTGAGCCACATGAGTAGTGAGTAGGTGATTTTGAGGATGCAGGTCTCTAATGAAATGGTTGCTGGTGGCGACGGGCACTAGCCTTGGCCTACCATGGGGCTCTCACTGAGTACAGCGAGGGAGCTGTTTGTTTCTGAAGTCTTTCTCTCTGCCCCATCTCTTTTCCCCACTAAGACTGGCATTGGGAGTTTAATTACAGGTTGGAGAAGAAAGAAAGAAGGAAGGAAACCATCTTTAAAGACCACGGTGCTTTGAAACCCATGTTCACAGCTGTGTGGGAGCTGTTGAACGTAGATCAAAGTGTGTCGTTTTCACACACATTAAGTATGCAGCAGGCGGCCGGGGTGGGGGGGTGGGGGGGGGTGGGGGGGGGGGGGGGCAGGGAGGAGAGCAAGTTCAGAAGCTGGAAGACTGCAACAGGTTCTTCCAAACCCGAACCTGGGCCAGCATGGACTGAGCCAGCTGCTGTGTTTGGAGCTGGTAGGACACCTGCAGATGTGGCTGGCCACAGCAGTTCACAGTGGCAGGTGCCTAACTCCCCCATTTGGTTGAGGGAGGGAGGGAGGGAGAGAGAGAGAGAGAGAGACAGACAGACAGACAGACAGACAGACAGACAGACAGACAGAGGGAATTGACATGTATATTTAGAGGAGGAATGAGTACGTAAGAGATATGAGGAAGAAAAAGCCTAGAATGACATTGGAGAAGCAATGGAAGTTGGGAGCTAGGGACCCATGGGTGTGATGTAGATTTTCTTGCGGGGGAACGGGGTATGGGCTAGACTGGTTGGATGTGGGGCCAGAGGAAGCTGGGGGACCATGGGCACCGTGGTGGGTTGAGTTCACACCTCTTCAGCCTGCATCTCACTTGAATTCAAAGATTAGTCTAGGCAAGAGTCTCAGGTTTGACACTCGCCGAGCGTAGTTCATAGACGACCACTGAATGCTGGGAGAAGTGGGGAAGGAACTTCAAAGGCTGAGAAGTTTGGGGAATTGTGCTAGTGTGTGTCACAACTGTTTTAAATGTAGCTTACAAGTTCCTCTCTCCATGACCCTTAGCCAACCCCAACAGCAGGCCAGGATTCCAACTTTGCTTCGAGACTATTCAAGATCCAGAGCAGGTCAGAGACCACTCTGCAAGATCAGTGTCAGCCTGTTGGTCCGAGGCTCCCTGGGGCACACAAAGAAAGTCATGATATTCATACCTTACCAATGGGCCCAACCATCTGGCACTGGTGGGTGGAGAGGATGGGAAGACAGACAGAGGGACAGAACAGGAACAAGTGGAGGAGATGGTGGCAGTTGCCACTTAGATTCAGTTTCCCCTCTGGAGACTCCTGTGGAAGATTCCCAGCCCTGGAGCTGGGAAATAAATGGTCTTGCTTTAGCCCCAGTAGTGCAAACTGGTTATGTGACAGAGCAATGCTTGCTGGGTAGCCCTAGGATGGGACATAGAAAGGGAAATAGGAAAAGCCACACATGCAGTTTAGCTGGATATAGGAAGAAATGCGAGGCTTGCAGGATGCCCACCCTGCCACCCTCCTGATGCCGCTGAGCCCTAGGGAGCCCACAACATCCTGCCAGGTAGGGAGGAGTGTGAGCCAGGCAAGGGATGATCAGCCAAGTTGGGTTCTCTCCTTGGGAGTCTCTTCCTCCCCACCTCCCAAATTGGAAAATCAACAAAGCAATGCGCTTCTGGCCCTGTGCCTCTCTCAAAGTCTGGCTAAGAATTAACTCAGAAATGGCCAAAGTCAAAAGCTCAAAGGGGGTGTCCTAGGACTCGGCCAGGTTTGCTGCAAGGTGGACTTCAGCCTCTGGAGCATGCCGTGCAGTCCCGTGGGCTGCGTGGGACTCTTGGTTCTGTGGGCTCAGTTTTACGGCTGGAAAAGTTGGTTCATGTGCAGACTGCTGTTTTGCTTTTCTGGTTGTTCTCTGTGTCCGGCAACGGGGCCCACACCCTATTGCAACTGAGGTTAAGAGCTTAGCTTTCCTATCACTGGCTTCCAAACCCTTCCTCTGTATCCCTCTCTTGCCTTGTGTAAATAAAGTCCCAGCATGTCGAGTTTTCCTATGTATCAGGGGCTGTGCCTTCCCTTGTTCTCTGTCCTGAGGGAGATACTGCTGCGGCTCCAGCAGGTCCTGGGAATGCCATGGTGGATCCTGGACCATACACACCCCACACACACCTGCAGGGTTAAAGGCTACATTGCCCAGAATCTCTCAAAACAGGCTCCAGGGTGAGGAGCCACAGTCTTACCATCTGTTACAAATGAAAGTTTTCCAGAAACCTTGGAGCCAGGAGTCTGCATTTCCCCACAAGCTAAGAAGCCTCTGGTCTCTGCCTTGCTTGGGAAATGCCGTTGCTAATAGGCCTCCAGGGAGAGTGCCGGGCCAGTAGAGTGGGCCCTGGGTGTCAGTCACGCTGGCATGTTGCCACACACTCCTGCTCACTGAATCCTCACAGAGAGTGGATGTTGGCTCTAGTTCCTTAACAATTAGACTTCATAGCCGGGCGTGGTGGCACACACCTTTAATCCCAGCATTCAGGAGGCAGAGGCAGGCGGATCGCTGTGAGTTCGAGGCCAGCTTGGTCTACAAAGGGAGTCCAGGACAGAGAAACCCTGTCTAAAAAAAAAAAAAAAAAAAAAAATTAGACTTCATTATGAATTTCTTAAAGGAAGGTATCTTCCTTACAACCCCACTGTCCTAAACAGGAGGGAAAGGAGATTAAGAAGAACAAGAATGAAACCTTCAGGGTATCCGTTCCATGGGGCGAATCCCTTGGTGTAACTCTCCGGAAACGTTTGCAGATCTACCTGACAGAAACAAGCCTCACTGCTCGTGGTCCTGTAGTCCGAACTCCAGCCACCTCCTCTCCCCATCACTTGCTTCTTCCTTCCTCTCCTTCGCCCCCCCCCCCCCGCCCGCTGTCAGGCAGGAACCATTTATCTGGGTCTCTGCTCAGTCTGTCACAGATGCTTCTCTCAGTGGGGCATCAGTGGTGTCTCCATGGGGTCAAGCCACCCAAGATTGCTTTCACCTGGAGCCCAGTCACATTCCTTCCACAGGTAGAGGTTAAGCAGATGATAAGCAAGTGGTCCTGGGTAGCCATCAGATTACCCAGCAAGGCAAGTTCATGGGGACAAGTCCCTACATGTTGGGGATGGAGTAGATCGGTGACAGAGTTCTTATCATGGGAACGCTAGGGTCCATCTCCAGGGGAAAAAAAGAATTCAGATCATGACTCACACCTCAAGCAGGGGAGGTGAAGTGCAACCATTGGACTTGGGTGTGGCAGCAGACATCTCTTATCCGAGCACTGCAGAGATATGCAATGAGTCTTCTGCCGCCCTGGAATGCCCCACCCCCACCCCTGCACCCGGTCTCCCTGCCCAGCACCTGTGTCTGGTCGGAACTACCAGATGGTATCTGTGACCAAGAAGCAGGACTAGAACTCAGGCCTTGGCTTTCACGCATCACTATGGCCATGGAACCTTCCATTAGGCCAGTGGTTCTCATCCTTCCTGTCCCTCATTTTGTAGTGACCCCCAAGCATAAAATTATTTTTCAAGATAGGATGTCTCTGTGTAGCCTTGGCTGTCCTGGAACTCACTCTGTACACCAGGCTGGCCTTGAACTCACAGAGATCCACCTGCCTCTGCCTCCCAAGCGCTGCGATTAAAAGCGTGCACCACCACACCCGGCTCATAAAACTATTTTGGTCGCTACTTCATAACTGCAATTTTGTTACTGCTATGAATCTTAATGTAATGTAAATATCTATGCTTGCCAATGGTCTTAGGCCACCCCATGAAAGGGTCCCTTGACCCCCAAAAGGGCCTTGACGGACAGGTTGAGAACCTCTGCATTAGGCAGTCGCAGTTCAGCGTTAGTATTTAGATTAACTTTTCTGCTTCTGCCTCTGCGGGAGAGGAGGGAACTGAGGGCTTCACAGTATCTGGAGCTCGAATAGAGCTTCCTGGTAAATGATAAAATGTAGGTACAGGTCAGGTCCAAGGACCTCAATATTCCTGTATTTCAGGGGCTCCATGGTTTGCCCGAAAGCCAAATGGTTCCTGAGCTTTTTCTTTCTTTCTTTCTTTCTTTCTTTTTTTTTTTTTTTAAGTCTCTAGCTCCCTTAATTTTTTTTTTTTAAAGAAAAATGTGGAGAAATAAATATCAGGTTTTGTTTTTAAATTTGGAGGCAAAAAATTGTTTTTGAGCCAAATCACTGGTTGCACATCTCAGCAAAAGGAAAAGCAGATCTGAAGCTCTCCCACAGGGCCCAGGGCCAAAACCTGGCAGGAACAGCAGCCATGCAGGGGAGGGGGGGGGGGGCAGGGCAAGAGAACAAAGGCTTGTTGGCAGGGCCTGAGCCAAACCCGTGCCCCTGGGGGGCTTCAAGCTCCAACCTTCACCTCCAGCTCCAGAGGGAGCCTGTTCGGCACCTGGAGGACTCACTTTGCTTTTAAAAACAGGGTTTTCAGGTGATTTCCTCTTCTGCCCCTGGTAACCAGGCTCAAAATAGATGCACCCAGTTCAAAGCAGACAGAAGTCAAAGCCACGCCTTGGGTGGGGAGTTGATCAGCATTAGAGGGCTTGCCTGGTATGTGCAAGGCCTTGGGTTCTGTCCCCAGGACTACGATAAGTAAATAAACAGGTAAATAGATTGTTAGTTAGAACCAAAAGACTGGACAGAAATTGAGTTGCAGGGCCACGCTTCCTTCACTGGCTAACTCTTCAAAGCCAGGGTACTTTCCACCTGGCACTTAACTATCTTCGCTCATAATTGAAATAAACAACTTGTTTTTGGTTTTGATGTTCAGAGTTGTTGCAAAGGCAGAATGTGGGAGGGTAACGGGGGAGGGGGGGTCAGGGGGGGAGGAAATAAGAGGACAAGAGTGGAAGGGATCAGAAAGCAACACAAGCCAGGTTTTCATCCCGACACTTGGGAGGCAGGGGTAAGAGGCTCTCTGTCAGTTTGAGGCCAGCCTGGTCGAAATAATGAGTTCCAGGACAGCCAGGTCTGCATAGAGAAACCCTGTCTGAAAAAAGAAGTAAGAAACCACTATGTTCATGTATGAAATTACCAACGTAATTAAAAAATAATCCAGTGGTGAGATTACCTCATTTACTATTTATTTCTTTATTTTAAAAAGGAAATAACCTATTAAAGAAACATGCTTACAAATTTATCTTCTTTAATGGCTTAGTGAGGAGAAAGGGGCATATAAGTTCATTGAAAACTTTCTCCATAACTCTTACTCTTTTAAAAGAAATCAGGCTTGAATGTGTCTCCCAGTGTTTTTATTTAACTGGGTCTATGAACCATTCACGGAGACCAGGAGCCCTTCTGCCATCTCCAGTTCTGCACACAGGGATCAGAGGGAAAGAGCTAAGCTGTGCACAACCTCTAGTTCAGAAATGAGGTGCCGAGACCATGCTGGGTGTTTTATCATTCACTCGGCTCCCAGTTTCATTCTCAATAATCTTATCTGAGGTTGATAGATGAGAAAAGGAGAAACTGAGATGTTATGGAGGACCCCTTGGACGCCGCATCCAGGGGTCTTGCTCAATGTTGGTGTTGTAACAAAACGTCTAAAAAAACAAGTCACAGGAGTCAAGGTTGGCTTTGGCTCCTGGTTTCGGAGTTCTCTGTCCATGGCTCTGAGTTTTAGGTCTGTGGCAAGGTAAAAACATGGAAGCCCATGGCTGAGAAAAACCACTTAGCTCAGTGGTAGCCAAAATGCTGAGAGAAGAGGCCGGGCAGGGTCAAGTTACACCCTTCCAGGCACCTACTGATGGGTCCCCAGCATCTCCAATAATATTGTCCAACTGTATCCACTGTGGTTCAACCCAGCCATAATGTCAGTCCTCATTGGTCCATCCTGATTATAGTCCCCAGAGTCCACCCCTGTACTGGGAGCTGTCCCCTTTGGGAGGACACACGTGCAAACAAACACCAGCAGAGGCTGCAGCCAGGACTGAGCAAGGCTCAGCTGCCTCTGGTTTGCATTTCCTCTGAGGCTCCTGGCACCCCCAGAGACCGTGAGGAAGAGAAGCCTCTTCATTTTCCTCATTTCTTGTTCTGAGACAGAGTCTCACACTAGCCATGCTGGTCTGAAACTCACTGTGGAGGCCTCACGGGCCTCAAACTTGTGGTAATGCTCCTGCCTTCACCTCCTGGTGCTGGGATTAACAGACGTGAGCCAGCACACCCAGATAGAGAGGAGCTTTGGAGACTGTCACACTGCCCACAAATGGCTTGTCATGTTACTGTTGCTCAGGCAGTTAGGATGACTCCAGGAGAGACTTGATGTGCTAACCAGTCTGTCATACTCTGTCATCTGAGAGCCTGCACATGTTCACCCACTGATCCACTGCAGGGCACAGAGTGAGACACAAATCTAGGCCAAGGAAGGGATGTGTGACACCGACTGTTCAACTGGCTTCACTGATGCTCTGTGGCTGGTCATTTTGCTCCCTTTTTTCATCTCAGGGGCTACATGGGCTGCAGGTAGACACCTATGTAACCAGAAGGCGCTGGCATCCGACAAACTTGCCTTCCAATCATCTAAGCAGTGACCTACACTCTTTTAACTTCCTTGACTTTCAGGGTTTGTTTTGTCTCCTTTGCAAAGGAGAGCAAACAGTATCTACTTCCAAGGCTTACTGGGGAAGGTAAATATGAAGTGTATTAGGAACCTTCTACTGGCACTGAAGGGAGAACTGCGTCGCCCCACAGGACCCCGGGATCCACTCCTCACTACCGAAAACCAAGCCAAACCAACAAACCAAGGAGCTGGCGAGAAGGCTCAGTGGGTAAGAGCCTGCTGTGTGTGAATGAAAACCTGAGCTCAGGCCCTATGTAAAAAGCTGAGTGATGCTGCATGGGAGCCTGTGTGTCACCCAGCACTGTGGTGGCCTGCGACAGGAGGATTCATTACTGCAGCTTGTTGGCTACCAGCCTAGCCCAGTGAAAGATCCTATCACAAATGACTAAGAGGGAACATGACAGAACAAAGACATGTGATATCTTCCTCTGACATCCACATGTGCACACACAGCACAGGCACCTACCCCACATATGTGCATAACACATACACATGTGCCCACACACAGGCACAAGCACCTGCCCCTACATCTGTGCATAACACACTCACACATGCATACACAGGCATAGACACCTGTTCTCACATATACGCATAACACACACACAGGGACACAGGCACCACTCCCACGCACACACAACAGCTGGTATGTGGGCTACAACATACATTCACTGTAGTGTGCTTTCCTTTAGCAGCCCCTCCAAGCCAAGTTCTCTCTTCCCTTGCCCCCTCGCTGTACTGTGGGAGGAAGGCATGAGCTGAGATCTCAAGCTGGGGGGTGAGTGCTGTTGGGGGGAGGAGGAAGGAGGAGTAGACCAAACTCCCTGCCTGGTGCAGGAGAGACCCAGATGACTTTTGGCTTGAGAACAAGGAGGCTAGAACAGCAGGAGGTGGGCTGCGGTCAGTGGGGCGTTTGGAGCAATAGGACATGGGTTCAAATTTCCTCAAGAAGGTTTGCTTGAAGCTTTGGGTCTCAACCGGGCACCCAGAAAGAGAAGGACCTCACCCCAAACTTCTTCCCATTTGTCCCTGACTGCATTTCTCCTGGACACTCAAACCTGGCTTAACTGCATCAAGAGAAGAAGAGGCTGTGCTGGAGAGAACCCAAGGATGGTTTCTTAGGCTCTGGGAGCTCAGGAGGGGTCCAGGGATCACTGCTCATGACAAGCAGGACCACAGTCTACGGACTCAGCCATAGAATAAAACAGTGTAAAAGCACACTTTCCTTAGCCACCCCCTGTTGCAGGGTGAACTGGAAAACCCTGTTTCTTGTTGTGGTGTGGCTCAGCTCTAGCACACACCTTTAACCCAAGGGCTTTCTGTAAACAAGAGCTAAAGTCAATCATGGGTCAAGAGGTGGAGCCAGGAACCAGTTGACAGGGAATGAACATAAAAAGCGCAGGAAGGAGAGACATTGAGTTGAAGGGTATTTAAGATAGATTGGAGAAGGAAGTGCTTTTTCCTTCTGGTACATTGGTGGAGTAGGAAAGTCAGTTGGGTGCTTTCTCTGCCTCTCTGAACCATCAAGTTTTCACCCCAGCATCTGGTTCCTGAGTCTTCATTGGTAAAATTGAACAATTGGGATTTTGTTTTAAAACAACAACCTACAGCCTCTTTGAAATGTGTGTGTATTTTAAATTTCTTGGGTTCATTTTTGCTTATTTGATGTGTGTACATGCATGCACGTACACCATGACGTGCTTGTAGAGGTCAGAGGACAGCTTGTGGGAGCCAGTTCTCTTCTTCTACTATGTGGGTCTCAGAGACCATCTTTAGGATGCAGAGCTTGGTGACAAGTGCTTTTAGCTACTAAGCCATATCTCCCACCCGTTGTGTGCTTATTATGTAACAGATCAGTACTGAGCACCTGATGATGCTGTGCAGGTGTGTGGTTGTGTGTCCTGGCATCGGACGTGACCACTGCTGTCACCCTCCGGGGTTTCATGTACTGGATGATGACACTTGGAGAACTAAGTTAGGGTTTCTATTGCCACAAGAAAACACTGTGACCAAAAAGCAAGCTGGGGAGGAAAGGGTTTATTTAGTCCATCATTGAAGGAAACTAGAACAGGAGCTCAAACAGGGCAGGAAGCTGGAGGCAGGAGCTGATGCAGGAGGCCATGGAGGGGTGATGCTTACTGGCTTGCTCCTCATAGCTTGCTTTGCTCAGCCTGCTTCCTTATAGGACCCAGGACCACCAACCAAGGGGTGGCACCATCTGTAATGGCCTGGGCCCCCCCCCCCCCCCGTCAATCACTAATTAAGAAAACACTCTACAGGCTTGCCTGTAACCCTATCTTATGGAAACTTGGGGAGCAGGGGGGCTCGACAGAGTTTGTGTTGCCTGGCTATCCTGGAATTCACTCTGTAGAACAGGCTGGCCTTGAACTTAGAGATCTGTCTGCCTCTGCCTCCCAAGTGCTGAGACCAACGACACATGCCACCACTGCTCAGCAATGGGGACATTTTCTTAACTGAGATTTACTCCTCTCTAATGACTTTAGTTTGTGTCCAGTTGACATAAAGTTATCCAGCACAGAGGCATGTAAGGAACCGCCTTGAGGAGAAGCAAGCAGGACTGGGCCAGGAAAGGAGCTGGACTGTTGTGCCCACCTGCCCAGATCTCAGCCCACCACACAGGAAGCCCTGAAGTTGCCTGGCCTTCGGGATGTGTTGGACATGCCTACTCTGGCCTCTTCATGCCTGAGCTGCCCTGGCAAGGACGTGCACCTTCAGAGGAGGCTCTGAAATGATGCTTAAAACAGGTCCTCACTGAATAGTGTCTCCTGCTTCCTCATGAGGACACGAGGGTGGCTCTGTCCTGTACTCCATAGTGGCCCTGGCATGCAACTCCATCTCCTCTCTGTGGGGGGATTGGTTAAGAGACTCAGCTTCTCTGAATCAATTTGCCTACTTGACAAATGGGGTTGTGACACATCTTGGCATCATCAGTGAAGCTCAGGAGCAAAGCCCCTCACATTTGGTATAACAGTTATAGGCAGTTACAGTCCAGGGTGAGGACTGTGCACCTTTGAGGATCGTGAGTCCTCAGGAGAGGCCCCTATCCCTCTGTGGGCTGATCAGGTAGAGGGGGAAGGGACATTCTAGTCAATGGAGTCACATGCAGAAGAAATGTTTTTGGCTGGACTAGGTGTCCAGGGACTGGTAGAGGACAACAGGCCCTTTCAGGATCCTGTACTGACCTTGGCAATGGGGGGTAATTTCGACCAGGTGCGTGTGCTCTCCTAGCTGTCTCCAAGCCTTGAACCCTTGCAGTTGGAGGATAGGAAAGTGTCGTTCCAAAACCCTGGCCTTAGAAGGCAGGGACTGGTGAAATAAAAGCCTATGACGTAGGCCAATGGTGTCGTCGAGGGCACTTGCTGTCCTATGCGACTGGGAACTTTGAATAAACTGTCCTCACAGAGAAGCCCCACTTCCACCTGGTCTCAGCTCCAGGAATCAGTAACCTGAGCATTGTGAAGGAAGTCAGGGGACAGGACTGGCCATGTGATTTTGACTGCAATGTTCGTCTCTGGGCTTGGTACCCTGTCTGGTTCAACAACGAGGGCTGAAGTGAAACACACTGTCCTCCCTGCTGCTCTGCAGGTCTCCTCTACAAAGAAAGTCACGCCTTGTTTCCTTTGACCCTCGCTTCTCTGCTGTCTCTTCTATATGGTCACTTCCTATTCTGCCCCCCCCCCCCCCACTCCTTGACTTCTTAAGATGCTCTCAAGGCCACAGTGACAATCAGCAAGCCTGTGGCTTACTCTCAACTGGGCCCCAGGGAGGAAGCAGAACAATAGCAGTGGGGCCCTGGCAGCCTGTGCCCGTCATGGGGGGGTGGGGGGGGAGGACGGTGGCGTCTGCATTGTGTTTCTGGGCCTGTTGTTTCCCCAACCCGCACTGCATCCTCACTTCCCAGTCAGGAAGGCTGCCTCCCTTGAGCCTCATCCACTTCTGTTGCTCAGCAGGGCTTCTCCCACAACCCCAGAGCAGCTCTTGTGTGGTCCTCATACTAGCCTCTCCATTAACGGGTGTTACTCTCCATCCTGTCTCAGTGTGAGGTCTTCCTGTGTAGCTGGGGGGCCTGGGGAGAGGAAAGGAAGAAAGAAAATTAACAACGGAACTCTTCTCTTTTGCTTGGTTTTTCTTTTGATATATAGACCTATATAGCCAAGGCTGGCCTCAAACTCCCTGTGTAGCCAACGATGATCTTGCCTCCTGATCCTTCTGGCTTTTCAGAGCTGGGGCTGCAGTTGTGTGCCACCAAGCTCCATGCATTAGGCTTAGTTTAAAGGAAGCTTGGTGGCACAGCCAGCACCAAGTTTGGTTTGGGCTTTCCTTCACTGTCAAACCTAATATAAAATGCAAATCGGTGTGTCAGGTCCAAAGGAAACTGAAACAAATTGCTAATGGAGGTGCTTATGAGCATACACCAGAGCTTACTCTGGCTCCCTGGCTCACTCAGTACCTGTGGCTCCACTTAGCTCTTGCTACTCCACCCCTCACCCTAAATTTCTTCACTTCCATTTCCCCGTTTTTTTATTCCCATATAACCCTACCATTTTTGCCTGTCTCTGTCTCTCTCCCTGTCTCTGTCTCCCTCCCTCTCTCTTAATTTATCTTTAAAAAAAAATATTCACTTTACATCCAGATGCAGCTCATCTCCTCTGGGTTCCACCCTTCCCCCTTCTCTCCTACCCCCCTCCCCTAGTCCTGAGAAAGGGGGAGCCCTGCTCCCCTACCATCTGACACACACTCTCTTGAGTCCCCCCCCCTCTCTCTCTGCTCTCTCCTCTCTCAGTCACATCTGCTCCCTCTTTTGCCCCCCCCCACCCCCCGCCCCGTTCTCACGACCAGGTTCAGTCACCTAGCCATGTCCAGTCTACTGCTTTCTCTCTCTGCTCTGGACAATTCCAGATGCCTCTGCCTGCAGCTGTCCTTTGTATCTACAATAGAAACTGTCTCCTCAACCGTACCTTGAAGCCGCCATGCCCTCACTTTTGTTCACTGTGGAGAGCAGGTTGGGCCCTAGGCATTTCCACTAGGCAGCCCTCCTCAGGAGCATCAGCTAGCTCCCAGCACGGTCCCCTGTGTCATCACTAATACCACTGAAGAAGTTATTCTGAGTGACTGTGACACTGCCCCCAGGAGCTCCTGGGGGGTGTATGACAGTGTATAGGGGATAGAGAGCAGGACCCTCGGTTACCCCTCAAGGGCTTGTTCGTAGACTGTCCTAGGTATGCCCAAATGGACTGAAGGGCCCTGGAGAAGCCTCTGCACACTGATTGTCGGGCATGGGAATGTTGTGGCTCCAAAGCCAACACTTTCTTGGTCAATCCAGTTCCTTCAATACAGATTCATCACTCAAGTTTATATCAGACCTAAGGTCCCTTTGACTAGCAGGTGGACCGCTGGAATGGATTTTAACCAGGCTTACCACTAGCTTCCACCTATCTGAAAACTTAACGTCATCCGATAATATCTGAAGCCTAGAGCAGGGATCCCACTCTGACTCCCATAGCACAGAGTCCCCACTCCACCCCCATGGACACTTTGATGTGAATAAACCCTCCTACTCCTTTTGAAGTGGGAATTGTGTTTTGCATTCTTTGCCTTGATGGTGAGAACTTAGAAGATTCGTCCTGTGTGATAGCTGGCCAGACCCCGGCAGCAACAGCAAGATGCCCCCCAGGTGTGTAGGGACTGAGAACCAGGGAGCTGGGGCTGAGGGTCATGGGATCAGGAAAGGGCAGTTGGGCAGGCCCTGTGGACCCAGCATTGGAAGAGGCCTGCCTGCAGATAAATAAACAAGGGCCAAGCTTGTCCACCTCATCCAGGGCCCCAAGGGGAGGAAACCTCAAATGGCACCTGCTGCTGTCATCCTTGAGAGGAAGGGGACACTTTTTTTTTTTTTTGGTTTTTTGAGACAGGGTTTCTCTGTGTAGCCTTGGCCATCCTGGACTCACTTTGTAGACCAGGCTGGCCTCGAACTCACAGAGATCCGCCTGCCTCTGCCTCCCGAGTGCTGGGATTAAAGGCGTGCGCCACCACGCCCCGGCTTAACCACCTACCTCTTAAGGGCGCCATCCATCGGAATTGTAGGGAGGACACATTTACCCTATAGCAATGACAGATGTGAAAATATAAATTTGGTCTCTGCTTTCAGTTCCTGACTCAGGCTCCTGAAACTCTGGGCTATTTCCTGAGCTGTAGACAGAGCTAAGCACATCTTCAGTTCTCATAATTGACTTTTGATCCTGATTCCCAGTGCGGGCACCTGAGACCTTTGTGACCTCCAGGGTGACTTGAGTGTCTGACACTGCATTCTGCCTCCTGGAGTGGCTGACATTGTACTGAGGTGATTCTGGGTGGGCCCCTGGGTGGGGGCTGGTCCTAAAAAGGACAAACCTCGAACAGGAATGTGGACCAGTCAATGTCAACCCATGTTCTCTGGGGAGGGAAGAGTCATTGCAGATTGAGTTAATCATCAAACAAGCCATCTAGAAAAATCCCTGGACAGTGGGACTTGGGGAAGGAGCACAGCCATGTGTTGAAAGGGTGGTGTCTTCTAACTCCACAGGGACAGAAGTTCCTACGCTGATACTTCAACCTTATCCTGGGCATCGAGCTGGTGACTCACACCACTTATTAAGATAATGATCCACACACTAAAGTGTTTCAGAGTGTTTCCCAAGTCTGCAGACAAGTGCCTCAGACTCACTGGGTCATGAGAACCCTGAATTACATCCAGTTAATCGCAAGTACAGCTGACAGACCACACACTACTTACAGTGGGGGCTGAGGTCTGAGGCAGACTCCAGACACGTGAGCCTGAGGGAGCTTGTTCCAAAAAGGAATTGAGTCACACAACTTTACCTATTGGTGTCACCTGGAGAACGTTTGCACACATCTGCTATCGAAAGTGGCAAGTGATAAGAGCAAGAGAAAAGGAAACACATTTGCTTGTTCTTACCCCTTCAACAAAGATTGAGACAGTCCTGGGAGGAAGGGCTGCCACCATAGATACTCAAAGTCCTCTGAGAATTTTCGGGAATCTAAGCTGACCCAATGTCCTATATATGAGTGTCTGCTAGGGGCCCCCGCTGAACCCCAGTGACACTGTATCTTGGAAAATAGGCAACACACCCCTACAACCAGCCACATGTAGGGATGACCTCATAGTAGCCTAGGTCAGGGTGTGGACTCCCTTGCTTCCTAGTACAGGCATGTCAAAGACAGATGACAGAAGAGCTGACAGCCACCATGGACAAAGCAAAAGAGATGACTCCAGCCTCTGGCACAGAGCAGGAAAGTCTGAAAGTGGATAGGAGAGCAACGGGGAGGTACTCAGGCAAGGAAAGAAGAAGACAAGCTTCAGGAGGGCAGAGGACAGAGGACAGAAGGCAGAGGGCAGCCATGTTGAGATTGAGAAGCCAGAGTGCCTGAGGCACAATGCAGGTGGAAACTGAGATTCCGCTCGGAAGCCAGTTAGCAGGCTGGGGAACACTTGATTGGGTCTAAATTGGAGGAGGGGTAGCCCTGGGATCCAGCACATGGTCTGAGTAGACCCACCTGGTGGCATGGGTACAGGCCAGCCTTGAAGAGGGTAGGGGTAGAGAGAGCATTGGGTTGGCAGAGAGGGAGGGTTTGAAGAATGGCTGGCCTACATCCTGGATAGTGGGGAAGGCAGGAACAGGGCTGGAACAGGGAGGAACAGGGGTGAAAAGTCTTTGAGCTGAGGCCCATGCCTGCTGTTTATTTGTTTAATGTGCACAATGCCTCTGGGCTGTGCCAGAAACACAAAGGGGGCGGGGGAGGCCCAGGGCTTTCTGCAACAGCTGCAGTGTTTCCGGCTGCTTGTTGTCATCCTTACCTTGGAGATGGTCAAGTGACTGGCCAAACCCTGACCTTAGCCTCTCTAAAGGAGGCAGAGGCATATTGTGCACACTCTCCCTTCTGATGTTTCTTGGCAGTGGGCTCAGTCTCCTCCTATGGAGACTCCAGTGCCTGGGGTGGGAGGGTTTTGTGTGTTGTGGAATGGGCATCCTTCAGCACAACCCAGAGTCCTTTTAGTGCACGGTGACTTCTCCTCACTCTCACGACAGCTCATGGACACAAATAAGACTCTCTTAGTATTTAAAGGAGGGACTGAGTGGGCAAAGGTGCATAAGACTCTGTCCAGGTAAAGCTCAGGTAGTTTCCATCTTGCCTCCTGGGCCACACCTTCCTCCTAGGTGGAACCTGAAAGGCTTTCTCCGCTCTGGTCCTCAGGCACTCTGGCTCCTCAGTGTCAACATGGCTACCCTCTGCTATCTGCCCCTCCATCCCCTGCCCTGCACTATGAGGGTTGTCCAAATGACTTAGCACTGGTGTTCCCAAGCAGCTTGGTGCTTCCCATGAGAGACCAGGGGTCCACCACGCTGGTTTCTCCAAAGTTTCTGGGAAAGTTATTGTGTAACTGGATTTAGGGGTGCATGTCTGCAATCCCAGCACTTGGGAGATAGAGGCAGAAAGATAGGGTTTCAAGACTATCCTTAGCCACATTGTCAAGGCCAGCCTGAGCGTTGTTAGACCTTCCTTCAAAAACCAAACCAAAATGAAAGAAAAGAGGAGACAAAGAAGGAGAGGAGGAGGGAAGGAAAAAAAAAAAGGCAACTCTTTTGTTGCTTTCATAGTCTACACAGCAAGGAGGCTTCCCAGAGGCCGCCATTCCCTGGGGGAGTGTGTGAAGTACAGGCAACCAAACCTCCTTCTCTTCTAATCAATGGCTGCTGTATCTTTGAAGCCACATCAACTAAGGCTATGAGGACACTCTCCCAAGAGACATGTCCATGTCCAACTGGTCAACCTCGAGCTAGATGGTCCCTTACTAAGACCGTCTTCTCAAGAAATTCTAGGTTATATCAACTTGACAGTTAAAAGCCAACCATCCCAACAAGGGATGCAAGGAAAGAGAGAGCCACACCTAGAGAAATAAAGAGTTCAAGTGGTCAGGACTGAGTTACAAATGTCTCCATCCATCCCTGAACCCAGGAGACTGAGTGGTACTCTCAGACTTTCCTGTGGGGGTTGAGTAGCCTGGATTTAATATCCTGAAAGGACCTTGGGATACAGCTAAGTAGCAGTACACTTACTCAGCAGGTGCATTCAACTCACAGGGATCCACCTGCCTCTGCCTCTGAGTGTTGGGATTAAAGGAGGGCACCACCACCACCCAGCTCCTTCAGCCAGATCTTATAGAGGCATTTTCTCAATTTAGATCCCCCTTTTCAATGATATGTAAATAACATCAAAATATATACAATATCGTTTCACACACACACACACACACACACACACACACACACACACACACCTTGAGTTGTTTTGTTTTATGAACAATAAAGGTTTTCTTTGAACATTTGGTCACAGATATTAAAGGAAAAAAAAAAAAAAAAAAACGGAGGAAACTAAAAAATATTGGTGGGGACCTGCTAAATGGCTGCTGCTCCCCAGTGCTGCTCCTAGTTGCTGTTGTGGCAGTTTGGCAACAAGAAGAAGTTGAAGATATTCTGAACTGAAGAGTGGACTTGGCCCAAGGAACCCAAGGGCCCTCACCACCAGGAAGCACATAAGGGAACTATACCCACTCTCCCCACTAACCTTCCTTCTCTCCTACCTAGTGTTGGGGGGCGAGGTTGGTGGAAGGGAGGTAGAGGCATTTGAAACCTCCACTAAAATAGTTGAAAAAAAGGCACTCACAGCCCTCCATGTTTTCAAAGCCTGGAGTTTAGTCCTGTGTGCCCTGCTGTCATTGTGTCTGCTCTTACTCTTTTCTCCCCTCTTTCCTTTATGGGAACCCTTGCCAGTATGCTGGGGCACTTGAATAAAGCAGAATCCTCCCCGAATCTGGCTGTTTAGCTTTAACATCTTGGGTAAGCCTGTTTTACCAGAGACGTTGCAGGCTTAGGACTTAGGGCGCTGTATTGGCTGCTTTTCTGTTACTATGACAAAATGCTATGACCCAGAGCGACTTACAGAAGGATGAAGGTTCATTTCGGCTTATAGTTTCAGAGGGGGAGTTCATGATGTCAGGAGAAGCATGGCTCAGTGGTTAAGAGCACTGGCTGCTCTTCCAGAGGAACTGGGTTCAGTTCCCAGCATCCCCACGGCAGCTTACAACCATTTGTAATTCTAGTCCCAGGAGATTCAATACCTTCCAAGGGCATGATATTCTTATGGTGTACACACATGTAGGCAGGCAACAGCCACACAGTTAAAAGAAACACAAGTCTCAAAAAGCCCTAAACAAACAAAAACCCAACAATATTAGAACTATTAAGATGATGCCAACACTTATTACCGAGTGCTGTGGGGTGGGTTGTACCTGTGTTATTCTCTGGTCTTGCTAAATGAAGCTGCTCACAGGGGAAAGACAAATGAATGAATGAAAGAATGAACGAATGAATGAATGAGAGCCTGGGAAACAGGAGTTGTGCTGTGATTTACCATCTAATTCTTTGTATAATTTAAAATTTTAGGTTATATTAACACTTTGCATGTTTCCCCTCCTTGTGAGTAAAGATGGAAAGGCAGAAGTTGGAGGGAATTACCAGGAGGCACCAGCGTATAGACACTATGCTTTGGGAAGGGCACCCCCCAACACACACACACACACACACAAGGATTTTCCCCCCTCCACAGACATCCTACCCTTGCCTCCTTCCTTCTCTCTGAGACAAAAAACATTTCGTGCACACACACACACACACACACACACACACACATTACCAGGAGGCACCAATGTATAGACATGCTTTGGGAAGGGCACCCCCCAACACACACACACACACACACAAGGATTTTCCCCCCTCCACAGACATCCTACCCTTGCCTCCTTCCTTCTCTCTGAGACAAAAAACATTTCGCAGCAAACCTCGCAGCCGCCGCCAAGGAAAACAAAGCCAGGAAAAAGCAGCCACAGACCAGGGAGGAAGCAGGCTTCTGAACCCTGACAGATAACACTCTTCCAATCAGAGCCACAGAGGCCACCACAATGGTGAAGGAGGTCAGGGGACACCAGAGCAGGTTGGCTGGAGGTCAAGAGGTCCCTGGCCTCCATCAGTCCAAGTCCCACAGCTCCCAGCTGGATATGAAGTGAAAAGCAAAGGCCTTCCTGTACACAGGTAGAGGAGACCCAGCAAACTCCTGGGTCATTTATTTAACAAACAAATTGAAATTTTACTGTGCCGAGGTGGGCAGACAGATGACAGGAGGTATGCCCCTTGCTAACTCACTGGCTGGCTCATTCCTCGCTCCCTTTCTTGGGCCACACATTCAGGACAGTCTGATCATGACTTCTATCCAGCCCCAGCCCCCCTTCTCCTAGATGGAGAGTGTCAGTAAAAAAGGCACCTGTCACTTGGAACTCTTAGTGTCTGAGCTGCTGTGGGACTGGGCTGCCGAGGGAGCCAGCAACACTGTCTGCTGTGTCTGTTCCCTTTTTGACCTGAAAACTACCTAAAGGAGCTACCAGCCGGCTCCCATGCCTGAGCATCACAGACTGCAGACTGTCACTAATGTGTCAGGAGCTTTGGCAATTTGGCCTGTAGCCTCACTTCTCCTCGGACTCTTTGAAAACACTTATCCTACAAGAGTCTCTTATGCCTGGCTCTTCACTGAGCTGAAATTGCTCCTTAGGACTCACCAGCCAGGAAGGAAGGAAACATTCCTTCACTTCCCCCTGGAACAAGCTCTCAGCGCTTCCTCCCCACCCTTCCCTACAAAGCCTGGTCACAGTGCTCCCTGGTGGAAGCACGTACAACAGCCTGGGAAAACCCAGCCGAAAATCCCGACTCCCAAAGGCCCAGGGAAGTCAGGTTAAACTGGGAGAGAGCTGGAGCTAGAACCTAACTGTGGGAGGTGGGGCAGACAGGTGATAGCCAGAACTCAGTATAACCAGATACTGTGAGTTTTTAAGACAAGCTAGACACTCCCAATGAAAACAAATGTACGGGGCTGGAAAAAATGGCTCAGTGGTTGCAAGCATTCCTTGCTTTCCCAGAGAACCCGGGGCCAATTCCCAGCACCACATCTGACTGCCTGTAAATCCAGCTCCAGGGGTGTCCAAGGGTTCTGTAGGCACCTGTGCTCACATGTGCGTACACACAATTGAAAACATAATTTCTACTCAGGGCCTGTAATCCCAGCACACTGGACGCTGAAGCAGGAGGATTAACATGAGTTTCAGACCATCCTGGACTATATAGGGGACCCACATCTCAAAGAAAAGATAATAAAGGAAATAAAACTATTTTTGTTAAGCTATTTTTTTTCCCTGCTATTTGGGGCAAAAACAACTTTTTAATATATATATACACTAACTTCCAGCATACCAATATCTGAACATTCTAGAAAGTTATATTCCCCCACCCCCACCCCAGGCATCAGGTAAAACCTGAACAATGGGCCCTGCCAGGCCGCCCTCCCCTCCCCCACACTTTCCAGGTCACAACAGAACTGCTTTCCTCCAGAAAGTCACTTCCGATCTTTCCAGAAAGCTGCTTTACTTTCATAGGCTGTGCTGCCTCTGCTTTTTATTTTTGAAACTTCTATTTAGTCTTCAAAACCCCATTTACATGCTCCCTCCCTAAGGTCTTCAGGCTGCCTAAGCTACTCAACCCTCCCTGTACACCCTAATGCCCAATTTCTAGAAAAACAGCTATTATAGCACACATATTGTAGTTATTTATTTGTTTTAAATTTTATTTACTTAAATGTGTATGAGCGTTTTTGCTTACGCGTGTGTTTATATGTGCACCACGTGTGTGCCTGGTGTCCACAGAAGCCGTAAGATGGAGTGGATCCCTGGAACTGGAGTTACTGGTGTTGTGGACCACCGTGTGATGTTGGGAATTGAACCCGCAACCTCTGGAAGAGCAGGGTAAGCGCTGTTAACCACTAAGCAGGCTCTCTAGCACAATCCATATTTTTGGACATGGGGAATTTACCTGAGTTGTCGGCTATAGAACTTCTAGGACACCTTCTAGATGGGGGCCTATAGAGCGGTCCACCCCCCTGTTCTGCTCTCCAGATCCAGTGCCTGCCCAACTTAAGGTAGGTAGGTTTTGAGAAATATTTAAAAATAACTTTTATTTCTGACCGCTTGGGCCAATGATATCGTGATTCAGAGTTCAGATCGCATTTGTCTGTGGAAGTGAAGTTCTCCTCACTCCCAAGCCTCCAGTCACCTGCTTGGCTTTCTCTTGTAGCAACTAAGGTTACTCCTGTTTTCCTATCAGCTGGGTAAAGTCCACATTCTCCTGCAGGTGTGGCTCTGCCCACACTTGTTTACCCGTCCTTTCCTTTCTCCTGCCTTTCCTCCTCTCTCCAGCAGAGGGCTCAGCACTCCTTCTGAGCCGGGAAGCAGGCCTGTTCGGCTCTGTCCTCTTCCCCAGGCTCGTTGCCTGTGTGTGGACTTGCAGTCTTTAGCACATGGAGGTGAGACACAAAGTGGAAGCCGAGGAGGAGAAACCAGAGCATGAAGGGCCATTTTCAACCAGCTTCTTCCAAGGCCCCGCGGCAACACAATGTGGGCTTTGCTTTTCCTCTCTGGTGAAATGGCATGGCTGCTGGCCGATAAGACCTTCCCGATGCAGATGGCGGGTGCCTCCACGTCAGCAGACCCCCTGAGACGCGAATGCCATCCTCGTGACATCCTCTGACACAAACAGCACGGTGAATGGATAGCGACCTTCTTGCAAATAGCTTGATCAGCGGTCGATGACGTCCTCTGAAGAAGGCGGCCAGGCACAAGACCTGCTGGAAGGAGAAAAATCTTTACAACCTCGAGAGGACTACTGAGTCAATGGTGCAACGGAACATGACACATGCTAAGGCAGGCCAGGAGGGCAGGCTAACTGTCCCCTGGTGAGGTCTGCAGTCAGAGGCCCCAGGAGCCCTGCCCCCTGCCTTCCATGCAGTTGCTCCCTGACCTTCGTTGCTAAGCCTGTCTGCTTTCTAAATTCTAACCCAGAAAATGGAACCGTTTGTATCTCCCTCTTTACAGCTCCAACCCAAACTCTAAGCCCCCCTCCCACACCAAGGTCGCCCTCCTCCCCGCACATGTCTGCTTTGTGCCCCACCCCACCCCACCCTCCACCCCCACCCCGGCCTCTAACTTTCTGTTTTTCACTTTTCCATCTCTTCCTGGATGCCACTGACATCCACTCTGGTTTTTTGGTTTCTTCTTTTCTTTCTGGCAGACTCTAGTGAAATTGTCTCTGGTTTTTCCTTCTGCTTTAAAATTCTCTTATCAATGAGACAAAACTGGCAGGCAGGACCCTGTGTTGTCTTCCGGTTCTCAGAGGTTAGTTTGAATTGTAGACTTGACACAACCTAAAAGTCGAGCTGGGAACTGGGCATGGTGGCACGCGCCTTTAATCCCAGCACTCGGGAGGCAGAGACAGGTGGATCACTGTGAGTTTGAGGCCAGCCTGGTCTACAAAGTGAGTCCAGGACAGCCAAGGCTACACAGAGAGACCCTCTCGAAAAAGAAAAATAGAAAAAAAAAAAGTCTACCTGGGAAGAGGGTCATCTAGGATTGCCTGGATTAGACTAGTCTGTGTGCATGTCTGAGGGGGTTGTACCAATGAGTGAAAGGGCTCAGCCCTCCGTGGATGATGACGTCATTCCCTAGGTTTGGGTCTGGACTGTCTGAGTTGAGAAAATCAGTGGTTTGGTATGCATGAGGTCATTTGTTTCTCTGGTGGTCTTGACTGTGGATGTGATCAGCTGTTTTAAGTTCCTGTTTAACTTCTCTGAAGTGATGGACTGCGCGCTGGATAGATGTCATATTGACACAGGGTAAGTCATCAGAGAAAAGGGAACCTCTGTTAGAGAAATGCTTCCATAGGATGGGGCTTTAGGGCATAAGGCAGGCTTGAAGGGCATTTTCTTAATTAGTGCTAATGGGGGAGGGCCCATCCCACAGTGGGCGGTGCCATCCCTGGCCTGGTGGTAAGCAGGCTGAGGAAGCCATGAGGAGCAAGCCAGGGAGCAGCACTCCTCTGTGGCCTCTGCTTCAGTTCCTGCGTCCAGGTTCCTGCCCTGTTTGAGTTCCTGTCCTGACTCCCTTCAGTGATAAGCAGTGATATAGAAATGTAAGCCCAATAAGCCCTCTCCTCCGCAACTTGCTTTTGGTCATGGTATTTCCTCACAGCAGTAACAACCTTGACTAAGACAGACTGTGACTCGGAATTGTGATCTAAAATAACACGTTTCTGCCCCGGGTTACCTTTGCTCAGGGAATTTTATCACAGTCACAGAAGCTAAATTAAGACACCATCACTGCAACAGCCTAAAGTGCCGTGTCCTTCTGCACACAGCAGAGTTGCATGGAGAGCTGCTCCCGGAGCTGAGAGCTCTTTGCCACCTCCCAGCTGTGTCCTCACCCCAAACCCAAGTCTCACAGAATAGCCATGTGCTCTCCTCCTTGCAGAAGGAAGACTCACACACACGTGACCAAAGAGCTGCTCGGCCCTGGGCCATACAGCTGTTTTTCTGAGAACGGCCAGGGCGAGGGAGCCAAGTCAGCAAAGGTTAGTGTCTTGAGGGCCAGTCCACTGCTGGCATTGCAAAGGTAGACTTTCCACCCTGGAAGGGTCAAAGGCAGGCGCAGACTCCGGACCGAGGTGAGTTCTCTGTCTGCTTGGTGGCTCTCCTCACTTTCGTCTCCCAAATGAGGATTGTATTTACTAAAGTTTCAAATTCAAACTTGGAATCCACATAAAGCCAGGTGTGGTGGCATGCGTCTGCAATACCAGGCCGCTGCAGTGATCTCACTGTAAGGTGCAGGGAAGAGACTCACTGAGACTCCAGGGCCAGTTAGCCGGGTCCACATAGTGATGAACAAGGACCCTGTCTCAAGGTGGAAGGAAGGATGGGTAGTTGAGGTTGTCCTTGGACCTTCATGGATCACTCATACTGTAGTGTATGCGCATGCGCGCGCGCGCGCGCGCGCACACACACACACACACACACACACACACACACACACACACACACACACACACACCCAGTATTTTATAAGAATGTAGACAGCTTGGATTTATCTGCTCCAAGTCTGTTTTGTTTTTGTTTTTGCTTTTTTTTTTCATGGTGTAAGATTTATTGTAGAAACACATGAGAGGAGAAAATGGGAAAAGGGAACCCCAGTGGGGCAGAGAAAGAGACACAGAGAGAGAGACAGAGAGAACAGGAGCCTGCTCCAAGTCTTGACTAGGCTTTCTGTCTGTCACTCTCCCATGGACTTGCAGGTGAGCTGTCAGTCACTCAGATGGACAGGAGCTTCATCTAAACTTTAAGCATTACAAGAAAGCCTGGTGAGTGGTCAAGGCATATATTGAACAGATAAGTTAAAGAGAAACAGGGCTGGCTTGGATGGCTCAGTGATTAAGAGCACTGGCTCTTCTTACAGAGGACCTAAGGTTCAGTCTCCAGTATCCACATGGTGGCTTACAACCAGTTTTAACTTTAGTTCCAGGGGACTGGTGGCCTCTTCTGGCCTCTTCAGGAACCAAGTATACATGTGGTACACATACATACATACATACAAACACGCATACACATAAGATAAAATAAGTTTACAGCTTTAATTTTGGCATTTGGAAGGCAGAGGCAGGCGGGTCTCTGTAAACTTGAGATCAGTTTGGTCTACCTAGTGTATTCCAGGTCAGCCAGAGCTATACAGCGAGACCTATCTCAATTTTGTTTGTTTGTTTGAAGTAAAGAAACATTTCCCTGTCAGGAGGCCCATCTCTAGTGTGGACCATGACTTTGTAAACATGGAGCTCTGACAGAAGCTTTTGGGCAGGAAGGGGTTTGACCCTCTTCAGGACTGGGACACAGGATGCTTGAGAGTAGAGCGGTGAGCCTGGAAGGCCCTGTGGAAAACCTCATGATTTAGCAAATGAAAACAGCAAATTGGCAAGGAAGAAACTGGAATGGCCTTCCCCCTCCAGCTAAACCCACTAATTCCACTCTCACAAGCAGTGGTTCTTAACCTGTGCATGATACCCCTTTAGAGGTCAAAAGACCCTTTCACAGGGGTTGCAAGTCAGATATCCTGCATATCATATATTTACAGTTCATAACAGTAGCAAAATTATGGTTATGAAGTTGCAATGAAATAATGTTATGGTTGGGTGTAAAAGAAATTACTTATTCTGTATATATCAATTAATACAGGACATCATTATGGCAGCAGATATTCATAAACCAGATATTTTCCAAATAAAAGACACAGAAACTTGTTAGATTTAAAATGCCTTAAAGCACTAGAGCTGGGCAGATACCAACCCTCTAAGAAATCTTCTTTGTTCCCATTCAAAATCCATGTTCCATTTGGGCTGCTTCTGCTCCATCAGGCCAGTCCTCAGACCAAGCTGCTCTTGGCCACGTGCTCCTGGTTACCCATGGCGACCTCCTGTCTCTATGTTTCCATCCTCCTTTCCTTGTGGACCTCCTGAGACACCAAACCTGGGAACCTTCACTCCACCTACCTCTCTTCTGCCAGGATGTCAGCAACTTTATTAAGCAATTGGAGATAATTGGGGAGCATTCCGTACATCACATGGATACAAGAGATAGTTCAACATACGTAAAATGCCCTGGCAGGGCTGTAACCAGATCCCAGGGCACTGAAATCAGCCTATGAAAGAACACACACAGCACAAGACCCTCTTCCAACATCTGTGTGTGTGTGTGTGTGTGTGTGTGTGTGATTTTAGCAAAAGTATTTATTTATGAAATTCTCAAGACAAATTTAAATAGAACACATAACAAATGTGCAATTTAAAAATACACTGAGCATGGAAATGAAAAATCCAAGCATGACTTTTCTGAACATTCTTTAGTTATTAAGCAATACTTGAATATATCCAGAGGTATAAATCACTCTCTTTACATCTAAAATCTACACTTAGTGTCAGGTCTCAAGTCAATTCTTACCTTAGCCTGAGTTCACAGTCCATAAGATATTTAGTTTTTCCATTTGACAGAATTGTGACAATTTTGGCCACAAATTGTTTTATATATTGATTTTCTTATCCACACAGCTTTAAGTGGCCATGACAGAATACAAATATCCTTCTGTATAGCTAGGCCCCTGATACCTCCCAACTTTAGAAGAATGTATTCTGGGTCTCTGGTCCCATGTATCTTAGTAATGCCAGGAAATTTCTTTCAAATCAAGTATAAAATATGCTAAGAACCAACCAGGTGTGAGGGCTGTAAATACTTAAAATGACACAGTGAGATGAGGGGACAGAGATAAAACTTTTATACCTAGCTGAGATGACTTGCATCATGCCCTGCATTAGCACCCTTTGTTCTAGTGTGTACTAGTTTCTAGGTACAGATACTTCTAAAGGGTGATGCTGGTATGGGACACTGGAGGAAACACACCAGGGCAGCAGGGACTCACATCACATCCACAGTCAGGAGAATGGACGCATGGTGCTTGCTGTTCAGCTTACTTACTTCCTCTACTCTTGTGTAACTGGGGGTCTGTCCCATGAAATGATGACACACATTTGGTCTTCCTACCTCAGCAAATACAACTAAGAAAATCCCTCACATATATTCCCACAATTGAACCTAATCCAGCTAATTCTTCATTGAGATCACCCAAATTGTGATTAAAAATTCTGTCATGGTGAAAAAAAAAACCGTTACAGAAGTATCTCTGTCCAACTCTTTGAACCCAGAGAGAGAGAGAGAGAGAGAGAGAGAGATGCACACACAGCCAGCTATCAGCCAACATCACACACACACACACACACACACACACACACACACACACACACACACATTGTTTAAAATGAAACGCAGAAGTGTTTGCCAGTGAGCACGATGAGATGTGAGGACTGAGGAGGCCAATTCTGATGCTTAGAATTGAGACTGGGTGTTTCCACAGTAGATGGTGGTGGTGGCAGTTTCGGGGGGACCCAGGTTCAGCTTGTTTCCTTTTCAAGAAATAGCAAAGGGGAGCAGGATGTGGTGGTACACACCAGTAAGCCCAGCACTTGAGAGGACAAATCTCAGGTTATCCTGAGACCCTGTCTCAAAAAAACAAGTGGTGTGTTGGTGTGTGTGTGCATGCGTGTGCTTGTGTTTATATGTATATATGTGTGCATGTATGTGCATATGTGTGTGCATGTATGTGTATATCTGTATGTGTGCATGTATGTGTGTATTTGTGTACATGTGTGTATATATGTATATTATGTGACTGTATATATGTGTGTGACTGTATATGTGTATATGTGTGTGTATATGTGTGTGACTGTATTTGTGTATGTGTGTGTGTAGATGGCTTAGCAAGTAAGGATGAATACTGCTCATTCAGAAGACCGAAGCTCAGTTTCCCTAGAAATCATGTTGGGTGCCTCACAATGGCCTGTCACTCCCATCCAGGAGATCTGACACCCTCTTCCGGCCTTCAAGGCTACAGGCACAAATGTGACACATACAGACTCAGACATGCACATACATTTAAACAACATCTTTTAAAAGAAGAGAAAATAGCACAAGGAAGCCATCTACTGCCTTTGCTCCCCTCTCAGTTTCCTCCCAAGCCATAGGGTGAGCCTGGTCCAGCAGATGGCATAGCTGTACTTGGGGGCGGGGGGGGGGGGCTACAGGAAGGCCTCCCCAAGGGGCCTTGATCGGACTGTGTCACAATGTAAGGGATCATTGTTTGAAAAATAAACAAACTCCCATCTTATCTAGGAAAGTCTATTACTGTCTCAGTACTTTACTTGAATGAAGCTTTTTAAAAACAACAGCAGATAAGACAGGCAGTGGTGGTGGTGGTGGTGGAGGTGATGGCGGCACACACCTTTAATCTCAGCACTTGGGAGGCAGAGGCAGGCAGATCTCTGAGTTCCAGGTAAGCCAAGGCTACACAGAGAAACCATGGCTTAAAGAACAAATTTAAATAAAAAAATAATAAATAAAGGCAGACATTAGTTAAACCATGAGGCATGGCTTTAATTCATCAAGTAACTGCTAGCAGGGGCAACAAGCTGAGCTCCCTTCTGACTTTGGCAGAGGAGGGGGGCGAGTGCTAGGTAGTGTAGGCTCTTAGTGTCACACATACAAAATGCCTAGTGTCGCCTATCAAAAGCACGAGCAACAGATGTCAGAGGAGTGCTCAGTTCAAACACACTCATCCTGCTGGCTGCCAGTTACGGAGGTTGGGGCTCTGTCCTGCCTGACCTCGGGGCATAGGCTTATAGTCTCTGATGGCAGGCCAAGCCACAGAAGAATAGTTCAAAATCCTAAGTCCTCAGATTTCACAATTATTTATTTTTATTTTAACTGTATGAGTGTTTTGCCTGCAGGGGCCAGAAGAGGGTGTTGGATAACCTGGAACTGGAAAATGGGTCCCAGGGACTGAACTTAAGTCTTCAGTGTTGGCAGCCAGGACCTTTACCTGTTGAGCCCTTTTCACCTGATGAGTTAATCGTTGATGTTTCCGAGACAGGGCCTGGCAATCATAGTTCACTATGATCTCCTTGCCATAGCCTGACTTTTAAATCCTGTGTAGAAAGTTGTCTAAAAAGCCTGGTGGTGGTGGCACATGCCTTTCATCCTAGCACTACAGAGGCAGAGGCAGGAGGATCTCTGTGATTTCGAGGTCAGCCTGGTCTACAGAGCCAGCTCCAGCCAGGGCTGCACAGAGAAGCCCTGTCTCAAAAAACCAAACACAACAAAAACAATCACAAGCATTAAAGGTTAATGAAAGTTGTCATACCAACACCTGTAATCACAGCACTCTGGGAGGCAGAGGCAGGCAGGTTTCTGTGAGTTCGAGGCCAGCCAAGGCTACACAGAGAAACCTTGTCTCAAAAACAAGAACAACAAAAAACCCCAAACAACACACACACACACACACACAGAGGAGAGAGAGAGAGAGAGAGAGAGAGAGAGAGAGAGAGAGAGAGAGAGAGAGAGAGAGAGAGAGAGAGAGAGAGAGAGAGAGAGAGAGAGAGAGGGAGGGAGCGGGGAGAGGGGAGAGGGGAGAGGGGAGAGGGGAGAGGAGAGAGGAGAGAGGAGAGAGGAGAGAAGAGAGAAGAGAGAAGAGAGAAGAGAGAAGAGAGAGAGAAGAGAGAAGAGAGAAGAGAGATATCTAAAAAAAAGTTGACCAGGGTCCTCTGTTATGGTCTCAGCCACAGGAAGCTGTAAATTCTGTCTTTCTCTCTTTCAGGCTGTCTTCATTGGCTTGTGTGCCTAAAATCCCAGGTCACGCTACTATAAGCCTCTCCAGTCATCTTGTCTCTACCTGCAGAGGTTTAAGCCGAGTGTTCCAGAGAGTTCTGGGCCTGTCCCAAAGATGTTCCCAGGAAACCTTCCTTTCCACCATCCAGCTGCATTTTCAGTGCAACTTCTCGCGCAACTGAGTGCGCTCCTTTTAGAAACAATTGGGTAAACGGGTGTAGCTGGCTAAAGGTCACGTGGCGCGGGGAAGGGGTCGAGTTAAAGGGGGACAAAGGCAAAGTAAAATGAAAGTGACCATTTCAAGGCAGCCACTCACAGCAGTCTCAGCTGCAAAAGTTTGACAGGCGGTGCGGCTGCGCCAACTCTGGCTCCTCCCACGCGCCCGGAGCCTAAAGCCCCGCCTCGCCCTCTCAGCCTGGAAGTGCAGGCCTGCACAAGGTAGTTTAACATGGGTGCCTCCAGCTCCACGGCTCTGGCTCGCCTTGGTCTCCCCGGCCAGCCGCGGTCCACCTGGCTCGGCATCGCCGCGCTAGGACTGGCAGTGGCGCTGGGGACTGTGGCCTGGCGTCGCGTGCGTCCCCGGCGGCGCAGGCGGTTGCAGCAGGTGGGCACGGTGTCAAAGGTTTGGATCTACCCCATCAAGTCCTGCAAAGGGGTGTCGGTGTGCGAGACCGAGTGCACTGACATGGGGCTGCGCTGTGGCAAAGTGCGCGACAGGTACGCTGAGCCAGGTGCAGGTGGGCAAGGGCGAGGGAGGTGGGGCCTTGCCGATCCCAGGTAGGAAGTGTAAGACCTGGAACCGGGTACCCCTCGCTGTGCAAACTTTATGAGTCCGTGCCTGGTGGAAGTCCTGGAGAGAAGTTCTGTCTGCCCTGCGAACTGTGTTCTCCCCAAACCAAGAAAGCAAGGGTTTGTTGCATCTGGGAAACACGCACACACGTATTGTAACACCATGCACATTTGTAAGCATGCTCAAGTTGAAATTGTAGTTTGAAAAAAAAAAAATGGCTCATACTCCTTTCAACGGAGGTGATTGCTCAGCTAACAGAGAACTGAGGTTTGTTGCCTGAGTTCCCTGGGTTCTGAACCTTTGATCCTTTAGCTGTGAAGCGAAGCGTATGCTTCTGGCTAAAGTAGTTTTGGAAAAGTGGATTGGGGTAAACCTGGACCCCTGGACTTCCCCGTCAACGGACCAACTCTGTTGTCTGCGCAGCTCTCCTAGCTAGGAAAACAAAAGGCAATTGGCTGAATGTTTTCAAGAACATGGGGTCCTTTTCCTCTAGTTCTGGCTGGCTACTTTATAATGAGTAAAGAGCAGAATCACATGGTTTGCCGGGAGGGGGGGAGGGGGCAGTAGTATATGGGAGGGGGGGAGCAGGGAGCTAGTCACAAACTGGAGTGTAAAGTGATAATAATGGAGGTTAGAATAGGAAAAAAAAACGGGGGGGGGGCGGGGGGAGACGGCTGTGTTCCGGTACAGAACACATTTATAGATCAGGAAGCAGGCTCAGCCCGACTGGGTGAGACAGAGCGAGCCTGGGCCTGCGTCAAGTCCAGCTGTTACTGTGACTAAGGGTGGGCCTAGGTCAAGAGGCAAAGCTGAGCACAGGGGTAGTTCTCAAACCTTGAAATGTGTTGTCAGCATTAGGAAGGTTGTTCTCTGAGGAAGATCCAGCGTCCCATGAGCCTTGGTGGCAGTGTACCTGGCGTCACCCCACAGCTAGTTTGATTTTTATGTTATCAAGGGGAATGCCTGTACCCTTCTTACAGGTGGATGGCCCTTACCTAGCCGAACACACAATTTTCATTCTTAGGACACGGTAATTGTGCTCTCGTGTCTGGACAGAGGAGGGAGTTTGCAAATTGATCATCCAATGAACCTTACAGTAGAGAGCATCTACTGCCTAGTGTTTATATCTGGACACACACACGTGTGTGTGTGTGTGTGTGTGTGTGTGTGTGTGTGCGCTGAGCCTTGAAGACTGCTCTCCTAAAGAAATGTGGGCTCCTGATGCATTGGAAAATGTAATTTTAAGGGTTTTGCATGTGGCTTTGCAGCTCATGGTATTTTCAATTCCTCAGCTCTCACCCCAGGCTTCTGATGGTGGGGAAGGTTTGCTTGTTTTAAATTATCTTTTACTGAGAGACTGGGCATGTAGCTCAGTTGGCAAGAGAACGCTTGGCTACTGGGGCATGTTCCTTCCAATACTTTAGTGAGGCACTTGCCAGGAATCTCCACACAGGAGGATCCGAAATTCAAGGTCATTCCCAGGTGGGCTGTAGATGCAGAGTTCAAGGCCAGCCTGGGCTATATGAAAACTTGCCTGTATACTGAAATAATAAAGTAAAATACTACCATTTCTTGAGAGTCCCATATCTGTCCAAATGAACTCAAATCAGCAAGGATGAAGGCGACTTTTGTAGCATGTTGAAGTCTTCCCCCGGTGGCTGACTGTTCTGCTGGAAATAAAGGGTTTTATAGGAGACCATTGCAAGGAAGTTGCTTAGAGCTTATTAATGTATGAAGGATAAGAACTCCTGTGTGAGGCTGGAAAGACCTTGGGTACCGGGCACTGGATATTATCAACACATGGGAGACGCCAAAGCTGACCCGAAGAGGCAGACACACGTTGCCTTCCCTCCCATCTAAGAACTTGACCGTATCTTCTTCTTCTTTTCGAGACAGGGTCTCTCTGTGTTAGCCTTGGCTGTCCTGGACTCGCTTTGTAGACCAGGCTGGCCTCGAACTCACAGTGACCTGCCTGCTTCTGCCTCCCAAGTGCTGGGATTAAAGGTATGTGCCACCACACCTGGCCTTTCTTTCTTTCTTTCTTTCTTTCTGTCTGTCTGTCTGTCTTTTTTTTTTTTTTTTTTTTAAATAGAGGATCTCACTATGTAGCTCTTGCTGGCCTGAATTTACTGTGTAGACAAGGTTGGCCTTGAACTCACAGAGATCCACCTGCCTCTGCTCCCCAAGTGCTGGGATTACAGGCTTTCACAACCTTGGTCAGCATGAGCAATACACTCGTAAGATGATGTGGTCTGGGGTGGAGGGAAAGCAGTGAAACCAATGTACGGTAGACAGTGGGCTGTCTTACCATCCTGTCCTGTAAGTTAGCCCATCTAAAGTTGGTTCTGTGGGCTATGAATGTCTCCATCCCAAGGACCTAAGAAGATGTATTGAACAGGATGAAGATGTCACCTGGGGTCACAAACCTGGCCTGTTGAGGGGTTTGAATTCAGATCTAGGTGACTACAGCTCTCACTCTTTTTGTGAAACCAGTGTGTGAGACAGGAATGTAAGAACCGCCCAGAAGCAGGAGACCTTGAGCAGAGGCAGCCAACCTCTCCTGGCCTCAGTTTCGTTGCTTTAATTAATTTAATTAATATTCAGAAGCAGGCTCGTCACGGGGACTGCTTAACGGCTGTTGTTTTCTGTCTTTGAGTCAGTATTTCTGGGGGTCAGGGAAAGAGCTCCTTTGTCTGTGTGGCGCGGTCCTCCAACTGCTGGAGATGCTGTGCCAGTGTTCTCAGGGTCATTTGAGCTTGACCTTGGCCCAGCTCCCTGAGCTGTGAAGTGTTTAAGGTCCTCCCAGAAGACGGTAACATAGACTGTCACACTGGAGGTGGCTCCCTTCCTTGACCTTGTGCAAATGTCCAGAGGCACCCAACCCCAACTGATCGCCTTGTCTGTCCACACCTTTCTCCGAAGCCAACTATTTCTTCTGCACAAACTTATCATCTCTTGATAAGGGGACCCACCCCGCCTCACGATTATTCCCATGTCCCACATTTCCTTTCCCACCTCATCTTTCAGGCTTAGTCCTTCCTGTTTCCGTCCTCCCCTCACCCCAACTCTTCTGGCTAGTTTTTAACTTGAACAAGGTTTTTTTCATTTGCCCTGGGCACCGCCTCACTGTTACATTGGTCATTTCAGGGCCCTGTTGTTTACTGTGGGGATTCTGACACTGGCCCATCTGCCACCTGCTTGTACTTTAATCTAAACTGAGGGTGCTGATTCTTACTGCAGCTCAAATTGAAGTAACTTGATTGTGAAAACCCACTGTCTAGGATCATCCTTTCTCTCGGACTTGGCAGAACACAGTGGATCATTTTTCATGGGGTATTTTTTTTTTATGTGCACAATATAATATATATATATATATATATGTGTGTGTGTATATATGTGTATATACATATATGGTAGCTGTCTTAGTTAATTGTTTTTATTGTTGAGATGAATACCTGGCAAGAAGCAAAGTAAGGAGAGAAGGGTCATGGCAGGATTGTGAGGGAGCTGGTCACGTGACATACATAGTCAGGAAGCAGAGCTGGTGCTCAGCGAGTGGCGTCCTTTGTATTCAGTTTGGATCCCCAGCCCATGGGACGGTGCCACCCATATTTAGGGTGAGTTTTTGGAGCCTAGTCAAGGCCCTGTTGGCTGGCAAACGTTGCAGGAGCTGGTGAGCCCCTTATCAGTTTTTGTGCAGTCCCAAGGTTGAATTCTCTTGCAGTCGCCCTTTGCCTCGTCAGTTGCAACAACTATCAGGGAGCTGCTTAGCGTCCCCTCTCGCTTTTCACCTCAGCGCTTAGTCCCCAGGTCGGTACACAGTGGCCCAGGCTAGTGCAGAGGGACTGTTTGGGTGGACAGGAGCTGGGGGGTGTTAGATTTCAAACCTGGGACAATTTGCTAAGGTGCCCGGCTGGTGCAGACTCTTGGGGCCTAGGTTCTCCCTGACCCTCAGTCCCTACCTGTTACAGGGTCCTCCTGCTCAGTGACCCCCCACCCCAAACTTTTCCTGCCCAGGAGATAGACCACCCTTCCCCAGCTGCCCTGCCCTATATAGTTATCCATTTTTGGCTCTACTTTCTTTGGGCCTCCTGGGTGCGACACCTGCTTCTCTGCTTTGCCCTCTGTCTGTCTTCCCCTGTCCATCTCCCCATGTGGTTCAGCCAAGTCACAGTCATGTCCAGTCTGGACACTTTCTCAGCTGTTCCTGGCTCAGAATATGTCTCCTTTTTTTTTTTTAAATCTACAATAAACCTTCCTATCTACCATACATAGGAACAGTCATATCCTTTCTTTTTGTTCTTCTTCTTCTTCTTCTTCTTCTTCTTCTTCTTCTTCTTCTTCTTCTTCTTCTTCTTCTTCTTTTTTTTTTTTTTTGGTATTCACAAAGATTCAGCTCAGAGGACAGATAACCAGAGAGATGATGTGTCTGGTTGGTACAAACCAAGTCTTGTCTGGAGATAGGGCATGCTGGGAGTTTAGGCTTGGATGATGTTTTAATCAGAACAGGTATCTTAGTCTTTTATTTATTTATTTATTTATTTTGGCTGTATTGAGATCCAGTAGCACATGAGGCCAGGAAGTCTAGGAACATGCGCTGGCGTCTGATGACGGCTTCTTGCCGTGTCTTAAGGTGGCACAGGGCAACACACGAGTGCAAGAGAGAGTTCCTTTTGGGCACAGCTTTTAGGACCAAAAGGATCTGGCCGGACCTGCATGATACACCATCAGCTTTCACTGATGGTGATGGGTGGGTGGTTCTGAGGTGAGGGAGAGCTAAAAGATTTTAATCGAGGAAGACTCTGAGCGTGCGCCTGTCTGCCTCTCTGCAGGTTTTGGATGGTGATTAAGGAAGATGGACACATGATCACCGCCCGTCAGGAACCTCGCCTTGTGCTGGTCTCCATCACCCTAGAGAATAATTACCTGACCCTCGAGGCTCCAGGCATGGACCCTGTGGTTTTGCCTATCAAGCTGCCTTCTTCAAATAAGATTTACGATTGCAGGTGCTCAGCTGGGGGCAGCAGCGGGGGGGGGGGGTGGGGGGTGGGGGGGTGCGGGGGGGGGCAGTGGGGGTGGGTGGGTGGAACCGCAACAGTGGGGAACCGCAGTAGCGGGGGCGGGAGTGGGGGGTGGGGTGGGGGGAACCATAACAGCGGGGGGGGGGGGGGGGGGGGCGGGGAATGACCACAACAGCGGGGAACCGCAGCAGTGGGGCGGGGGGGGGGCTAGGGGTGCGGACCGCAACAGCAGGGGGGGGGTGGGGGAGCCATAACAGCGGGGGCGGGGAAACCACAACAGAACTGCTTTTCCTTGCATTTGTTACAGATTATATCAGCACCATAGATGAAATTGGTGCAGGAGAAAGTAGTGGAAAGGGGTTAGTCTAAGGTGGGGCTCAAGTATGGGTGATTGTTAAGGGTACTCAGGACTAGCTTTAATTTTTGTTTTATGAGACAGGGTTTCTCTGTGTAGCCTTGGCTGTCCTGGACTCACTTTGTTGACCAGGCTGGTCATTAGTTCTTATTTTTATTTTATTTTACTTCTGAGATGGAGTCTGACATCCCAGGTTGACCTCCAATTTGTTATGGAACCAAGGATGACTTTGAACTTCTCACCAGCATGGCTTCACCTCCTGTGTGCTGGGACGACAGGCCTGTAGGGACATGCTCAGTGTGTATGATGCTGGGGGGTCGAGCCCTAAGCTTTGTGCGTCTAGGCATTCACTTTCTAACCGAGCCTCAGCTTCAGGATTAGTTTTAAACAGGGATAACTAAGAGTTGCAGATAGGCCAGGCGTGTTGGGGCACCGCTTTAATCCCAGCACTCGGAAGGCAGAGGCAGGTGGATCTCTGAGTTCGAGACCAGCCTGGTCAACAAATAAGTCCAGGACAGCCAGGGCTATTACACAGAGAAACCCTGTCTCTAAAAATGAGCAAACAAACAAATGAAAAGAATTGCAGATGACAAAATGACTGTCATAAAGGAAAAACTATCTCTTACATTGATGGGTTCTTAGAAGTAGGTGGAACTACACAGGGAAGCCTCACGGCTAGCCAGAGGCAATGTGAGGAAGGAGAGACCGATGCCCAAAGCCTTCCCTTGGGTTTCTGCAGTGAAGAGAAAAGAAAGGGAGGATTAGGTTGGCCTGTTAGAAAGACTTCAATGGGCCCCAAGACAAAGAGCTGTGTGTCTTATAGTCCTGACACCTGCTCCCTCAATAAAGACTCAAAAACCGACTCAATAAAGGAGAGTTTGCAAGTCATGCTTGTATGTGACAAAGACTATTATTGTCTCTAGGAAGTAGCTGGCCACAGGGAGGGGCTATCCCTTCTCCAAGGTCCCAAGATAGTGAAGCAAAAACATAGTTAGCACAAGTGTAAAGCAGGTGCAAGTTCCTATGCTTAGGGAATGTCACCATCCATTCAAATTAGAAAGGTCTTAAGAATGTGTGTGTGTGTGTGTGTGTGTGTGCATGCAGTGGGAGTAAGGTGCACACATGCAACAGTGTGAGTGTTTGTGTGTGTACATGTGCAGTGGGGGTAAGGTGCATACATGCAACAGTGTGGGTATGTGTGTGGGTGTGTGGGTGTGTGAGTGTGCAGTGGGAGTAAGGTGCACACATGCAACAGTGTGAGTGTTTGTGTGTGTACATGTGCAGTGGGGTAAGGTGCACACATGCAACAGTGTGGCTATGTGTGTGGGTGTGTGGGTGTACAGCAGGGGTGAGGTGCACACATGCAACAGTGTGGGTATGTGTGTGGGTGTGTGGGTGTGCAACAGGGGTGAGGTGCACACATGCAACAGTGTGGCTATGTGTGTGGGTGTGTGGGTGTGCAGCAGGGGTGAGGTGCACACATGCAACAGTGTGGCTATGTGTGTGGGTGTGTGGGTGTGCAGCAGGGGTGAGGTGCACACATGCAACAGTGTGGCTATGTGTGTGGGTGTGTGGGTGTGCAGCAGGGGTGAGGTGCACACATGCAACAGTGTGGCTATGTGTGTGGGTGTGTGGGTGTGCAGCAGGGGTGAGGTGCACACATGCAACAGTGTGGCTATGTGTGTGGGTGTGCAGCAGGGGTGAGGTGCACACATGCAACAGTGTGGGCGTGGAGGTCAGAGGACAACTTGCAAGAGTCAGTTGTGGCTCTGGGGATCATAGTGAGATCTTCAGGTTTGACAGCAGCTGCCCTGCCCACTGAGCCAGCTCACTGGCCCATGGAGACACATTGTTTAGAGTTCTTAGCCTGCCATCCAGACGGGAGAAATTACTAGTTGATCTCAGAGCTGGACAGTGAGAACCCCAGAACTTTCCAGTCCCTAAAGTGTGCCAGTGAGAGCAGGAGTGTGTGTGTGTGTGTGTGTGTGTGTGTAGGGGTGAGGCTGTGTGTGTGTGTGTAGGGGTGAGGCTGTGTGTGTGTGTGTGTGCAGGGGTGAGGCAGTGTGTGTGTGTGTGTGTCTGTGTGTCTGTGTAGGGGTGAGGCCCCAGGTCTTGGCATCTGCTTGCATGTAGGTCCTCTTTCCATGACCCATAGCCTGAATTTCTTTCTTTTCTTTTTTGCTGCTGAGGATTAGCTCTTTGATGTTAGGAGGTCACAGAAACCTAGGTGTTTGTTGTGGGATGGTGCAGTGTTGTGGATCCCTTGGTAACCAGGGAGGCTTTTGTGTTGAAGTGCTGGAATTAGAACCAGCACCTTGGGCATAGTAAGCACTCTCCCCTTGAGCTGTGCACTCTGCCATCAAACAAGGTCTCACCTCCCCGCTCACCCCATCCCTGAGTCATGTTTCGTGTCTCACTGTGTATCTCTGGCTGGCTTGGAACTCTGTAGACCATGCTGGCTTCAGACTCACGCCTGCCTCCACCTCCTGGGTGCTAGGATTAAAGGTGTGCAATACCACGACTCAGCCTAGCTATTCAGCTTTGTAGAAACAGGTACTATCCAACGGTGCCTGGGCTCATAGCAGAGTCTTATGTTTGCTCAATGTATTTGAGCTGAAATCCTTCAGCCATGCTTCCTAATTCCCCAAATTCCAAAGCAGTACCTTGCCGAATGCTGTCCTAGTAAGCCTGTGAGTGAACATCACTAGTTTCATTTTACATAGAAGGAAAACAGGCTTTGATCCCCTGCTCCGCTCCACAGAGAGGTGAGGGGAGTGGAGACAGGAAAATGGAGTAGGAGAAGGAGGGAGGGAGGGAGGGAGGGAGGGAGGGAGGGAGGGAGGGAGGGTGAACTGGAGCCCATTCACTTCCTAGGCTTCTTCTATTGCCTGTGTGCAAGGAGGGGAAAGTTTCCACAAATGACAGGTTTGAAGAGAAAAACCCATGCTTCTTGTATTGCAGCCGGAAGCTTGTGTGCTTTTTTTGTGGGAGCGATGGTGGGTTTGCTCCCTTGGGGATTCACTTGTCATCCACAGCACCTTATCCAGCAACTGGGAGATGAGGACAGAGAGACTATGAGTTCAAGACCAGCTTGGCCTACATGATGAGACTGGTGTGTGTGTGATACACACACACACACACACACACACATATACATACACACACATATATACATACATACACACATACATATATATACACATACACACATACACACATACACACACACACACATATATGAAGAAGGAAAGACTTCAGATTTAGCAAATAGCCTGTAGGGTCTAGCTTCAAAGACTAGCTGAGCTACCTTTTATTTTAACTTGAAATTTAAATAGAACTAAGTCAGGTATACAAGTATTGGTTGTCTTCTTAAGCATATTTAAAGTTAATTTTTTTTTCTAAAAATAAAGAAGAAAGAAAAATGACATTGACCCCAGACAGTCCAATCCAAGTTTTATTTCTTTATAACTGAAAAGGAAAAGGAAAGCCTGGGCCCACGAGACAGAAGGGAAAGTTGGCGTTTGCATCACAGGCCGTGAACTTCCACACTGTTGGCGTGTTTTCTCCCCCAACAGTCAACTCTCCAGCACACACCAGCTGGGGTCCCACAATCCAAGTCTAACACCATCTGCCTGGAGATAGCCTCAGATGCCACGAGGTGAGGACTAGTCTCTTGAGACTGCCTCCCCTTCAGATACTAGTGAAGGCCGCAGCCTGAACCTCTGACCCACCAACTGTGACTTGATGTCCACGGCCTCCTTCTTGGCTTCCCTTCCTTAGAGATCCTCACAGATTTCAGGACATGTCTGCCAGTTACTTACAAAGGGTACTCCAGGGCCAAGGAGGGGCAGATGAGGAGAATAGACAGGGTGTGGGTAGGTGAACCCCTGTTGTGCTTTCTGATGTGCCACCCTCTAGATACTGCATTCTGTACCAGCCAGAGAATGCGCTATGATAGCCATACTTTGGGGTTTGAATTGGGGACTTTACTAAGTATATGCCAGGTTGCAGTAAATGAATAAGGAGCAAGAGATAGACAATAGCAAGATATCATCAGATCCAGAAGGAGGTCATCCAGAAGGAATCAACTGGAAGGCCCTTCAAGACAGCCAGCTGGAGTTCCCAATAGAGTCCCGGGCAGAACAGTGTGCACCCCAGGTGAAGTTTCTAAGCAAAAGACCAAATGGCAGCATACAGATGATGTCATCAAATTGGGTCTCACGACATTTGAGAACTCTGGGGAAGCTAAGTCTGTCGGCCTGAGTTCCCAGCTGAGCATGCTCTCCATGGCTGACCTCCAGCCTTCTCTTTTCCATTGGTTGCACTTATATATTATGAGAGAAACAGTAGGAGATGTTTATCTGTTGTGTTAAACTGTTGGAGGTGGTTTACCTTAAGCTGTTTTGAGGACACAGGGTTTGCACTCTTGGGCTGTTTTATCATTGCTGCCATAGAGTAAAGGGGAAGGCCATCCCAAGGCCTTGAACTCACACGTGCTTTGGTCTGAAATGGATGAGGAGGCCCAGCCAGCTTCCAGAGCCAGCTTGTCCGTGACCTCAGACACTGTGTGCTAAGCAATCTGGATGCTCTTTGAACTGATCTTTGGGCTTTTATTACATATGAGTGTGATTCATAATAAAGTAATTAGCTATTGATCGACTCAGCCTGCAGCCCCTGTCCCTTCCTTGGAGGTTGGGGTGTGTGTGTGGTAGGAAAGTCCAGACCCTCTGATCTTGGAGTGGGATTCCCTGGCAATCAGCTCCTCAGGGAGTTGGTTCATCTACCATGTGGGGGCTGGGAACTGAACTCAGGGTTTCAGGCATGGTAGCAAACATCTTCACTGTTTGAGCCATGTTGCTGGTCCTGAGCTTACATTTTAAAGACGGAGGAAAGAAGAAATTTGTACAGTCCAACTGAAGTTTTATTTCTTTGTAATTTTGAAAACCAGTGAGATAGGAAGACATCTTAGTTATTTTTCTGTTGCTATGAAGAGACATCATGACCAAAGCAACTTATAAAAGAAAGTATTTAATTGGGGGCTTACAGTTTCAGAGGGTGAATCCATCATGGTGAGGGCATGACAGAGAGAGGGGGGAGGGAAGGAGGGAGGGAAGGAGGGAGGGAGGGAGCAGAGAATGCCAAATGAGAATTATCTGGGCTTTTGAAACCTTAAAACCCACATCCCCATTGATATACCTGTTCCAGCAAGGCCACACCTCTTAATCCTTCCCAAACTGTTCCCCCAACTGGGAACCATGTAAGCAGATATATGAGCCTATGGAGACTGTTCTTATTCAAACCACCGCAGAAGGCAAGAGGCAGGCTTTTCATTCCTTACCAGAGTATGTTGCCTCTGGGTCCTCAGTGAGTATGTTTCCCTCTACCAGCAAACCTTCTCCAGCACACAACAGCTAGCACCAACAGTCCACCCTGGCCCCATCTGCATGGAGATAGCATCAGATCTCACAAGCTAAGGCCTTGGTCCTATGTGACTCTTCCTGGCTTCAGAGGCCAATGAAGGTGGCAGCCCGAGCCTCTGACTTACCACCTCCTCCCTGGTCTCTGTTCATTTGCTAGAGTTCCTCACAGAAATCGTGCATGCCGGATACTTATGAAGGTTAAGGGTGGATGGGACAGGTAGAGGGGATGAGCCCCTGGGTGCTTTCTGGGTGTGCCTCCCTCTACACACCTCTAGGTGTTCAACAGTTGGGAAACTCTCTGAACCTTGACATTTGGGCTTCTGAGGGAGCCTCCTTACACGGTGTGATTGATGAAATAATCAGCCACCTACCAACTCAACCTTTAGCCTCTGCCCCTTCCTTGGAGTTCAGGGCTGTGGCACTAAAGTCCAGCCCTCTGGTCTTGGGGTTGGTTCCCCTGGCAACCTGTTTCCCATCTTCAGGCAGCTTAGGAGACCACAGGCGTCAGTGATCGCTGTGGCACACAACTGCCCTCCAGTGCCCTACTTTCTCAACACTTTTGGAAGACTCCTCCTTTGCCACTTGTCACATGTCACTGTGTGGACTGTTTTCCTAACACGGTGTGGCTTCCACTGTGAGTCTGTGGCAACCCTGCTTCTTCATCTTTTTGTTCAGGCTCTTAAACTGTTTAGTGTTTTTCTATAATATGAACACTGTTCTATGGGAATTCTTTAAGGTTTATGTTTATTAGTTTTGATCATGTACCTGTGTGTTTCTGTGTGGAGGCATATATGCGTGTGCCTTCAGAGGATATAGACATAGATATCAGATTCTCTGGAGCCGGAGTCTTAGGCTATTGTGAGTCGACTGTCAAGGTTTCTGGGAATCAAACTCTGGTCCCCCAGAAGAGCAGCAAGCCTTCTTAACCACTCAGTCATCCCCAGCCCCGTTATGAACGTTCTTATGTGTGTCTTCTGAGAGCACACATGCAAAGTGTGGAGGTCGGAAGACAACTCAGGCGAGGTCAGTGTTCTTACTCTATCATGTGGGATCAATCCCAGGGATGGAAGTCAGGCTGTGAAACTTGCAGTAAATCCCTTTTCCTGCCGAGCCATTTTGCCAGCTGCAATGGATGTTAAGTGTAGGCTTCCTGGATCAGTAGTCATATGGCATTTATTGATTTACTTGTTTGTTTGTTTAGAGACAGAGTCTCGTGGTATAGTTCAAACTGGCATAGAATTCTCTATGTTGCCCAGACCGGCCCAAACTCTTAAACTTCCTGCCTCTAAGCCCCCAGTGCTAGGACCACAGGTAGTATCAAAACACATGAGCACTAGAAAATGCCAAACCGTTTTCTAAAACAAGTGTGCCATTTTTTTTTCCAGCTGGCACAGGTCTGGTAGAGGCATGCCTGTCATCATTTGGAATGGCACTGGTTGGTTGGCACCATCTTGCCCTGTTGGGTACTTTCTGCTTTTCCAAGGGCCAGTGCCAAACTCCCGTGTGTGGGTGGACACTTTCGAGTGGAAGTGTGTGCATTTACATGTGGGCGGTGTTCTGAAGGAGCTACAGGACATCCTTGGTGCTGTTCAACCATGGATACACTTTGTTTTGAGTAGTTGAAAGGTTGGTCATGGTTTTAGAAGGATGCCTGAAGGCCATTTCAGGTATCACTGAGGCCAAACAGTGCTACCAAAGGGTTTCAGATGGAAGGAGGGGGCCCTAAAAGCCTTAACAAAAGGTATTAAGATTTGACAATGGGGCCAGGTGTGGTGGCGCACGCCTTTAATCCCAGCACTTGGGAGGCAGAGGCAGACGGATTGCTGTGAGTTTGAGGCCATCCTGGTCTACAAAGCAAGTCTAGGACAGCCAAGGATACACAGAGAAACCTTGCCTCAAAAAAAACAAAAACAAACAAACAAAAACCCACCAACAACAAAAAACAACAACAACAACAACAAAAAAGATTTGGCAATGGGATGTGGTAGTGCATGCTTGTAATCCCAGCTCTGAGGGTGGAGGATTTTGAACTTCTAGAGCTCAGAAGTTCAACTATTAATAAGTATTCTGGGACCTTATGTTGAACTCCTTTGCTCATGTCACCCTAGGCATCTTCACACTGGCACAGGCACAGCATTCACACAGGCTGTGTGTGTATGTGTATGTGTGTGTGCACGTCTCATGGTATTTGTGTACTTTTCATGGTATGTGTGCACTTCTCATGGTATATGTGCGTGTGTACACTTTTCATGGTGTCTATGTGTGTACGCTTTTCCTGTTGTGTGTGCACTTCTCATAGTGTGTGTTGTGTACTTCTCATGGTATGTGTGTGTGCATGTGTACTTTTCATGGTGTATGTGTGTGTGTGCTTCTCATGGCGTGTGTGTGTGTGTGTGTGTGTGTGTGTGTGTGTGTGTGTACTTCTTCTCTATGGTGTACCGGAAACTTTCAAGAAATCAATCTCCAGATTCTCAGATCCATAGTTTGTACCTACCCCACCCCTCCCCGCCCCACTGTAGTGCTGGTGATGGAACCCAGGGCCTTGCATATGTTAAGTAATCTACCACTGTGCTAGCCAAGCCTTGTTTCTTTGTTTGTCTTGTTGGTTTTTTAAAAATAGAACTTTATTGTGCATATACTAAAATTGGAATGATATAGAGTCAATTAGCCTGTTCCTGTGCCAGGATGACACACACATTTGCTAAGTGTTCCATATTTTTCTCAAAACAATTAAATTAATGTAAGAATAAGTAAACATTAAAGTAAAAGATATAGTTGGGTATGGTGGCACATGCCTTTAACCTCAGCCCTCGGGAGGGAAAAGCAAGTGGATCTCTGTGAGTTGGAGACCACCTGGGTCTACATAGGGAGTTCCTGGCCAGCCAAGGATACATAATGAGACCCTGTCTCAATCCTCTTCCCTCAAAATATCAATAAATGGGGCTTTGCTTTATAGTTCAGGCTGTCCTTGAACTCAGTATGCTCCCGCTGCAGCCCCTGGAGCTCTGGAATTGGAGGTGTGTGCCCTCGTTCCCAGCTGCTGCTTCTCAGGGCTTATTAAGGAAAGGAAGGGACCTACCCTGGTGGCTCACACCTGAGACCCCAGCACTGGAGCTGGAAGCAGGAGGGTTGCGAACTTGGGGCCCAGTGGGGCTACATCGTGGAATCCTCACCACTTGGCTTAGGGGGGGAAAAGAAATAAAATCCATACTAAACCTTGTCTAGAATTAAGTAAGATTCATGGATCTTCTTAGGGTTCACCTAAAATGAATTTCAGCTAAATCAGCTTCTTATGTTTAAAGGTCCTCAAAATTTACAACATACCTATCTTATTATGATCAATTACAAATCAAAATTATAAAGATAGTTTCATCTCTTTGAGATTTCTTCACATAGGGATCCTTAAACAAAATTTTGTTGGTTCAAAGGAACTATTTTAAGAGATCAATAGCCATAAACACAGATCAGTATAAAATTAGGTGAGAAAAGTTGGATGTACATAGTGTCCAAGAGTAAAGAAGGGGACTATACAAAACTTTGGACAGTCTTTCAGCCGTGGTGGGACGCGCCTCTCTCCCAGCACTGTGGGAGGCAGGAGGGTCAAGGATAACCTCTACTACAAAGCAAGTTCAAGGCCAGCCTGGGCTAGCAGAGACTGTATCTCAAAAACAATAAGAACAGTAGTTGGTCTATTTAAAGAAAGTCCCATTTGTGTATTGTAAAAATGGATAGTGGTGGATATCAAACTGATAGCATTTAGATCTCATTGATAAAATGAAAATAGTCTCATCTTAAAGGTCAGTGTTTGTAATTTAGAGAAATTACATCTTTCAGAAGTTAAAGTTAAATTGAAATATTTGCATATCAATTTATAAGCTCTGTGAAGGACCCACGGCTTTTAGCAACTAATGTGAAGGAAGTCAAGTTAAACCAAACGATGAACACAGCAGAGATCAGTGTGGCCTAACCTGTGCTCACCTCCTTCCCAGGAGGCAGGTATAATGTTTGTATCTCCAATTTATAGCGCGAGCAGAAATACGGGCAGAAATATGAAGTTCATTTCTGGTCTGGAATCAGCAGACCAAGGGAATGACTGATTCCAATCTGAACCTTGTTGGAGGAGTCCCAGCAAAGGTTTGCCCATTTCAGGCAGCCCCTCTTTTCCAGAAGAAACCTGAATCTTCCATATTCCTACCGGTCCAGGGACCAGGCATTTAGGTGGCTGGAAGTGTGTCAGAAACGTGTCAGAGTTCCAGAGTCCAACCCACTGAGCCAGGGTCCGTATCTGAACAAGCGTCTAAGCGATTTGGAGGCCTAAGAGCCGGGGAGATGTTCCCCAGAGCATGTGCTGGACCCTTTTTTGCTCATTTCTGGTTTCTCTCTGAAGACCGCTTAGCAGCCTTCTGGTCCATTCAGGCTACCACCACGCCACGTGTCCACAGAAGTGACCCGGGCTTCTCTTATAACCCTTCCAGGCTATTTGGTCTCGACATTAAAGGCAGAGATTGTGGTGACGAGGTGGCCCAGTGGTTCACCAACTACCTGAAGACACAAGCCTACCGGCTCGTTCAGTTTGATACCAAAATGAAAGGAAGGACAACAAAGAAGCTTTACCCGTCTGAAAGCTACCTTCAGAATTATGAGGTGAGCCACACAGTCTTCCCGCAGTCAGCGGTGCTCCCTTCTCTGTTCATGGGAGCCCCTCCGGAGACTTCAGCTGGAAAACCCTGGCAGTGGTCCAGGAGGGTGGTCCAGGGCACAGCCCACACTTTAAGGATGGAGAGGGAAGTAGGGATGAGGGATGTCTCGATGCTGGGACTTCCGAGGGAGATGTGTAGAGAGCTGGGTCTGGAAGATGTGTGGAGGGAGGAGCTGGGTGACTTCTGGGGAGATGGGGACTCGGGAGTCAGCTGGCTGGAAGCAGAATGTGGTGGCTCAGGCCCGTAATCCCAGCACTCAGGATGCTTAAAACAGGAGGATTGTTGTGAGCGCAAGGCCAGTCTGGGCTAAAGGTGAGACTGACCGTGTGCCAGAGAAGAAAGAGAAGATGAAAGAAAAGAAATCTGGCTGCTAAGTGAGGGTGGAATGCTAGGGCTAAAAGTGCCTTTCCTGGTGCAGCCTTTCCACAGCTTACCTTTACTCCCCGTGTGTGTGTGTGTGTGTGTGTGTGTGTGTGTGTGTGTGTGTGTGTGTGTGAGCTATTTCACAGTCTAGGAAGGCACTTCCTGCTAGGGAAAACAATAATGTGCCACACTTAAGCTGCAAGTACCTCAAGGATTCCCCTGCAAAGCCAAGGCAGGTTTATTTGTTATTAATAATATTATTAACGATATTATTATTTATTTTCTTTGTTACTAATGTTCCCAATCTAGAACAGTGTCAGGTGTCTACTGGTGATCAGTAGATGTTTGAGTGAATGGATGGGGTTGGTTGGTGAAATTCTTACTAGAATGTACTTGATTGGCAGCAGACGCCTCCCTGTGTGACGAGGAAATAAGCAGGTGTGAGAATAGCAGCAGGTGTGGTGGCGCACACTGAGGCACATCCAGGCCTACGTAGTGAGTCCCTTTCTCAAATAAATACAGTGTGCGTGGAAGCCATGTCTTCAGTGCTCACATCCGGTCTGCATGCCCCCGGACTCCCTCTCCCACACACAGCTCTCCCCTTCCGCACTTGAGAGGTTTTCTATCTGCTGAGCTTCGGAGGAAGGGCAGTACCGCTGGGTGGGAGGCCTGACAGTGCCATTCTCCGTGACAGGTAGCCTACCCAGACTGCAGCCCCATCCACATGATTTCTGAAGCCTCCTTAGTCGATCTCAACACCAGGCTGAAGAAGAAAGTGAAGATGGAACATTTCAGGCCAAACATCATGGTGTCAGGCTGCGAGGCTTTTGAGGAGGTAAGGAGCCACTGATGCGGGTATCAGGCTTATATGTGCTGCACTCAGAGCCAGTAAATCTGAGCTACATCCACCCAGCTCCCCCAAGGCTGGTGGTGGGCCAACTACTTTTCCTGGACTATGGTCTCTATGGCCGCTAATGGCCTCCTGGCCTCCAGGGGGCGCTGTTCACATTCTCATGCTTGTGCACTGACCTGTCTGCCTCACGCTACCATCACCCTTTCAAATGTTAATGCTGCATGAGTGAGCACATACACTTAAAAGATTTACTGTTATGTATACAGAGCTTTGCCTGCATGTACACCTGAAGGCCAGAAGAGGGCACCAGATCACATTATAGATGTCTGTGGGCCACCATGTGGGAATTGAACTCAGGATCTTTAGAAGAGCAGCCAGTGCTCTTAACCTCTGAGCTATCACTCCAGCCCCATACACTTAATCTTTAGCTAGCAAACAAACAAACAACCCCACAACAAATGTAAGTATGATGCAAAATTCCCACTGTCTATTGTAAATGCGGGGCAGTAGGAGGATGCATTGTGGGACATTTGCAGCTTGTGGTGCAAAGTGCTGTGGGCTCTTCCCCTGAGGAGTTAGAGGATGAAGCCGATTGTGAAAGGCTTGGGCCAGTGCGGTGTGTTTGATTTCTGGAAGACAGAGCGAGACAGTTTAAAAATGAGGCTGACCTTTGCTGCTTTATCTCTGTCACTGGCAACCGCGGGACTCAGTGTTCCCTGGACTCGTCCCGAGCTGAACTGGGGGCATCTTTGTGTAAGTCCTTACTCTACAATTTGAAAGAGCTGGGGGAGAAAAATGGCAGAAAACCACAGTGTATTCTGTCACGTGGGAAGGGCTGTTGATAGAGAGGGAGGTATTTTTGTTTGTTTGTTGGGCCTCGAACTCCCCATGTAGGTGAGGATAACCTTGAACTAGTCTTGTTCCAGCTCCAGGCACGCTGTTTGGGAGGTGCTGGCAATCAAACCCTGGCTGGGCGCATCCTGAGCAGGTGTTCTACCACCTGGGTACAGCCTCAGTGCCCAGTCTCATCTGATCAGAGACGCTAAACAGGGTCAGCCCTGACGAGAGCTTGCATGGGAGAGGGTCCTGAAGCCAGCCAGTTGTACGTTGAGTCCAGCCCCACCACTCACTGCTGGCGTGGCCTTGACCTTTCCAGGCCTGCCCATTCTAGCAGGTGAAAAGCAACTTTTGGGTAAATCCTCATGTTTAGACCTTTGTCTGATGGCCTGAGTTAGGAAAAGGAGTTTTTTTTTCTTTTTAAAAACCTATATGTATTTATTTTTATCTTATGTGTATGAGTGATTTGGCTACATGCATGTGTGTGTATCAAATGCATGCAGTACGCAGGAAGCCAGGAAACAGTGTCAGATCCTTGGTACTGGAGTTAGAGAGGCATGTAAACCATCATGTGGGTGCTGGGAACTGAACCTGGGTCCTCTGCAAGAGCAGGCACTCCCCTTAACCACTGTGCCATCTCTCCATCCCCCACCCCCTTAAAAAACTTCTGTTCCAGAAGAAATTTGGAAGTACCACACCCTGGCTGGGGGTGTAACTTCTTAGTAGAGTGCCTGCCCTGTTGCATACTGGGAAACCTGAATTGGTTCCACGGTCCATGGCTCATTGCCAACCTAGGCACTCAGCTTGTCCCAACTGTCATCGCATCTCTTGTGCAGGTGTTTCCCTGTTCTCTGTGGTATTCTTAAATACCAACCACTGGAATTCAAGATGCCACTTTGGCTTCGGTTGTCACATGATGTACACTTTCTCTCTGGCCTTATGCATATGCATATTATGGCCATGCATATGTATGATCTAGTTTATATGGAGAGATGTATATATAGACATTACCATCTACTCTTAGAGAGAAATAAGAAAGGAGAAAGAGTCTAGGTTCTATTTTAAACTTCATACGTTTTTTGTTTTTGTTTTCATTGTTTTTGACAGCCCTGGCTGTCCTGGAACTCGCTTTGTAGGCCAGGCTGGCCTCGAACTCAGAGATCTACCTGCCTCTGCTTTCCAAGTGTGCCACCACACCCAGCTAAGTTTCATACATTTAAAGCAAATACCTAGAAACACCTCAAAAAAACAAACAAACAAACAAACAAAAAAACCCTTACCTGTGCTGTTTGTGTGTGGCTCCCCTTCTTGCGTCAGTCTCTTATTTTGCCTCTTTCTCAGGATCTTGCTTTTGATGGAAAGCCTCATGTAGTCTTAGTTTCCTATTTGCAAACCGTGCACAGCCTGATCGAACGAACACGTCCAGGATGGGCTGGAGAGGTGGCTCAGCAGTTAAGAGCGCTGGCTGCTTTTGCAGAGGACCCACGTTTGGTTCCCAGCCCGCACATCATGGCTCACAGCTATCTACAACTCCAGATCCTGGGGATCCAGTGCTGTCTTTGGGCTTTCTCAGGCACTGCACACATGTGCACAGACACAGATGCAAAACACCTGTACAGAGTAAAATAATCATAATCATAACCATAATAATAAGTCTCAGTGTTAAATCCATAGGATGGAACCCGTTTTTAGACCATTTTCCCCTTGACCATCTCTCTTCCTTTTCTTCTCATTTCTTTCAACTCGCAAATTCCTTCTCGCCCTGATTTTATTAGAGTGCAGACAGGCTTTTCAACCAGTAGAGGGCGCACTAACCTCTTCTAATGTTTTCCATGTTTCAGGAAGTCCCTGGAATCTTGTTGGGTGGAGCATTTCTTTGCGTTGGATATGTCTAGTGAATATTAAATTCATCCATTGAAAATTTAAGTTTTCAGTTATTTATAACATATTGTTTTTAGGAACTGAGTTAACCATTGTATTTAAACTTGAGTGTAGTCTTTTTCAAAGCAGTTAGTGTTTTTGAACCAAGTGGACAATGACCAGGTGAGGATGAGTGCCTGGTAAAGTTAACAGTGTCAAGACAGTTAACTTTAGGATCTTAGGAAACCAGACAAATTGCTAATGAGCCCTGCAGTTGACCCTGTGATGGAACAGGCGGCCTAAATCTGTCTTGTTGAGCTAAGACCCTAACTGAACATTTCAAGGCCCCTGGTTTTCTGTTACAGCCACAGTGCAGAATTCCACAGACACATAGCTTGGAATGTTAAACTCATTGTCACTTGGAAAAGGGGAATTGGATACAAGAAGGTTGGAGAGGCCGCGGACTCTCAAGCAGCCGGGCGGCTCACGTACCCGTGGCTGCAGCGCCCTCGTGTGGTGAAAGGAGCCCAGAAAACTTGGTTCCACACAACCCTGGGCCCTTTGCCCTGCCCAGGCAGGCACTGTACCAGTCACCTAGGGGTGGTTTGCCATATGCTTCCCTTGCAGTTCCACTGTTTGAGCAGGGTTTGTTGTAAGTCGCAGCTCCATTTGTGGCACGGTGTGTCCTTGGCTTTTACAAAGCTTTACACAGCTCCTGGGCCAACTGGTGGCTTGGAACTTGGAGTTTATTTCTACCACGAGCAGTTTCCTGGAGGATGACTGGGGGGCACAGGGTATCTATGGAGACCCTTGTATTGTCACTGTGGTCATACTGGCGGGAGATGTCTGAGTTTGAAGACCCAGTTGGTACTGCACACCAACTGTGCTTTCCTAAATAATTGCTAAAGGCTCGAGGGAAGAGCTAGCTTGCCTTTGAATACAGAGTGGACCATGATGTCATAGCCAGTTGCAGAAGGGGAGACTAATTGTAAGGAACAGAGTTTGGATGCTGGCATCCATGTAACAAGCCAGGATGTCACACACACAGGAAATGCAACTCTGAGGGCTCTGAAGCCCCTTTTGGCCTCTGCATGCAAACAGGTGCAGGTACTGGCCCCCCCCCCCCCGAGTGTTCATAACACTTACACATGCGCATACAAACAAAATAAGTCTTTTTTTGTTTTTAAAGAACGCTTTAAAATACTGGGCTGAGACATCAGTACAGAACAATACAGCTTTTGCTCATTATTTCCTGAATGAAACAATGTGCCTTGTCATTTATATTCCATTTTATATCTATCACAAATAATGATTTAAAGTTGCTGAGAATGTATGCATAGATTAAGAAACAGTACCAGACCAAGGCCATTTCATAGAAGAGATAAGTATTTGAGAATTTGGGATTCTGAAGGGGTGCTGGAAGCGATCCCTTTGTTGGACACCAGGGGACACTTAAATGTATACAAGTAACTGTGTGTATGTAAGCTATATTAAATGTTATGATGCAGTGTGTTTTATGTGGGCATACATATACGTGTGTTTATGTTTTGTGCATGTGTCTGTGAGAGTGTCTCTCTCATATATATATACACACATATATATACATACATATGTATGTATAATTTATTCTTTTTTATTTTATATGCATTGGTATTTTGCCTGCGTATGTCTGTGTAAGGGTGTCAGATCCCCTGGAACTGGAGTTATAGACAGTTGTGATCTGCCATGTGGTTGCTGGGAATTGAACTCAGGTCCTCTGGAAAAGCAGCCAGTACTCTTAACCACCAAGCCATCTCTCCAGCCCCAAGTGTGTTTCTTTTTTAAAAAGCTATTTTTACTTTGTATATGTGTGAGCCTGTGTGAGTGTATGTGCACTGTGTGTGTGCAGTGCCTGTGGAGGCCAGAAGGGGGCATCAAATCCCATGGAACTGGAGTAGTGAGCTGCCATGTGGGTGCTGGGTAGTGAACCCAGGTCCTCCGCAAAAGCAGCCAGTGCTCCTAACCACTGAGCCATCTCTCAAGCCCCAGTGCATGTGTTCTCCTGTATAGATGTGTGTATAATGTTTGTACATGTGTGTATTTAAGTGCAGGCATTTACAGGTACGTGTATCTGTATTTGCATTTATGTGTTGGCACAGTTGTGTGTAGTGCCCATATGTATATGTGTGTTGGTGTGTATGTATGTATAAGTGTGTATGTACCTGTGTGTACATATGTTTATTTGTATATATGTTAATGTGTATGAGTGTATACGTGTGTGTGTACACAGAGCTGTATGTTTATATGTATATCTTATATATGTGGGTGGATTAAAAGCGTATGAGGGGGATTGAAAGCTTTGCCTAGCTGCCCTGCTTCCTCCTGGTGTGACTTAGGAGTGTTCTGCAGTGTTCTGCACGTCTGTCTCTTGGGGGAGACGGGAATCGTAATAGCTCCTCCCTTCAAGTCATGAGGACTCATGGAAGATCAGTGTTCAAGAGTGTTCCGTGGCCATGGAATGCCCGTCCCACTTTCACACTGTGTTCTGTGGGAATGACAAGTGGGGGACTCATGGCTGACTACACTCAGGTGATGTCTCAGCCCTCAGACTGGCCCCTGCTACAGCTAAAACCAGTGCTTCGCGACCTTCCTAGTGCTGTGACCCTTTAGTACAGTTCCTGACTGCAGTGACTCCCCAACCGCAAAATTATTTTTGTTGCTACTTTATAATTATAATCTTACTACTGTTATTAATTGTAATGTAAATATTTTTGGAGGTTGAGGTTTTGCCAAAGGGGTGGCAACCCACAGGTTGAGAACTGCTGAGCTAAACCATAGGCAGGGTAGACTTGTTTCAGAAGCTGCCGGTTTCTCACTCTGTGTCAGCAAAGCAGTCTGATGAATCTACTGCAGACTCTGCACTTGTGAAGGTCTGCTCTTGCTGCCTTGATGGAATCAGTGATTGGGATTATATCAAGAGATAGATGCCTGGGGCTGGGAGGTGAGTGTGTGGCCCCCTGTACACAGGAGCTGGGTCCCATACTCAACGCTATAAATATTTTTTTAAGGTAAATCATGCATCATGAGCTTGACTGCATACTGCCTTTCTCGGGCACTTCCAGAGTTCCTTGTGTCCTTTTGTGCTCTCTCCTTCTGCTGAAGCCATACTTGGTTCCTGACCAACATGGAGGGAGCCTGACTCTAAAAGACACCTCTACCTTTTCTCCTAGGATACCTGGGATGAGCTCCTAATTGGTGATGTGGAGATGAAAAAGGTGTTGAGCTGCCCCAGGTAAAGAGTGGGCTTAGACATGGCCTCTGGGGTGTGCAAGCACGTTGGTTTGTATCCATCATCTTCTCTTGGGCCTTTGACAGGTGCATTTTGACCACAGTGGACCCAGACACTGGAGTCATAGACAGAAAGGAGCCGCTGGAAACTCTGAAGAGGTAGGACTCCAGCGCATACTGTGTGCTGTGGATATTAGCCGTGCCCATAACTACCTATCATGCACTAGGCGCTTGTGTCCTAACCCCCAGGACCCTCTTCCTTTGGTTTGCATCTGTCCCTCAAGGCGTGTGAGTTCTTGTTTCTTCCTCTTTTTATTTCTTTAATTCTCTAGATGGATCCTCTGCTCTGGTACATTTTTAGTTGTACGATTTCTATTTTGAAACTCTAGTCTCTCATCAACTTGTGTGCGTGTGTGTGTGTGTGTGTGTGTGCGTGTGCATGTGCGTGTGTGTGTGTGTGTGTGTGTGTGTGTGTGTGTACAGGCCAGAAGATGACACTGGATGACAGAGGATGACATCAGACACTTCTCACCCTTTTTGGGTTTGTTGTGTAGTAGATCTGTCTGTTTGTCTGTCTGTCTGTCTGTCTGTCTGTCTATCTATCTATCTATCTATCTATCTATCTATCTATCATCTATCTCTGTATTTTATGTGCTTTGCTGCTTTGTCTGCATGTGTGTCTGTGTGAGGGTGTTGGATCCCCTGGAGGTGGAGTCGCAGACATTGTGAGCTGCCATGTAGGTGCTAGGAATTGAACCTGGGTCTTCTGAGGGAACAGCCAGTGCTCTTAACTGCCGAGCTATCTCTGCAGCTCTTGGGTTTATTTTCAAAGGGTGGAACTCCTAGACAGTTGAGCGCTGCTGTCATGGGCGATGCCACTGTCTTCTGCCTTCCAGACACTCAGCAGTGTTCTCTCGGCCCCTCAGAGAGGAAGAGGTCTCCCACGCTCCATTTCTGTGCAGCCTCCTTATCTGAAGTGTCACACACCATTTCTGATGGACACACTAACTTCTCTGCATCCATATCAGAAATGTCTAACCTAGATTCCACAGCCATAATAGTCTCTGCTTGGTCCAAAGTGTCTTAAGCCCAAGTCTTCAGAAAATGCAGGCTGACTAGGAGCTTCCTGGGCCAGTCTTAGAGTTTCAAGACATACAGAACTTGGCTTTCGTTCCCTCTAATATCAAAGAGGCATGTCATACTGACAGTAAAAAAATGCGTGACCCTCGGTGACACCTGCGCAAGTGCCAGAGACTGGCTGTGCAAGCCTCTTCTTGCAGAGGCACAAAGTGATGCTGAGTGGCTGGGCCAGGGCCAGCTTGGAAGCAGACTCAGCAAGGAGGCGAAGACACACACACCTGCTGTGGTTATTCCAACCCAGAATGCACCATGTTATGTTCGAAAGAAGGTCTCTCATTGGCCTGGCACTTGCCAGTGAGCTCCAGGGGTCATCTGTCCCTGCCTCCCCAGTGCCTGCTGGGATTATAGGTGGGTGCCACTCTGCTTTTCCTGGCTGCTGGAGAGCTGAACCCAGGTGTCCTTGTTCCTGCACAGCAGGCATTTTACCCACTGACACATCGCCAGCCCCTCTCACCAATTTTCTAATCATTCAAAAGGCCCTGGGGTTCCGTCGCAAACATGGCAAAAAATGTTCAAGGACAAGTGAGCATTTGTAGGGGAGGCTGTGTTTTGTTTGCTTTTCCTCTGTTTCATCGTGTGTTTCTAACAGGTTTAGAGGTTATTTCATGAGGTTTACAGTTCCATTCTTGTTCTCTGCTTTTTAAAACACCCTGAAGGTCATTGTCTTCAGCTAGGCCTTGGACTTCATCAGCAGAGGCTCTTGGCCTTCAGTTCTGTTGGCCCAGGAACTCCAGTTTTGAGCCTTAATGTTGGAGAGGTTAAAAGCACAGGGCACAGAACCAGAGCTCTGCAAGGGTCCTAGTCTCGTTGCTGTGGGCAGATACCCCGATGAAAGCAACTTAAGAGAGAAAGAGGTTGACTTCAGCTCACAAGTCCAGGCTGCAGTGTATCACTGTGGGGAAGTTAAGGCTAACTGCATCGCATCCAGAGTCACAAACAGGGAAACGCATGCGCACATGCTTGCTCGCTGCGCTCAGCTTGAGTTCTCTGCTCTTGGGTAGTTCAGGACCGTCACTGGCCTGGATCTTCCCACATCAGCCGACTTAATTAAGACAACGCCCACAGGCCAACCCAGTGCAGGCAATCTCTTATTGAGATTTGGTCCCTGGGTGGTTCTAGGTCGTGACAAAGAAAGCTGACATCACAGTGGGTGAGGGGTGGTTCCATTTTGAGATTTCATGAGCACTTTTTCCCATGAGTTGTGAGTCCAAGGTACCTGAGTAATAAATACAATACAACGCTAACACAAACCTACATTATTATCATTATTATTTTAAGATTTATTTATTTTACATATGAGCGCTCTATCTGCATTTACACTTGTGTGCCAGAAGAGGGCATTAGATCTCAGGATAGATGGTTGTGAGCCACCATGTGGTTGCTAGGAATTGAACTCAGAACTTCTGGAAGAGTAGTTAGTGCTCTTAACAGCTGAACCACCTCTCCAGCCTATTATTATTATTGTTGTTGTTGTTGTTGTTGTTGTTGTTGTTGTTGTTGTTGTTGTTATTATTATTATTATTATTATTATTATTATTATTATTATTATTATTATTATTATTATTATTATTTAGAGAGGGTTTCTGTGTGTAGCCCTGGCTGCCCTGGAACTCACTCTGTAGGCCAGGCAGGCCTTGAACTCAGAGGTCCACCTGATTTTGCCTCCTTAGTGCTGGGATTAAAGGTGTGTGCTACCATACCTGGCTTTAGAAAACCCATAGTTATTGGCTACTTCACAGCCATTCCTCTCCACCTTTAGACAGTGCTTGTTGTTAGCCCACATTTCCGTAAGGAGCAACCTTCCGGGTTCTGTGGATAACACTGGATTCCCGTTTCCTTTTGGGGGCTGATGATGAGTTTTGACTCCTTTCAGCTACCGCCTGTGTGATCCTTCTGTGAAGAGTTTATACCAGTCGTCCCCACTTTTTGGGATGTATTTCTCAGTGGAAAAAATTGGAAGTCTGAGAGTCGGTGACCCTGTGTACCGGATGTTGGATTAGCAGACCCAGTGGGGTGACACGGTAACAACTTCACTTGGCATCATGACCACAGTTTCTTGTTTTCAGACGCTGTAAAAAAATTAAAAAAAAAACTATTTTATTATTTTCCATGTATGGATGTTTCGCTTGCATGTATGTCTGTGTCCCACATGTACACAGAGCCCGAGGAAACCAGAAGAGGGCCCCAGGTCTCCTGGAAGTGGAGTTACAGATGTCGTGAGCTGCCGGAATATCAAACCTGTGTCTTCTGGAAGAGCAGCCAGTGCTCTTAACCGCTGAGACAGCTCAGGCAGATGCTGTCTTTAAAACCTTAAGCTGTTTTTAACTCTTGGGAGAATGAGCAGTTTGGGAATCAGAGAAACGCACCCCCCCCACCCCTATTCCCTCAATAATCTGTATACTTCTACCCAGTATTTCCCTATCCCGGCCTCCCATTTGGTCATAAAATACAGACAGGGGATGCCCTGCCAAGCTGGCCATGCTCCTGGTCCCCTGGGGACCATCACTAAGGAAATAAGTAGCCAGGTGTAGTGGCGCATGCCTTTGATCCCAGTATCTGAGGCAGAGGCAGGCAGATCTCTGAGTTTGAGGCCAGCCTGGTTTACAAAGTGAGTCCAGGACGACTCACAAAGAAAGGCATCACAGAGAAACCTTGTCTCGAGCAACCAAAATATCATCAGCAACAAAAGAGGAATAATGAAGGCAAATGGTCCTCTAGAGTTAGGTGTGTGTTTTCTAGTTTGGTTTTTCGTTTATCTGTTTTCTACCTGAGAGAAGTGGGAAATATTGAAAGCAAATTACCTATCAGACACCTCTTAAATATAGATTAAAGTTAAACAGTATCAGTGTATCAGGCTGACTAGCTGACTGCGTCAGGTCAGCTCGAACCCTGAATCCTGCAGGCACAAGCTGCACCCTCAAGGTGCAGAGTCATCGGAAGACCTTCCTTTGCAGATTCGAAACAGCTCCTCCTGCAAAATGTACTATCCACCCCAGAATAATAATAGAAATTCTCCTTCTCTCCCTCCCTTCCTTCTGCCCTCTCCCTTCCTCCTTCCCTCCCTTCCTTCTTTCCTGTCTTTCTTATTTTCTTTTCTTTTTTTTTTTGAGACAGGGGTTCTCCATGCCCTGGCTGTCCTGGAACTTGTTCTGTAGACCAGGTTGGCATCAAACTCAGAAATCCACCTGCCTCTGCCTCCTGAGTGCTGAGATTAAAGGTGTGTGCCACCACTGCCCTGTGCTTTTCTTCTTTTAAAGGTTTAGTTTCTATTTTATGTGAGTGTCTTGCATGTAGTATTTACAGAGACCAGGAGAGGGCGCTGGAGCACACAGAACTGAAGCTACAGACCACTGTGAGCTGCCACGTGGGCTCTGGGAGCCAAACCTGCACCCTCTGTAAGAGCAGCCAGTGCTCTTAACCCCCCCCCCGCCCCGAGCCACATCTTCATTTCCTGTTTCCTGGTTTATAAAGCCATCACATGGCCCAAACCTTTATCAAGACTTCTCTCTGTAATTCTTCCCTGGGATTCTCACATATGGTCACCTCTCTGTAGCTTTGCCACCTGCCCATGTGACTGACCATCCAAAGGACAAAGTGCCATAGAGGTTCCTGTGGCAGAGGGGTGACCACAGACACATTGGGGTTCATGTTTAGCTACAAGTCTCTATGAATTACAAATAAGAAATAAGGCTGTCCTTATTAAAACAGTTAATAAAAAGTTATTTTGGTATTAATTCCTTATCTCAGAAGCATAAGGGTACTCAGTACATATTAGTTATGATTTTTTTTTATTGCCCTTCTGAACTGTGGCACAGCCTTAGGGGCTATTGTGCTATAAATGTGAGATGGAAAGTGAGAAAAAGGAAATCAACATCTTTTGGCTTCTTTTATGGGGTAGAATCCCAAAGTCCATTCAGCACTAACGAAGTTTGAGTGAGATGGGGCATCAAGCAGTCCTGAATGCATATTACAAGGAGTTTTTAAGGACAAAGAACACAGACACACCGCACCCTGGTTGGCAGGGCAGAGTCCTCCCCAGCGTCCTGCTGGACTTTGGTGTATGGGGAAGCATGCATAAGCGTCCTCTTAGGGGTCACACCCCTTCTCATACCCATGAGTGTAGTGGACACAGCCCCTACCACGGCCAGCACCGAGAGAGAGCCCTTCTCAGGACTCTGGTGGGAAATCCATCTGCATGAGCAGCTGGTTTCTACGATGGTGCTTTTTGCAGTCCGTAGTTTGCATTCTCTGCTTTTCACCTTCCGTGAGTGAGTGGCTGTTTGTTTAAGTCTGAATTATTTATAACCAATAGTCTGAGGAACAAAGTGATAGAGACTGTTATCGTGTGTTCAGCTTACAGGTCCTGGGAGATACATCTGCGAGTCTTTACTGCCAGCCACAGCCATCTTCCTGGGAACGGGTCGCTGCTTTTCTCTCACAGCTGGGTATGCCCTGAGTTAATTCAAGACAAGTACCAGAGGTGTCTTGGGAATGTGAAAGAGGGTGTATAAATTTTAGATAATGAAATTTAAAAAAAAAATGGAACTGTGTGTCCAATTGCTCTGAATGTTACTCCCGCGATGTCATTTTTCTAGTCCCTGCCTTTAATATTGCTAAGTAAAGAAAGTTTAAAGAGACAACTTAAAAGCTGCCAATTTTTGGAAAAATGACTATACTTTTTGCTGTCATGTCCTGAATATCTTTTACGTGCTAACATGCTCATAAAATCCTGCTAGTTGGTCTTGGCCTGGCTCTTGAGCCCTGCTGAGGTTAGGCTTACTACTGACTTTGCCTTACCATTATAGAGCCAGGGTTATGCTTAAATATAGAAATGATTTCATAATCGTGGGCTTATTTTGTTTAATAGACTGTGTCTATATTTCATTCTGATTCTATTAAGACATAAATTGTATCTGTAATTACCAGTTCCTCCAATTCTACAAGAGAACGGAGTTGAAAAGAATGGAATCCTTAGAAATAGGAATGAACAGGAGAAGTTACGAACACCGTTTTAAAGGTTCACGTCTATTTTTCATAACAAAGAAAGATGAGCCAGCTTGCTGTAACAGTAAAAATACCCACTGATGTAACATATAAAGGAGTTATCCCACTTACAGTGTGTGGTTTCTTCGTCATTAATAAGTGTGAATCTTTTCCTATTTCATCTGGGATATTTGCTTCTTTCTCATTTCACAAAATCAGTCATGTGTCTTCCCTGGGTTCCAGGCGTTACCTCTTGTGTGTACAAGGCATGCTGCCCTGCACGCACATAGCTATCTAAGCCAGTGGTTCTCAGCCTGTGGGTCACCGCCTTTCATAGGGCTTGCATAACAGATCTCCTGCATATCAGATGTTTACATTAAGATTCATAATGGTAGCGAAATTACAGTTACGAAGTAGCAACAAAAGCAATTTTATATTTGGGGTCACCACAACATGAGGTGGTGGGTCATTGCATTAGGAAGGCTGAGAACCTCTCTCGTCAAAGGCATTATAGCCGATGACGTCAAGAGACAACTCATACTCAATAGGGAAGAGCTGTTGCTTCCTTCCTCCCTTTCCCTTGCTGGGTTCTGGGCCTGAGTTCTACCCCTCACCTCCAGCAGGCTAGGAGATAAAAGTGACAGGCAAGCTGTATCCGGAGTACATTTTGGAAATTATATATATAATTTTTTTTTAAGTCATTCTCAGGTTAAAGTCAACCATTAACTTACACAGCCAAGATGCCTTTCTGTAGAGGATTCATGCGGAGCCTCGGGGTCCCCTGAGGTACCTATCACCACTGTGTCTCCAAATAGTGCCATGCGAGCTAGAGGGTGACAGTTCAGTGTTCAACCACAGAAGGCAGCCCAAACCCAGGGAAGCAAGGTGACCAGTGAACGCATGCATGCTAGCGTCCTGCATTCTCCACTCTTCACACAGTGGCCTCTCGGGGTATCTACATAAGGACTCCAACTCTGCAGCATTGCCTAGCCTCAGCCGCCCTCCACTGACACCCTCATTCTCACATCTTTCATGCCAGTGTCACATGGCTGTCCATTTCTGGGGACAGTGCCTTCTCTGCTTCAGGATGCTGCCCATCAGCAGGGCCATCTGGTCAAGGTGTGATCTTGCCCATCATCAGCACATGCCCTCCAATTTGTCAACTGCAACTTCCTGGGTCTTGACTAGTCAGAACTATGTGGACTCTTCCTGGGAGACAAGCTCCCCCTCCAGTCTGAGACTTGGGGTGGCATGGGGAAAGGGGCTTTCCAGTTTCTTGGAGTTCTTGGTTTCAGTAGTCTGATGGCCAGAGGAAGAGACACAAGCTTCTCTTCAGAGAAATCTTTATTTCTGCCTTGCTGGTTGCCCCTTGGCTGTTTTAAAGATTTGTTTATTTAATGTACAAGTACTCTCTCTGCATGCACTTGCAGGCCAGAAGAGGGCATCAGATCATAGACGGTTGTGAGCCACTATGTGGTTACTGGGAATTGAACTCATGGCTTCTGAAAGAGCAGACAGTGCTCTTAACCACTGAGCCATCTCTCCACCTCTCTCCAGTCCCCGCCCCTTGCCTGTAAAATCCCCAGCCTTTGTTTTTAGTGCAAAGTCCTATCTCTCTGCCCTATTGTAGTAGAGAAACAGAGTTCTCCTTGTTAGAACAGTCTTGAATAAAGACTTCATTTTAACAGCTTGACACATCAGACAGGTGCCTAAGGCGCCTAAGGCACCTTGCAGTCTTGGCTTTGCTCTTTAAAATTTGGTGGCTTTGGAAGTGACAAGATACAGGAATCCACCTCGGCAGAGCCAGTCCACAGGGAAAAGAGCCTGGGGCCTTGTCTGAGATAGTTCCCAGGCATCGGAAAGGAGAAATGGTCTTGTCTCAGCCACATAGATCCTCAGGGCCCATATGATCTTTTCACTTCAGATCCCAGCTGGCTAGAAACTCCTGACCCCTGTCAAACTGCTCCACACAGTCCCCAGAGAGGAAGCTGCCCGCAGCCTGCTTTCTAATTTCAAAATCACACCATGCTCTGCAAACGTGTGTTTTAGGTCAAATAAACAACCCTATAAACAGTAAATTAGTTCTGCATCGACTGATGTGGGGGGGGGGGGGTCAGAGAGTGCGTGAATGAGTGAAGGAGGGAGGGCAGGAAGTGGGGACAACGAGTGAGAACCACTACAGCTGAGCCACCGCCTCCCGCCCAGGCTTAGTGAAGATGCTCAACTGGGATTGGCGGGGAAGGGTCAGGAGCTTCTGGCCTTTGGGCTCAGGCCCAGGCCTTGGGCGCTGGCGACAGTCGCGCTTGGTTCTGCGGCTACAGAGGAGTATCAGCTCCCGCCCCGCGCGCTCCGGCCATGGATGCCTCAGGCTCCTGGGCTCTGGCCCTCCTCAGTTTCTCCGCGTCCGGGGTCGCCCGGCAGCCGCGGTCCACCTGGGTTGGCATCGCCGCCTTGGGACTTGTTGCGGTGGCGCTGGGGACTGTGGCCTGGCGTCACTCTCATCTCCGACGGCGCCGGCGGCTGCAGCAGGTAGGGACCGTGGCACAGCTCTGGATCTACCCGATCAAGTCCTGCAAGGGTGTGTCAGTGAGCGAGGCGGAGTGCACGGACATGGGGCTGCGCTGCGGCCACCTGCGCGACAGGTATGCAGAGCCCAGGCCAGCACCAGGCTGACCTAGGCTGTGTGGGTGTGAGGAGGTCCACTCTCAGGTCCCTTTCTTCCCAGCCGAGGGACCAGGAGCTTGGGAAGGGGTGCTGGGAAACGGAGGGGAGCGGGGAGGACTGGGAAAAAGTGACTGACCCTCCCCCTCTGCCAGCCAATTCGGGGTTTCCTGCTCCCCGGAGATGGACCTTTTTCAGTCCATCCTCCCCTTGCTGTTTCGGATCTTGTGTTGCCCATGAGATATTCTCCCCAACCAATCCGCAAGCAGAAACTTCAATAACCATCCACTTAGGGACCCGGAAGGGACTGGCCCGTGATCATCTTACTTTCAGATAGTCGTAAACTTAGAGGAACTAGTGACAGTAGATTCCAGAGCGCAGAGGTGTCTGGGCATGGCTGTTCCTTACCGCGGCAGTTTGATCGCTTACCTGCAGCTTAAAAAATAACCTGCGAGTGTTATTTCCCCCAAGGCTTTTGTCAGATAAAGAAAGGCTGAAAGGCTCTGCGTGAGGCTGAACCTGGGATTTATATCGTAAACTGCGATTACGGGTCCGGGTCCGGCTGAGGAGTGACCTGTGTGGACTCTTGGGCTTCCAGGAAGGGCTCTCTAGCCTCTGCCGGGACATGCTGACGCTGGCTGGTCAGGAAGCCCTTCTTGTGCCATAGCTGATTTAGGGGTGGGCTTTGCAAGGTTGGTGGGCTGTTACAGACCAGTGGGTCCCTCCTCACAGTGTGGACCTTGTCATGCGTGACCCTCGTCACCTTCTGCTTTGCAGTTCTTCATGTCTCCGGAACCAAAGGTCATTAGAAGCTGGTGGAGGCTGGGCCAAGGCTGTCTGGCTCATTGCCAGACTCCTCGCACTCCTCCCCCTCACTTGAAAATACACCAATGCTCCTTTCACCAAGACACAGCAGTTGGGGACAAAGTTCAAAGGTCAGCTGGTCACCTCTGCTTCAGGCAGCCAAGAAGCCTAACTGTTAAAAAAAAAAAAAAAAGAAGCCTAACTGTTGCCTGCTATGTGCAGTGGGGTATCACATACAGTAGCCCATTGTATTTAGATTGTTTCTATCAGCCTCCGAGGCAAAGGGCATTGGCACTTTACTGCCATATATATCCATTCCAGAAAACGTGTTCTGAACTCGCGCCACAGCTGTGGCGGCAAATTCTTCATTTGTGTCACAAGCTCCTGGGAAATGTAAATAGTAAACAAATAAATAAACAACAAATACAAACAGACAAACAAGAACAAAACAACAACAACAAAAAATGAGCACCCGTTTCACTGTAGGGACTGTGACAAGTGTCAGGGAGCAAAGAGGAAGGGTCCTGGAGGCTGGGGGTGGGGGAGGGGGGGGGGCGGTGGGAGGAGGCAGGATTTAGAAAAGGAAGTCAACAGCGTATACTGAAGACTTGAAAATGGCCAGGCACTTTGCAGGTGAGTAAACTGAGAGAACATTTTAGAGAACCAGGCAGAGACACTGGGATCAACGGCTGGCAGGGTCTGATGTGCCTACCAGAAGGAGCTGAAGATGGAGCAGGGCCTTGAGTTTAAGGAACGCCTTTGCCATACTGAAACTTGACTGTACACAACGGCAGGTGAAAAGTGGAAATTGGTCCCAATGTGCATCAATGGATGAGATGAATAAGTCAAACATGGCTTATACAGATGACAGATCACCACCCAGCCTTGGAAAGGACCTACTAGTGCCTGTGGGGACACGGGTGGGCAATAGAAAGACTAGGCTAATTTGAATGAGCAGGGCGCAGGGACGAGTTGTACATGATTTCAGTTCCAACTGCCTGACTCCAAATTCATAGACAGGAAGTGGAGAAGAGGTTCTGGGGCTGGAGGGACACGAGTGGCAAGGTATTGCTTAACGGGTGCAGTTTCTGTTTGGAAAGACGAAAAGTCTTGGAAACAGCAGTGAAGGTTGCACAACAGAGTACACACACTGCCATGGCTCAGATACTTCATGTGGGTTATGCTCGGTGTCTGGGCTGGGTCTTTGCTCACTTTTTGGCCTCTTCTCCAGAAAACTGAAAATCAGGGCTCACACAGACTCACCTAAGAAGCTGGTGACTTTATCTGAAGCAAAGCAACAGTGCAAGTTCTAGACTCCAGCCAGAATCAAGGCTGAGAGAGGCCACGTGAGGGAGAGTGCTCAAGGGCCCTGGCTAGTATTCCAGGCCAGAGATTAAGAGGATGAGGACCAACGGGGCGGGCAGGCAGGCGTGTTGGCTCCCAGCACTTGGGAGGCAAAGGCAGGCAACGAGATTGAGGCCAGCCTGGTCTAAGTGAGTCCAGCACAGCCAAGGCTACACAGAGATATTTGTCCTTGAGAAAAAAAAAAGGGGGGGGGAGGATGAGGACCTAGTTACTGTGGGGCATAATGAGGGTGGCTTTGGTTGATATATTAGATTATATACTAGCTTTTTTACTGCACACGTTCCTTTCCATAATGCATTTAATTTCAGTCATATGAATGCCCAATTAGTCACAGGCATCAAGTGGTAAAAAGGGGCATGCTGGTTAGATGTTTGTTTGTTGTTGGTTTTTATTTATTTATTTTTCAGCTTGATACAGTTTAGACTTTAGTGGGAAGAGGAACCTCAGTTGAGAACATGCCTCCATGAGATTGCCTGTAGACAAGTCTGTGGGAGCATTTTCTTGATTAATGACTGCTGTGGAGCTGCCCAGGCCTGGGGGGGGGGGTGGGGGGTGGAGCACCAACCCAGGGCTGGTGGTCCCAGGTTATTGAAGAAGGCAGGGGGAGCAAACCATGAGGAGCGAGCCAGTAAACAGCACTGTTCTGTGGCCTCTGCTCTGAGCCTTTACTCCCCTGGCAGCGGGGAGGGGATGCACTGCACTGTTCTTCCTCTAAAACCAGTTCTGTCTGTTGCTCTTCTGTCTCTAGTTATCATTTTCTAGGGAAATAAGTATCTCTAAACCTGGGGAATAGTGGACTAGAAAAGCAGTGTAGAGATGGGTCTAGACCCTTTTAGCAAATTGCAGACTTCATCACAGTCAGTATTTAAACATTTGGTGGGGAGGGCTGGAGCGATAGCTCAGCAGTTAAGAGCACTTGCTGCTCTTGCAGGTGAATGGGGGTGGGGGTGAGGGGTTGGGGGGTGCAGGGGAGCATTGACAGAGGCTGACAACCACTTGTAACTCCACTTCCAGGATATCTTACACCCTCTTCTGGCCTTTGCAGGCACTGCATGTATGTGGTGCACATACACGAATGAAGGCAAACACCCATACACATAAGATTTAAAAACAAAAGTAGCGCATGGAATTGGCACCATCTGTTGCTCGACTGTATTCCAGGGTGGCAAACTCCTTGAGGAACGGCCTCATTTTTCCATCCCTGAAAGCTCACTGGCTCCTTGTGACCCTCTGGCTCTTCTCTCTCTCTCTCTCTCTCTCTCCCTCTCTCTCTCTCTCACACACACACACACACACACACACACACACACACTCCAAGCTTACAAGGAGGAAGTCAGAGCTGAGAAACTACAACACTGGTGAAGGCTGAGGCTGCCTTGGCTGGTTCCCATGTAGCTTGTGTTTTGACAACTTCAGGTTTTGGCTTGTAATCAATGAAGAGGGGAACATGGTCACTGCCCGGCAGGAACCTCGCTTGGTCCTCATCTCCCTGACCTGTGATAACGACACCCTGACTCTCAGTGCAGCCTACACAAAGGACCTGCTGCTGCCCATCACCCCACCTACCACAAACCCAGTACTCCAGTGCAGGTGAGTTGTGCAGGTCTCTGGCCTGTGGGACCAAATACGCATGCATGTTTTTTTTTTTTTTTTTTTTTTTTTACTTTATCCTTTACTTGTTTAAATTTTCAGTTAGCTTAAAAAATAATAGATGGATTTCATTATGGCATCTTTACACACACATACTGTACCTTGTTTACATTAAGCCCCATGTTCTCTTGTCCTGCTACCCCTCCACTGTCCCTTCCCCCACCCCCAAAGAATCATCTCAATATTTCATATCATATTCCACTACGCCCAGCTCAATTTTTGCATTTTTAATTAATATGCAACATGAGTCGGCCTTGGTGGCACACATATTTAGTCTCAGCACTCAGGAGACAGAGGCAGGCCCATCTTTGAATTCAAGGCCAGCCTGGTCTATAGATTGAGTTCCAGGACAGCTAGGACTACACAGAGCAACCCTGTCTCAAAAAACCAAACCAAACCAAAACCAAACCAACCAACCACCAACCAAAAACCCATGGATGTTTAAAGAAGCCCACAGTCTGTTCATTTCAGTCAGGTATGTAATCCCAGCAGGAGGGAGGCTGAGGCAGAAGTTCAAAGGCAGGCTGGGCAACTCAGTGGGATCCTTTCTGGAAAAAAAAAAAATGAAGAAAGGTTAAAAAGAAGAACGGAAATGTGGCCTAGTGGTACAGTGTTTGCTTAGCGTGCATGCTGCTTTGTTCTCTCTGTCTCTTTCTCTGTGTCTCTCTGTCTCTGTCTCTGCCTCTCCCTCGTACTCCAGTGGGCTGGCTCTTCCTACGTCAGTTAACAGTCAACAGACAACTTGATTTAGGCAAGTCACCAATCGAGGCACTCAGGTGATTCTCCGTTGTGTTCTGGGGGTCCTCATGCTTGTAACTGAGCCGGTTTCCCAGCCCTCTCATCTCAAACTTATTACCTCCCTTCATCCTCCACACGTGCCTTTCAGACAGGGAGGCACAGGTGTAGGCATCACTTGCTTTTACAAATGGGAAAAGCAAGGCTTCAAACAGCACTCTCGCTTTCACTGGAGTCTGCATAGTGGCTCTGAGGCAGGAGTGAACTGAAAGTGAAATCCTCTGGCGATGAATGAGAGTCGGCCGCGTCACAGTTGGCCCTGTTGCAGCTTTCCTGATCCATCCAGGAATACAGTATTACTGTACTCAGAGCCTCCAAATTGTCCTTGCCTGTTGCCCTGTCGCCCTGTCCCCACTGCAGAGTGCATGGTATGGAGGTGCAGGGCAGGGACTGCGGAGAGGCAGCGGCCAAGTGGATCACCAGTTTCCTGAAGACGCAGCCCTGCCGCCTGGTGCACTTTGAGCCCCATATGCACCCCAGAAGTTCTCAGCAAATGAGGCCTGTGTTCCGGCCCACAGACCAGGTAAGAGGCTTGTGCTGAGAGGTTTGGTGTGGTCCAAAAGTGGAGAAAAGTTGTCTTGTGTTTCCCCATATGTGACACATCCCTGTTATGCTAAAGGCTGTGGTTTTTGTGGCAGCCTCCGGGCTTCAGGGACTCCAAGCAATAAAGCACTTGCTACGCTCACAGCCTGAGCCCTGACAGTCCTCATGAGCCAGGCTTTTAACTAGCCTTTCACCATTATCTAGGCTCTAGTTTGCCCTGAAAGTTGTCAGAATGAGTGAAATCTCTTCCTTAGAGACAAGCCCCTCCCCAGGGCTGACATCATGGCCTCTTTTGCCCTCACCCAAGACTTATAATTCCAGTTTCTTGGGATCCGTTGTGTCTATAGTTCTCATAGCCAAAGGGAGGGCCACAAGTGTCTTCCAAGAATATGCTGGTTCCTGGCAGGATGTGTATGCAAGTGGGGTTCCTGCTTTCTTGATTTCGAGGGAGCCTTGCACTCCCCTATTTGTGTAAGCATTCTGGTGCCAGAAGAGGTCCAATAGTATGTATTGTTCAGTGGTACGATTGTAGTCAATTCAGCAAGGGTGTGGTTGAGATGTTCTAGATTTTTACAACTGTGTGTCAGGCTATAAGTGCATGTCAGTTCAGGTGTGGGAGCCCGAGACTTCACATGGCAGGCTGCAGAGGCTCATGGTGTAGGGTGGTGGCACTGCAGACAACTTTAATGTTTAAAAAGAGAGAGAGCCAATGTTCATACTTCATATAGATTTGGATGTTAATGAGCATTTTCTGACAATAATGAAACCACCAAACTTGACCACCTTATTAAATGCCAAAGATATGGATGCTTAGGAAGGCGAAGTGACGTCTTTAAGGGAACATGTCTAGTGACAGCAGTAGGACTCTGAGGTCATGTTGCGTTCATAAAAAAAAAAAAAAAGAAAATAAAAATAAAATTGTATATGTATGGGTTTTGCCTGAATAAATGTCTATGTGCCACATATGGGCAGTGCCTATGAAGGCCAGAAAAGGACATCAAATGCCCTAGAACTGGAGTTACAGGTGGATGTGGGCAGCCGTGTAGGTGTTGGGAATTGAACCCTGGCTCTGCAAGATTGGCCAGTGCTCCTACCTGCTGAGCCTTATCCCCAGCCCCTTTATGCCATGCAGTTCTGCAAGGACAGTTAAGGATTTGCATTGCTGGGACATTTCTATGAGAAAAAAAAGAACACTAGAAAACTAGTTACAAAAATGTGTGTGTTGGGAGTGGGGGCTGAATTGTCATGGGCTAGACCCAGGATGTCCCCTATGAGGCATTTCTAGGCCACATTGTATCCCAATGTCTGTTTCCTTGTCAGGTGGCCTACTCAGATGCAAGCCCGTTCCTGGTCCTTTCTGAGGCATCGTTGGAAGATCTCAACTCCAGGATGGAGAAGAGAGTGAGAGCATCAAACTTCAGGCCCAACATAGTCATTTCCGGGTGTGGTGTTTATGCAGAGGTAGTATTTGGCCGGCATAGCCTCTTTCTTTTTATTTTGTGAAAGATGCAATAGGTATTGCCAGGAAGCCCATAACTGTAATCAAAGCCACGAAGGTAGAGGCAGGACAGATCTGGAGCCAACCTCAGCTATATGAGTTCAAGGTCAGCTTGAGCTACATAAGACCCTGTCTCAAAATACCAACACCAAAGCGTAACAGCTGTTAACCTTGGATTAGACAATTGTAAGGAATTGTCTCTATGTCACACAATGATTCTATTTTTTTGCTTTGTTGAGCCCCTAAGAAGTGAAAGCTTATGTATGGAAGATGCACATAAGTGAGGGCAGAGATACTGCTGTGTGAGGTCTAAGGGTTATAGGGAGAATCCTGTGTAGGCAGATTAACTATTGGGCTACATTTACTCAGCGTGGACTACATGGTCCGTGTCACTCAGGCAACCAACGAGGTACTTGTTTTGTCTTGCCACTCCACCTGGTTTCTTCTGAGCTGGCTGGTGACTCCCCCAAGGAAGACCAGCATTTGTAGCATGGCTGCTGGAAGGGGTGCTTATCCGACACCAACCACTCCCAAGGCTCCGCTCTTTGGGCCCTTAGGTGTCCCACATTGTTCTTCAGCATGGAGAACTATGAGGCTGGTTTCTAGTGTCCTGCGTGGTCCTAGCAGATGACTTCTCCTTGTCATAGCCTTTGGATGCTGACTTGGACTCTGCCTGATCTGTCATGAAGGCAGATGCTGGGCCATGATAGAACTGAATGTGGCAATCACAAAGAATGGCAACAGTAACAGTGATGGCTTGAATGAGATGTCCTCCATAGACTTGGGCATTTGAAGCAACAGTAACAGTGATGGCTTGAATGAGATGTCCTCCATAGACTCAGGCATTTGAAGCAATAGTAACAGTGATGGCTTGAATGAGATGTCCTCCATAGACTCGGGCATTTGAATAGTTGGTCCTCAGCTGGTGGAGCAGTTTGGGGAGGTTTAGGAGGTGTGGCCTTACAGCATTCGCAGTTTGCTCTCTGCTTGTACTTGTGGTTCAAGATGTGAGCCTTTAGCTTTCTGCTCCCGATGACATCCATGCTTTTGCTCTGCCAGCCCAGAGTCGAGCTGGAAAAAGCCCAAACAAACCCTTTCTTCTATAAGCTGACTCAGTCATAGTATTTTATCACAGCAACAGAAAAGTAACAAATACAGTAATGAATGTGCAACAACTCAAAAACACAGAAGGAGTCTGATGTGTTCCTGGCAGGCTTTACCCATCTCGTTATCATGTGACTTCGCTGCAGCCTTGATTCTGGACAGATGACATGCACTTTGCACTGTGCATACTGCCACACCACACAACACAAGTAATAGCGTGGCTGAGATTCGAGACTTCCATCTGTTATGAAGGTGGTTTTATTGTGCACACAAGGGTTTGCTCTCGTAGATGCATAATGGTCTCATGACAGAAAACAAAGGCAATATTTTCCTACCTTCGTTCATTAGCACATATCCAGTTAGAATTTCCTTGGATTATATTTTTTCCGACAAACACGTTCATCTTCTTTCCATACGGATTCACTTTAGCCTTTGATAAGTGGTAGATACTCTGAAGAATTGCTTTAAAGTAGTTTTTATGACTTATTATCAGCACATGTTTGGTTCCCGTGCCTGGTGTGTATATCTGGGGAATCACACGAGGATTTCTCAGGTGAAAGGTGGCTGAGAATGGGAGGACATTCAGGAAGCCCTGGCAGGGAGCTGGTGGTGGAGGCCAGCTGTGGGTACCCAGCGGGGATGTCAGCCTTCAAGTAGGATTTCCTTCTGGTCATGCCTTTTATGGAGAAGCAAAAGAGACTAGAGAGAGGCCCTTGCCTCTGACAACTCCCTTGGATTCCAGGGAGTGATACAGGCCAAGCGATTGAGTTCTAACCCCTGACACTGGGAGAGCTACTTCTGTCTCTCAGCTTTGCTGTGGGAGGTGAGCTAGGAATGCTGGGAAAAGAGCAATCTAGGAATTCCATCCTCACAAATGCATCCATGATTTTTAAAATGGTACTTTAACTAACTGACTGACTGACTGACTGACTGACTAACTAAGTAACTAGTGTGTATACATGCCACAGTGAATGCATGAATTTCTACAAGACAACTTGTAGAAAGTGGTTCTCTCCTTCAGCTATGTGAATCCCAGGGTTTGAATTCAGGCCTTTAGACTTGGTGGCAAGTATCTTTACCAGTGAGCTACCTTGCCAGCTCACTTTTGATGTTTTATATAAAACATTCCTTGCCTATTATCAGATTCAACCATGCAAATTCTTCTGGAGATGGCCAGATGTCAGTGAGTGAACTGAATTAATTTTTTTTTTTCAAGACAGGGTCTCTCTGTGTAGCCTTAGCTGTCCTAGACTTGCTTTGTAGAACAGGCTGGCCTCGAACTCACAGAGATCCGCCTGCCTCTGCCTCCCGAGTGCTGGGATTAAAGGCGTGCACCACCACACCCAGCTACTGAGTGCATCCTTATGCCGTACTCCTGCCATTGTCTGGGTTCCTTTGTGACAACAAGCCATATGTTCAGGCTATGTCAGTCATCAGTCAGCTTAACAAAAGGGAACAACTGGCATTTGTGATTGTCTCAGTGACAATCCTCCTATGCCTGCTGTGGCTCAGTGAGCCATTGACTGACTCTCTCTCTCTCTCTCTCTCTCTCTCTCTCTCTCTCTCTCTCTCTCTCTCTCTCTCTCTCTCTGCAGTTCTACAGTGTCACTTACCACTGGTTACTCCTTGGTAACAGCCCTGGACTCCCTCTTAAGGGCTTGGTTCTATTGATTTTAAAAAAAAGTCCATGCTCCCAGGCTGTACTCAGGCTACTCTCCTACCCAGAGTCCTTTTCACTTTCCAACATCAGTGAAAACCGAATTTGGCTCTGGAAATTTGTCTCTGGCTCTTCCCTCTGCCTTGCCTCTCCCAGGTTCAGTCAAGTGCCCTTGCCTTGTGATTTTTCAGTTCTTGGCCACATGATAGGTCAGACTTTGATACATCATCATGTCTGCACCACAGAGTTGTTGTCTCTTGAACCCTAGAGAGGCAAGGACAAGCCCCCAGGGCCTCTGTGAGAGCTCTTACGCTTTTCAGTGGGACTGCCTTACTCAATAGCCAAATGTCCATACTAAGCCTGTAAACGAGCTCAGCACATAAAGACACTTACTGCACACAAACGTGACAACTTACCTCCAGCTAGCATGGCCTGGTGTGAAGTCAATAATAATAATAATAATAATAATAATAATAATAATAATAATAATAATAATAATAATAATAATAATAATAATTTTCTCTTCTTCCTTCCTTTAGCTGCACAGGTGCTTTCTAGGTGGTAGAATTTTTACCTTGATATAACTTTTTTTTTTTTTTCAAGACTGGGTTTCTCTGTGTGTAGCCCTGGCTGTCCTAGACTCGCATTGTACACCAGGCTGGCCTCCAACTCACTTATAACTCTTTTTTGAGATAAGAGTCTCACTACGTAGACCACGAATGACAGTCGCAAACTCGGAGAGATCTACCTGTTGCTGCCTCCTGAATGCTGGAATAAAAGGAGTGCACCACCATACTGGGTGATCTTCTGTTAAATAACAAGATTTAATTTTAGTTATGTGTGTGTGTGTGGGGGGGGGAGTGCATATGCATACAAATGCAGTTGCCTTTAGAGGTCACAATAGGGAGTCCAGTTGCCTAGGGCTGGCGTCATGGTGCTTGTGAGCTGCCTGACATGGGTGCTGAGAACTGAATGCTGGTCCTCCGCAAGGCTTTGTTTGCTTTTTGAGGCAGAGTTTCTCTGTGTAACAGCCCTGGCTGTGCTGGAGCAGACTTGCTATGTAGCAACGCTGGCCTAGAGCTTTTGATCCTCATGTCTCTGCCTTCTAAGTGCTAGGATTAAAGGTGTGCGACCCTGTGCTCAGTGCTGGGGATCCAGCCTAGGGCATCATGTGTGGGCAAGCTTTCAAAGGGGAGTGAGGGCTGACATTCCTTAGGAAATAAGGAGACTCAAAGGTGTGTGGTGTCTGTTGGCTGCTCTGGACTGAGGAGAAGCCCGCCCCCTTCTGACGTAGTGACGTCATCAAGTCTGATGCCCCACAAGTCCCTTGCATAGGTGGGGGTCCAGAGGAGCTCATGGGGATTTGTCCTTTCCTTTCTAGGATTCTTGGAATGAGCTTCTCATCGGGGATGTGGAACTGAAGAGAGTGATGGCTTGCACCCGGTAAGAGCCTTTCCTAGCCCTGTGAGGGGGAGGGGCAAGGCCTCTCTGCTTTGTCCTTGTGTGATGCTCTCTATGTGTGTCCAGGTGCCTTTTAACCACGGTGGATCCGGACACGGGCATCATGGACAGGAAGGAACCTCTGGAAACACTGAAGAGGTAAGACTAGGTGCACCGGGTCTCCTCCCGGGGTCTAGGTGTCTGAGGAGCTGTGTTTACTAGTATTTGTGGAGACAGCACATCTAGTAGAGTGGATGCTTTAGGGAGTCCTGGCTGCTAGGTAGCTGGCATGTACAGCAGAAAGGCAGCATGTCGGGCCTTCCATTCTCCCTGTGGTTGGCTGTCCCACTGGAGGATTTGGAGAGAATCTCCAGAGAGTAACGGGGTGCAGTGAGGGGCTCCCATAAGGCACTCTAGAGAATGTTACTATGTAAGACAGGAGTCCTCAGAGGAGCTGCCTTAGAGAGATAGCAATACACTGCCACTCTTGTTTGTATCTATCTGCCATCAGAGCAATGGAGGATCTTGTCTGATTTTCCACTAACAGAGGAGATACAGCACAGGGAAAGACTGGCTAGGCCCTGGAAAGAGGCCTGAGTACTGCAGTGCTGTGACTGTCAGCCAGTCTCCTTAGGCCAGGCCCTTCTGTTTTAGGCCTCTAGGGATTGGATCCGGGCCCTTGTGAATAGTAGGCAAGCTCTTCTACACTGAGCTCTGTCCCCAGCTACCTTTTAAATTTCTTACTACATTGCTACGATGACGACGACGACGACGACGTATGGGTGTTGTTTGCCTATATGTATTTGTTGTGCACAGCATGTGTGTGTACCCCCGGGCACCAGCGATACCCAGAGATGCTGTTGAAGAGGCCGTGTGCGCGCCTGTGATTTACAGACCGCAGTAGGGCCTCTCCCTGCCCGATGTATGACCACCTGTCCCCTGGTGGTGTCATTTCCCCTGGAACTCTGGTTGTAGACATCTGTGAGCCACCATGTTTGTGCTGGGAACTGAACTTGGACTCTGCGCAAGAGCAACAAGTGATCTTAAGCAGCCATTACTTTTTATTTTGAGGCAGGGTCTCCCTGAGTCATCCAGGTTGGTTTTGAACACACTGTATAGCCTTGGTAAGCCTTGAACTTGTGATTCTTCTGTCTCCTGAGTAGCTTGGACTACAGGATTGACCTACCAGGCATGGCTCCAATTTCCATAAAATAAAAGAGATGGGGGTGGAGGGGACAGGACGGACTGGATGAGTCTACGTGTAGATTAAATAAATGACCCCGGAGCTGGTTGTCACCATTTTATCTCTGTACCTCCTCCCTCTTACACTGCTTGGTCTCAGACTTCATTCCCCTCTGGCTTGGAAAAGCTAACGTGCTTGCAGAACCATCTCCGGGTACTAGGGCTGGTTTTTTGCACTGTCAGAGCCCATAGCTTGGGAGGCTGTGTTTGTAGAAAGAATAATGGATCCAAAATATGGAGTCAGGGCAGGAAGGAGGGAATCACAGAGCTCGTACTCGCCTCCTGATTGCCTGCAGGCTTCTTACAGCCCAGCCATCCAGCCCTAATTGCTTCTAATACCCGGGGAGACAGTGCAGGCAGCCTAGGTGTCTTCTCCTATCTCTCCCTGAGATTTAAAGTGCCAGCGATCTAGTGATTTATGCTCTTGCTGGGACAGGTGGTCATAAATCGGGCAGGGAGAGGCCTCGCTGCGGTCTGTAAATCACAGGCGAGCACACGGCCCCTTCAACAGCATCGCTGGGTATCGCTGGTGCCCGGGGGTCAGCGCTGCGTTGCACTGAACATGCAGGGCAAGGAGGTGACCTCTCACCCACCTGCCTGGGCTTGCCTGCTGACTGTTTGGCCAGAGGCCAGCAGGACAAAGGAAGACAGCAGAGAATCAGTCTAGCACAGTCTGCTTAGGCTAAGCATGGGGAGGCTCCTTGTCAGCCCCTGGGAGAGTAGGAGGATGCTACCACTCTGCTAGCTTTCTTTCTTTCTTTCTTTCTTTCTTTCTTTCTTTCTTTCTTTCTTTCTTTCTTTCTTTCTTTCCTTCTCAGTGCTAAGGGTGGAACCCAGGTTCTTTTGTACAGCAGGCAAGCACTCTGTCACCGAGTTCCATCCCAGCATGCTTAGGATCTTGAAGTCTGAGCTTCTTTTTTCTTTAAAGGTTTATTTGCCTGTTTATTTTACCTGTGTATGGGTATTTCTTGCATGCATATATATGAGCACCACATGCATGCCTGGTGCCATGGGTCTCCTGTAACTGGAGTTACAGACAGTTATGAGCTGCCATGTGGGTGCTGGAAATTAAGAGCCAGTTTTCCTAACCACTGAGCCATCTCTCGGGCTCCAGTTTCCTCTTTCTTTCTTTTTTCTTTCCCCCCCCCTTTTTTTTTTCTTTTTTGGTTTTTCAAGACTGGGTTTCTCTGCATAGCCTTGGATGTCCTGGACTTACTTTGTAGACCAGGTTGGCCTTAAACCCACAGTGATCCTTTTGTCTCTGCCTCCCCAAGTGCTGGGATTAAATGTGTGCATCACCACACCTGACTCATGGGGGATTTTCTTTGAAATATAATTTATTGCTCAGTATTGTGGCTATTAGTAGTCTCAGTACTTTGGAGGTTGAGGCAGAAGGCTTGACATGGGCTAAGCTGGTCTACATAGTAAGTCCCAGGTCATTCTGAGATACAAAGTAAGGCCCTATCTAAAAATGTAATTTGATAATCCCAACAGAGATTTAGTATGTATTTTTTACATCTATATTGATTAATAGACTTATATAGATATAGCTATGTAGATATATAGGGAAGCAGATGTAGTTATATATAGATAAAGTCAGAGAAGATCCATTTATCAGACAAGAGTGATGAAAAAGGCTTGGTTCACCATCTTGCAATACCTAATGATGTCCACCAGGGGCCACTGTTGACCTCACTTGGTTTCTCACCTGATTCAGGAACTGTCCAGGCTAAAGACAGATGTGTGATTGGTTGACTCTAGATTCTTACCAGGCCTGGGGAGGAATGGCAGCATCCTTGCTGTAGGATGAAGTAATTTTGAACTCCTGATCCTCCTGCTGGGGTTTGGTACCAGACTAGCATTTAGATACAGGATTTGCAGCACGTGGGTTTTGCCTCTGAGACTCACTGTAGAGCAAGGGTGTCACACATCCCTATTAAGGCTTTTTATAGATTTGCAGCAATGTGGGAAGTGCTTGATGCATGTGCAGGTATGTAAGAGGTGTAGGAATTCCTGGAGATGGGTAGATCCCACAGTCCCCCAGTACAGAACACGGGAATAAGATATGCCAAGCCACATAAATGCTGTCTTTCCACTCCCGTGTATCCAAATGCCTCTTCCATCACATGGTGACCAATGGAAAGACAAGTAATAAAAGATGTGTGAATTCATGGGTCTAAGGCTACTACTGCAGGTGATGCCACTAGGGGGCACTCTAGGCAAACTGAGATAGCCCAGATAAGCAGCTTTATTCACCCACCCATCTGTTACTCTCCATCCATCCATCCACTCCTTTGTTAAATGGCTTATGTACCAGGTTATATGGCAGGTCTAAGGGCTATAGTAGCAAGTGGACAGGCATATCGTTATCCCAGAAACTGGGGAAGGATTGGGGACTCCGGAGGAGACAGACTCAGCTCTTCATTCTTTATTAATTATTATCTTTAAATGGTTATTTGAAATCCTCACACATTTATGTAATACATTCTGGTTCTATAGCTCGAGGGATTGAGTGCTAGCCTAGCACACCAAAAAGACCTACGTGTGATTTCCCCAGCTCCTCCATAGCCAGGGCAGTGTTACCCAGGCCCATTGTCCTAGCAGCAGAGATTTGGAGTCCCAAGTCATTGCAGCCTCAGCCAGCCCCCGGCACACCTAGACCACATGAGCTCTACTTCCTCAACAGGGATTTTAGAGCTCTGTTGGTTGTGGGAGCACAACCAGAAAGAGATGCTGAAGAGGAAGAGGTAGGAAGGCCATGAGATCAAGGCTAGCCCAGGCTGGACCTTTTGTCTATGGTCGTATAACCCTGAATGTCTGGGATCTCGTCGGAGTCTGTTCTCACAGCCCATTTCTGTTTTGAAGAGTAGTTAGTACCAGGTTTTTGGTGGAGAGGTGCTGAGGGCGGCCTTACCATGATATGCCCACATTGCTCATGCGGATTCTCTATGGCTTCTTGAGTTTTCTGTATGACAAAGGTGTATATGTTCCCCCCAACCTTTCCCCACTCCCCCCGGGTCTTACTATGTAGCCAGGTTGACCTTGAACATGCTATCCTCCCCCTGCCTCGGTCTCCTGAGTGCTAGGATAGCCACATCCAACTCACGCTGTCTTTAAGAGTGTCACTTACCAACACTCTCATCCATTCAGCAAGCGTCGTGGGCCAGGGGTGACTGACAAGGCCCAGAACTGAGTGTAAGTGCATAAAGGGAACTGGATGCCCTTTGGCTTTCCCAGCTCATTCTGTCCCATGCAACAGACATATGTGTGACCTGAACATAGAACAAAACATGGCAAGAGCAGAGAAATTAAGAAATGGGGAATTGCAGCTGGCTTATGGGACTCTGAGCTTCTTCCCCAGGACAGGGGACACTTGAGCAGGGCTCGAAGGGAAGGGTGCAGTTCTGCTGCTTGGGGAAGGGAGGAGGGATGGATGTTTGTAAGGGTCAGCTAGCCAGGTGACGCACAGCGGGGAGTCCTGAGGGATTGGGGATTGCTCGGGTGTAGTAAGTAGCAGGAGAGAAAGGCTTAGCTGTGGGGGGGAGGGGGCAGGTAGAGGGCTCTGTGCATCAGGCAGGATTTCTGCAATTATTCTTTAGGCACTGGGGAGCCAGAGAGGGTTTCCCAGTTGAGGGGTAATGAGATCAGAATGAAATTAAAACAGTATTGGGCTGGAGAGCCGGCTCGGTGGATAAAAGCACTAGCTGCTCTCCCATAGGGCCAGGGTTTGGTTGCCGACACCTATTTTGGGCACACAGAACTGCCTGTAACTCCAGCTTCAGGAGAAACAGTGCCCTTTTTTTGGGCATCCTCTGGCACTACACATACGTGATGCTGTATATACCATGCAGAGAAACACTCACACACTTAGATGAAAGCCAACAAATCCTTCTCGTAAAAAGTCACAGAACAGCCTCCACACTAAGCTGATGGGGGAGTGAGGAGGGCCGGCCAGGAGGTTATCACACTCAACTGCCAACCTCGCTCAGGCACGCTGGCGGCCAGCATCCCGACAGTGGGGGTGAGAAAAGGGGAGCAAAATCAAATGATGTTCTCAAGGGACCTCTGGTCTGGGCAACCATGCACTAGGAAGGAAAGATGTAGCAGCAGGGGTGACAGTCTGGCCATGACCTTGGAACAGGTGACATATGTGGAGGAGTTGTAAGAGAAAAGAAAAATTATAGGCATGTCCAAGCAGATAGGGTATCTTTTTTTTTAAATTTTAAATCTTCCTTAAAAATTTAAGCTATTTATTTATTTATTTATTTATTTAATGTGCATGGGTGTTGTGCCTGCTTCTATGTTGGTGTGCCACATGTGTGCAGTGCTGGCAGAGCCAGAAGAAGGAATGGGATCATATAGAGCTGATATAATCCAACTGTACAGGCAGTTATGAGCCTCCTGGTGTGGGCGCTGGAGACCCAACCCTGATCCTCTGGAAGAGCATCCAGTGCTCTTAACCACTGAGCCATCTCTCCAGCCTCAAGCATCTAATTTCTTAATGCTGGGAGAAGGAAATGTCACTATGGGAAAAGCCGCAAGGATGTAGCTTTTGGCCATTCCTGGTATTTCCAACTGGCCTGTAAACTCTCTGCCTCTCCCCAGGGGTTGCTGGTCTGTTAGATTTGACTGGACCCTGAGTCTAGGCACAGGCTGTGACACCTGCTTCAGCCTCGACAAAGCCACATGGGGTCCAAGTTCTTCCTGCCCCTTGTGACTCATCAAGGTCTTTTCCTGTTGCAGTTACCGCCTGTGTGACCCTTCGGAGCAAACATTATATGGGAAGTTACCACTCTTTGGACAGTATTTTTCTCTGGAAAACCCAGGGACAGTCAAAGTGGGAGACCCTGTGTACCTTCTGAGCCAGTGATGGGAGCTGCACGTTCCAGAATAGCAGATGTCTCTTAAAAATGTATTTTTAATACTGACATCACATGAAATGGTTCTTCAGCCTTTTCTTTGGATCTGCAGTTTCCAAGTTCTTCTTCTATCAGATTTCCTTCTGTTTCAACATTTCCTGGACCCAGCACACAAAGCAGAGAAATACAGCCTTGCAAGTTTAGCAGGTCCCCATTAAGTTTCTTGAAGAATGGAGGGCTTATCAAAATGCCCTGTTTATAATTATGGAGTAATTCTTCTACTTCTGCATTCATTTGCCAAGACAGCAGATGTCCATCATCTCCTTTTGGGAGAGAGAGAGAGAGAGAGAGAGAGAGAGAGAGAGAGAGAGAGAGAGAGAGAGAGAGAGAGAGGAGAGAGAGAGAAAGAAAAAGAAGAAGGAGGAGGAGGAAGAGGAAGAGGAGGAAGAGGAGGAGAAGGAGGAGGAAGACTGTGTATGACAGAAGAATGTTCCAGAATGTTTGCTACCCCTGGAAATGATGCAGACAATGGAAATTAAATATGCTCCCATGTAAAGTTGGAATGATAACGTTTCAAGCCCAGAGCTAGCGTTGGAAAGGGCTTAAAGCGTAAGCATTGAAGACATTTATTTCCCTCAGATCGTCCTGCATCTGATGCTGTTGCTTCCTAGACAGCGTCTGTGAAGATCTGATGGGTCCTATAACCCAAGGAGCACCTCTGAAATGTCAGAGTACAAAGCCAGCATCCAGACTGGGTCTCAGCTCTGCGACTAGCAAGGCAAAGCGTTGGTGCACCCTACCCCGAAGGATTCAAAATCCTCTCTAGCATGTAGGGCGAACAGTGACATCAGAGAGGGAGATACCTTTCCCTGGGTGTCTGAGATGAGATTTGATCTTGCCCAAGGAAATGATGGCTCTCTTCTTAATCTGAACTAAATGAAATGGCCTTGAGAAGATATGGCGCCACCTAGTGGCGGTGAATGGCAGCTCAGCCCTCCTTGAGAAAAAAGAAAATTAAAACGAGGGAAAAACAAAATAAACAAACAACAACAACAAAAGCAAACAAAACAAAACAAAACAAAAACCCAATCTTGTGCCTGGGTCTAGTTTTCTGTACTAGAAATAGTCCATCTGACAGAAGTGGAGGAGCCCCTAAGTGCCCTGTGTTTCTCTGATTCAGGAAAGTGACTTTCTTTTGTGTGTGTGTGTGTGTGTGTGTGTGTGTGTGTGTGTACTCATGTGCACTCTAGCACGTGAACATGCACACAAGTGCCATGGTATATTAGCAGAGGTCAGAGGACAATTTGCACAAGTCAACTGTCTCCTATCCTGGCATCCAATTCAGGTCACCTTTACCCTCACTGGCCCTAGATCCACATTCCTAACACCTTGTAAAGGCAACATCCACTTCCCATGGCTTATCACTTCAGGTGAACCCCTCACTATCTCTGGGCAGAGCCTCCTGTGAAGTTGCCCCCAAATGGAGGACGGTACCCAGACACCTTTCTCACTTAATGCTTGCCTTCTTCTGCCCATTGGATGTCAGAGAACACAGCGACCTCCAAAAGCTCCGAGCATCTCTCAAGCTCACTGTCAGTAAGACTTAAAGGCCCTTTACTTGTTTTTATTTTATATTTAGTGGGTGGGTTAGTACTAAAGGAAAAAAAATGATAAATGATGTCTTGTTTGCTTTGGATACTACTCCCATGCACACGGGTCCATTTGAAATATTGCATCAGGACCATTACCGTCACAAATTCTCAGAAAGAACTCATGGCACCCAGTGGTGAACACGTGAGGCCAGCCCCAAATATCTGCATTTTGTGGATGTTTTATGCATGGTGACTTTATGGGGCAATCATGCTGGGGAGGAGAAACCCAGGGCTGCGGGGCAGGAATAGGGATGTGGAATGGCTCCTGTGGGCGACCGTAAAGGCTGGCTGTCTTGGTGTTCCACAGAAAATGCTGGAAACTTGCCATGAGTCAGTGAAATAGCAACTTAAGCACACAAGAACTGAAAGAAAACAGGATGAAGCTGAAGGTTGTGGCATGGACCTATAATCCCAGCTCTTGAAGGACTGAGCCAGGGGACTCATCACAAGTTCAAGACCACACTGGGCTACATAGCAAGTTCAAGACCACACGGGGCTACATAGCGAGTTCAAGACCACATGGGGCTACATAGCGAGTTCAAGACCACACTGGGCTACATAGCAAGTTCAAGACCACATGGGGCTACATAGCGAGTTCAAGACCACGTGGGGCTACATAGCGAGTTCAAGACCACACTGGGCTACATAGCAAGTTCAAGACCACGTGGGGCTACATAGCGAGTTCAATCCCTGTCTTAGTTTTGCTTACGGTGCTGTGATAAAAGTACCATGATCAAAAGCAACTTAGAGGAGATAAAGTGAACCCACCACAAACCCTCTGCAGGCCTGGCCTCATGACAATGCCCGATAGTAGAAGTGCCCCCAGGATGCTTTGTGCACCAAGGAGGGTGGCCCTCTCTCCACTGCTAGCTTCATCTTTCTACTGTAGGCTTTCTTAACTCTCTTTCTCTCTCTCATCTATCTAGTTATATTGATGTGTGTATGTGTATATATAAATGCATATATGTACATTTATATATACATATCCCAGGATGGCCTTAAATCATAATCCTTCTGCTTGAGGCGCACTTGTGTTGGTCTGAGAGATGTGTGTGACCATACCACCTCTATATGCATTTTGAGCTGTGCTCATGTTAGCAAGAACATACAGTTTACTTTTGCTGCTTTTAAAATATGGCCCACTGAATTATGCCAGATCTATCTATCTATCTATCTATCTATCTATCTATCTATCTATCTATCTTTGAGGCAGGGTCTCATGTAGCCTACACTGACTTCAAACTTGCTACCTAGCCAAGGACGACTGGAATTACAGGCATGCACCACCACACCCAGCTGTATGCAGTGTTGAGAACCAAACCCAGGGCTTCATGCGTGCCAGGCAAGCACTCTACCAACCATGCTGTATTCCCCAGCCCCACATTATTACAACACTGGAAATTACTTAACTTCAAACAAAAAGGAGAAAAGAAATTTCTCAGTACCACCAAGTTCTTGAAGTCTATCTCATAAAAATGTGCCTGCTGTGCCCCCGTGCCCCATTGCCCCATTGCCCCTGACCACACACTCCTAAGAAGTGGGACCACAGCTTTGACTACAACCCAAACACACCTCTGGCCAGCCCAGTGGAGCCATCAGCTTCCACCCTGTGTCCCAGCTCAGAGACAGGAGCTGCCCTTGCTCACAGCATTAGTCTTCTTGGATAGCCTGTGGGTTCTGTTTCCTGTCCACCTTCTCCTGAGGCCATTTTGATGGCTGGGTCAATGTGGCTATTGACCAATCTAAAGCATTCACCCTTGGTGGTCCTCAGCCATGGGCTTTTCCCTTCTCGGAGCAGTCTGAACAGGGACTCACAGCGTCCCATTCCTTCCCTTCACTCTCTTCTGCTCTCCATGCGTCCCTGACCTGGGTCCTCAATAGTCCAATCCCCACTGAGCCTAATGGGTTCCAGGTCAAGCCTACCTTCTCTCACCCTCTTTAGGGTCTTTCTGAGAGTCCTGTATATAAGGTAGTGTCATAATTATCCCTGATTAATATTTTTGCACCTAATAAAGTCCCAGGGTCTGGGCTGGGGAGGCTCATCTTCCAGATGGCTTCTCCAGCAATTAAAGTGACTTGTTAACTGGAGGCCCGGAATGGCTGAGGGCAGCTGGAGAGCTGTCCTTTGCAAGCAGCTCTGGTTAACATCAACCAGGAAAGCTCTCTGTAAACACATGAATAATTGATTGTGCTGCACTCACATAGCTACCGCGGATCTGAGCCCGGATGACTCATTTGCGAGCCATCCCCGTAGTCTGGATGCCATAACACTGGAGGAATGATGGCAGTTTCTTGGAGGTTCTTCTGTGGCCAGCGTAGCCAAGACGAAGACTGTAATGGTTTGTTATGATGACCTTTGCTATTCCATTAGGCTCAATTGCTTTAAAAAATGATGTGCGCGTACTTTAGAAACATTTTTACCCTTTACGTTGACCTGACATCATAGTTTATATTAACAAATGTATTAATGACAGAGGAGTGTTTTCATGTCCCAAGGACAAGTTTTAACAACCATAATCTGCCCTCAGTCATCATAAATATAAATGTATTGGTCAAACAGACCTCGTTAATGTGGCCAAGATAAATGCAAGCCTATATTTTAAGGCAGTGGAAGCCCTGGAGAGTACGTGGAGCTCTTTTTGTGTGTGTGTGTGGGGCTGCGAGGTTCTGTATACGTGTTATCTGCAGGCTGAGAAAATTAACATGTTTCCCTCTCTGGTTCTGCACCAGACAGATATAAATGTCTTAAGGATGTCAAGCGAGATTGCTCACATAGTTTCTGGACACCGTTAATGCCTGGTGGGGTGAATCTTAGTTCTTAAAGCTGTCTCCAAGCTCTGCTCACAGAGCTTTTAGAGGAAAAAGAAAAGGTCTCAAGTCCTGGCAGCGGGCTACCCAACTGACATGTCTCTGAGTTATATTGTATCCCAGCCTTTTAATGATATTATCCTACCCGCCCTCCAGCGTCTTCTTTCCTGTGAGAGAGGACCTTCTGCTGTGGATGTGTGCCTGACATCTTACCTCACACTGGTTGGTAAGCCACATGTCGGCAGATAGTGTTCTGGGCAGGATGGGAGGGATGCTCTGTTTTTCTCTTTGTCACATCACACTCACAAGTGCTGGACTGTATTAGCGGTGTCTACTCTGAGCTTCTTAGGTAGAAAACAAACAGCGTTTTAATGGTATTTCGGTTTGAACTGTGAGAAATGCTGAGGGCAGGGATGTCTCACAAGACTGTTTATAGGATGAGCCTGTCTCCCTCTGATATGATCAGCTTGGTGCCATCATTAGCTTCTCTGTGGTCACCTAACACTGAGTGATGGATGGATGCCCCAGTGAAAGATGTTGGCTCTTTTTCCCCTTAGAGCAATCCTCTGGAATGAATTTCCTCGACTGAATCTGCTATGTTGTTGTTGCTAACAGCACCACACATTGGGCTTTAGGGTTTGATCTTGCCTGAGATAAGTTCTCTGGGACCAGGCTCTACATTTTCTAGCCTTGTGCTGTAATGACCTCTTCCAACCTTTTGAAGGTTTAGAAAGTGAGGCCTACACAGTCTTTCCTTAGCAGTGTGTTTCATAATATGCGAGAGGCAAAGACAACTCAAGTATCCAGGGACAGATGGACAGGCCAGCATGGGTACTCAATAGGATGTTATCCAGCCTTAAAATCTAGCCACCCCTAGCAGCCCCCAGAGGCAGGTGGATTGATGTGAATTCGAGGCCAGCCTGGCCAACACCCCTGCACGTGCTTCATGTAGATGAGCCTGACGGACATCACACAACCAGAAAGAACCTGGCCACACATAATAAATATCACACGGTTCCACCTGCCTGGGTACCGAGTAGTCAAACTCAGACACACACAGAGAAGGGAAGCTTTGAGCAACTGGAGAGAGCAGGGTGTGGTGACTAGGGCACCATACTATCAAATGGGTTTGGGGCTCCAGCCTTACAAGTTGAAAGGTGATTCAGTGACTCATGGTGCAGGAATGAGGAGTGGTTCCTGTGGCAAACATGGTGCTCTGTGCACTTTGCTGAGATTTAGACATGCAAGAGGAGGAGGGGGAGAAGAGGAAGAGGAGGAGGGGGGGAGGAGGGAGAGGAGGGGAAGGAAGAGGAGGAGGAGGGCGAGGAGAGGGAGAAGGAGGAATGGGATGAGGGAGAAGAGAAAGAGGAGAAGGAGGGAGAGGAAGAGGAGGAGGAGGGAGAGGAAGAGGAGGAGGGAGAAGAGGAGGAGAAGAGTCAAGACCCAAGCAGCTTGCATGCAGGTGAATTTAAACTCCAAGGCTGTCCTGGAGATACACTGCACACTCCAACCACTGGAAGAGTCCTACCCTCTCCAGGACCATGGAGGAGTATTTTAGAGATTTAAGACTAAAGCAGAAAAAAAAAAAAAAAGCTGAGAGTTAATGTCCTTGAGTGACGCCTCCATTGAGACTGAGGTAATTAACCAAAGCTCTTCAGTTCTGTCCTCAGAACCATGGTTCAGATGGACATGAGACTCCTCTGCACTAATGGTGGTAGGGCTCATATTCCAGTCTAGAGAGCCCATTCCTTTTTCTTTTTTTGGCATTTTATTCTTGGGCCACATTTATGATACCATTTGATTACCTTATTGAACCCTAGTGGGTTGTGCTGGTCGACGCGGATGGAGATAAGCTGAGATGGGAGACAGAGGAAGCCTTCTTGCCCTGGAGAACTGTCCTCCTCCGTCTTGTGGAGTTGTTTCTCTCTTTTCACTTTGACACAGGCTCTGAGGATGGAGCTCCGGCTCGGTCGGGCTCGCACAGTGTCTTAGTCTGCATCTCTGTTGCTGTGATACAACACTCTGATGAAAAGCAGCAGCTGGGGAGGAAAAGGGTTGTTTGCCTTATTGGTCACAGTTCAAGTCGTCAAGGGCAGCCAATGTGGGGACCTGGAGGCAGGACTTGAAGCAGAAGCCTTGGAACAGCAAGGCTAGCAGGCGGGGGAACAACCCCACGGCTTGCTCAGTCTTTTCTTCATACAGCTCAGGACCCCTGCCTAGGGATGGCACTGCCCACAGTGGGTCGGGCCCTCCCACATCAATCACCAATCAAGACAATACTCCACAGATGGCCTGCAGACCCATATCAAGGAGGCACTCCTTCAGTTGAGGCACCCTCTTCCTAGACAACTCTAATGTGTCAAATTGACATAACCCAAACAAACAAAAAACTAGCACACACAGCAAGGACCTTTGCCCACTGAGACATCTCTCTGGCCCCCAAAACTGAGGGATTTGGAGCAGGGGGTGGTACCAGTCTCCAACTGGCATCAGGATCATCATATTTGTTCCTGTGGTACTGGGGTCTTGGTCCCTCGGTGTGACCTTTCATTCTAATTCATAAAAAGTGATTGGTAAAGTTGGGAGTGGCTAAACCAGGGTCTTCTCTTTCTCCTCCTCATTGTTCCTGGCTCCGCCCACCTCCTAGGTAACTGGGGACTCTGGTGACCTTGCCTGAGAAGACAGCATCCCCACTGAAAGGAGACTGCAGTTCTCTAGTGTTGCCTGAGGTTGGCAAGATAGAGCCCATACTGTATTTGGTATCAGAAATCCCCTTGTTTTAAAGTTTCTAAGCCCCATCTTTAGCCCCACTGACATTCTTGCTTTTAAATATTTGCTTGCAGTTTAGTGGTAGATGCCAGCGCTTGGTGCAGGAAGTGTCTCGTGTGTTTGGGTCATCCGGAGCTCTTGTTTACAGCGGTTATTCATGTGTACAGCTCCAAGCCGGTCGCAGCTCGTGGGTCTTAGGAATCCTCGGACCCCAGACTTGTTAAATTCTCACCCCTTCTCTGTAGGCAAGCTCCAGCTCTCCTGCTCTCCTGTACTCAACTGACATTAATGTCAAGATCCTCCATTAAAAAAAAAAAAAGAAGAAGAAGTTAACCGGGCTGATAAATTCTAGTTCTGTGAAAACTGGAACCATCTAGAAGGCATCATGGCTAGGAAGGGATGTGCCCACTTTGGGTGATGCAGTCACAGGGATTCAAACACCTCCCACAGCCCTCACTTTGAGATGCCCTGGAAGCCCCCACCCCTGCCCCCTGGAGCCCCCCACCCCTACCCCGTGGAGCCCCCCCACCCCCACCTCCTGTGCCTGGCAGCACTCTAGAGGCACAAGGCTCCCACAGGGTCTTCACCCAAAGTACTGGCTTAACCCTAATCACGAAGGTTTGGGCTTAACTAGCATGCACAAACTGTGTAACATGTGCCCATATGTGTGCACCTTTGTGTGGGAGAGTAAACAAGAAAAGACACTTTCATAAGAATGTTTCTTAAAAAACGCAACCTCCTTATGGAGATGGCTTCAAATGGGGAAAACTAGCCACTGGGCAAAATATCCTCTTTTCTGACACAGACAGAATTCTGCCTAAAAATGGGCAAGCTTGGATGCAGGCAGAGTTGACGGCAAAACTCTGCCAAGACAGGGTAAGCAGGTCCTTAGTAGTTCCTGCCTTATCAATATGTATGTCAGATATATTGGGCCAGAAGGCTGAAGAAAATGCTCCAGCGCTATAGAGAGTTTTGGGTGACTGTTGAGGCAGCAAACTGTTGCTGTCTTTTTTCATTTTGGGAGCTGCTCAACTGCACTTCCATGTTACTCAGGTAATTAATTTTATTCCTTCTCAAGTCTCTGATGGGGTTGAAGAACAGACAGTTTAGTCTTACAATTAAGCTTAGTTGTTTAGGGGTTAAGGTGTTTTTAGGTCTAGGTAGATGTTTTAAGTTGATAGAATGAGACATGATAGATATTGATTTACATTCAGAAATTTAGACTCACCAAGATAGGAAAGATGTTTTCTTCAAGGCTGCCAAATACAAATAGCCAAATCACTATGAATGTAACATTTATATAATTCCTGATTGTTTCATGGTTCTTCTTGCTGTATGTAGTTTACTTTATTTATGCATATGTTAAAAAAGAAGTATGATAAAAAATAAAAAAATTGAAAAAGAGGATGCTTGCTTTAAAAAAGTCAACTATTCCATTTTTGATTAGTCAGTAAATAGAAGGGAGTTCAGAATCCATCACGGACGATTTCAGCAGCACTGGGGCCAGCAGCAAGGCCTTGCTTTTTTTATTTTTATTTTTTCTCTGTTGCTTGCCTTAAGACAAAGCCAGCGTTGGGAATGCTGCTAAAGGCTGGCAGGGTCCCTGCCAGCAAGGGGGGAGGGAAGAGGAAGTGCAGAGCAAGTCCTGGTTTTCCTCCCCCTGTCTCCACCATGCTCCACAGAAACTTTAAATCCTTCTAGAAAATAACCTGTCTCTCAGGAATCTGAGGTCCTAGAGAATAATAAAGCTGCCCCTCGCCCCCGCCCCTGCCCCTGATGCTGTGCATCAGCTGAGCTATCACTATGGCCTGTGACTACTTAAGTCTGAACAATAAAAGGGTGCAATACACCTGCAGGTATCTGCCCTGGTTTGAGATGGCAGGACAGCATGACAATTAGCCAGATGCTGCTGTGACCACGAGGCAGCTCCTCTCCCTCCCACTCCAGGCACTGTGGCATGGAGCTTCTGAAAACTGTTTTTTGTATCCTCAACACTTACTCCTCCTAGGTTTTCTTCTTTCTGAACACGGGTGCTGAATAACCCTGCTTCTGTCCAGCCAGGCTGAACAGAGGAGTCCTTATTCCTTTATGTACTCTTGTGTGTGTGTGTGTGTGTATGTGTGTGTGTGTGTGTACACAAATGAACACATGTATGTGTGCTTAGTGAGTGTGGTGGCCATCCAACCTCCAGTGTCATCCTCAGGTACTCTCCACACTTTAAAAGAACCATGTGTCTGTGCATATGAGTGCCTCTGGAGGCCAGAGATGCCACAGGAGCACACACATACACACATGCGTGCACACGCGAGCGCACACACACACACACACACACACACACACACACACACACACACACACACACTCTGCAGCTGGAGTTTCAGGTGGTTGTGAACTGCTCTATAAGGTGGGAGCTGGGAATTGACCCAAGTACCTCTGCAAGAACTCTGTGTGCTCTTAATTACTGAATTACCTCTCCTTGTGTTTTTGAGACAAGGTCTCTCACTTGACCTGGGGCCTCATTAGTTCTGCTAGTACGGTTATCCAGTGACCCCCAGAATCTACCTGTCTTTACCTCCCCAGTGCTGCGGGGGATACAAATGTGTAGCCAACACATCTTACTTTTTTATGTGAATGCACTGGGGTCCCAATGCAAAGGTAGGCAAGCTCTTTATCTGCTGAGCCACACCCACACCCCACCCACACCTACACCCCACCTCCACCCACATCCATACCTTACCCTACCCCACCCCACTCCCACCCCACCCCGAGCCCACCCACACCTGGCTCTGCATTCTGATTTCAAACCTAGGCTCTAATGTCGCTGAGAGAGGCTCTGGCTATGATTTACATCTTGAGTGTCCCCCAAAGTGAGCCTTGCTGAAGGCTTGGCCCTCAGCCTTGGTGCTGCTAGGAGGCAGTGAGTGGGGCCTTTGGGAGCATGTTGGATGTTGTTGGTGGCCTTGCAAGGCCCACTGGGACCCTTGCTCATTCTTCACTCTGTGTCTTGGCTGTGAGGAGGGGAGCGGCTTCCTTCACTATCTGGCCCCACCATGCTCTGTCCTTGGTCATCAGGGCCCAGACAATGGGATCACTCACATGGGTTGAAACCTCTAAAACCGTGAGACCAAATAAACATTTTCTCTCTCTCTCAGGCTCATTTAGCTCAGGTACCTTGTCCCAGGGACAAAGCCAACTCATGCAGATCTCATGGTAAGAAAGATGTTTAAGGGGCAGTGAGTCCCTCTGACACTTTCACCTTCTTTCTAAACGAGCCCTTTAAAATGTAATTTATGTATTTTTATTTTATGTGCATTGGTGATTTTGCCTGCCCGCTGTCTGTATGAGGGTATCAGATCTTGGAGTTAGGGGTGTGAGCTGCCATGTGGGCAGTGGAATTGAACCCAGTTCCTCTGGAAGAGCAGCGAGTGCTCTCAACTGCTGAGCCGTCATCTCTCCAGCCCTCTAAATGAGTCACTAAGGAAGTGATATTTTCTCCTTTTCAAGACTTCAAGAGAAAGAGTTTGGTATATACCAGAGGAGCAGCAGGTGTGCACCCATCAAACCAGAGTCAGGACAGTGCCCAGGAATATAGAACATTCTATATTTATCTTCCAGAAATCTCTGGCTCCACTGTGGTCTCCCAAACTACCATCAGTCTGTGAGCTTGTGTTCTTGGGTTTGGCTGAGCCACCCCCTCACCCCTACTCCACTTTGCTTGGAAAAAAAAATGCTGACAAGCAGGAGAGCTTCTGAGGCACAGGTTGGACCCACAACTGTCCTAAGAATCCCCCATATGGGGTGTGCCGTGCCTTCCATGTGTGGATGAGTAGCCTTGCTGTGCTTCAGTTTTATAACACAAAGAGGAGGCACACAAGGGTGAGAAGAGCGACACAGCTCACACCTCGAGAGCCGAACACGATCATAATTCTCTTTGCGTTGCTGCTCACTCATCGTTTGTTATGTGTATAGCTTCCACCTATGCTTACTTTTTCAAACAGACTCTCATGTAGCCCAGCCTGGTCTTGAACTCACTATGTAGCTAAGGCTGACTCTCAACTCCGGATTTTCCTGTCTCTACCTCCTGCGTGCTGAGATCACTCCACTTATTTGGTGCTGAGGCTTAAACCCAGGGCTTTGTTCATACTCAGTGTGCGGTGCGGTGTGGTGTGAGTGTGTGCTCGTGCACGCGCCTGCTCACGTGTGCGCATGCGTACCTTGTGTGTTAGTGATCAGAGGCCACTTTTTAGGAGTTGCTTCTCTCCTTCTACTGTGGCTCTGGGGTTTGAATACATGTCATTAGGCTTACACGGCAAGTAATTTTACTGGCGAAACTACCTCACCGGTTCTAATTACCTCTTTCATGAAGTGATGATTCAGAATGCCGATGGCATTCCACACATCGTTCAGAGGCAGAAAGCCCAGCTCTGTGGTCACTGACCACTTGAAATGTGCCTCGTTCACATTGAGATGTGCTGTAGATATAATTATATGGCGGATTTCAAAGGCTTCATTCCAATGAAGTGTAAAAACGTCGCTGTAATTATTTTTATTACTATTGTGCGGTGAAATGCCATTAACGAGAATGTGTGGAGTTAGAATAACTTATTAGAATTAATTCAATCTAGTCATTAGAGTTAATTTTCCCCTTTTGATGTGGTGGCTACTATGTCAGCCGCATTTGCCGGTGCTATGAAAGGAGTGTTAGCAGCCCTCCCCTTGTCAAGGACAGAGAGGCCCTTGAGCGTGTGGAACCCAGCTCTTGGTAAGGCCTTGGCTTTGAGGGTGGAATTATGCAGGCCGTGAGCACAGGGTTTCTCTGGGATGCTAATACCTTCTGGGGCTAAGCAATGATATTGGTTTGCTATGGTATTCTGACTGTAGTAAGTGCCCTTCATGGTAACTTTTTTTTTTTTTTAACTTTAGAGTTGTTGACTTATCATGTGTGTAGTGTGTATTTATTGGTGAGCACATGCTTGCCATGACATGACTGCGGAGTTGGAGGCCATCTTGGGAGTGTGATCTTTCTTACGCCTGGGATCCAGGGATCAGTTAAACCTACGTTTTCAGGTGTGGCAATAGGCATCCTTCCTTGCTGAGCCATATTTTTTGGCTTAAAAGATCACACCAACAGACATGTGTCACACGTACTTCTGATGTGCAGTCCTTGTGTAGAGGTAGGGGGTGTGGCTTCGTGTGAACACAGTGCTCTAGAGATGGGGGAGGGAGTGGAAAGGTACAGATTGGGCTGATGATGACAGGGCAGTTTGAACTCTTTCCCCTCCCTTGTGAGAAATGCTAACCCGTGTTTCAGTTGCCCGAGGGCTGCGTGCTTTGCTGGAGGCCCAGCCTCTCAGGCTCCAGGCTCCTCCCAGCGCCTTCATTTGTTCCTCTCAGTTCACCTGCACACTTGGCAGGCAGTCGGCCCACAGCTGCTTCTCACTCAGGTGATCCTTTCCTTAAAAGTCCTTGCTGTTTTTTTTTTTTTTTTTTTTAATAGCATTAAGACATCAGTGATCTTGACGGACGGTCAAAACCAGGTAAAATACCCTAGTCAGGCTTAAGGCACTTGGCTTTCCGGTACTGAAGAGTGAGGCAAGTTGGTTTTTGTGGAATTCTGCTTCTTAAGGTAACCCCCAGAAGGCAAAACTGATGTGTCGATAGGACAGTTACCCTGGGTGGTGGCCGGGGTGTGTGTGGGGGCCTGGGGTGGAAGCCTGGGGTGGGGTGGCTGAGAGAGAGTGGGAAAGGGCTTCAGGGCAGGAAATACTCTTCAGGCTTACCTCAGTGTGTCCATTTTCAGGAAATTTTTATTTTTAAGATTTATTTATTATTATGTATACAGCGCTCTGCCTGCAGGCCAGAAGAGGGCACCAGATCTCATTATAGATGGCTGTGGGCCACTATGCGGTTGCTGAGAATTGAACTCAGGACCTCTGTAAGAGCAGTCCGTGCTCTTAACCTCTGAACCATCTCTCCAGCCCCTCAGGGACTGTTTTGAACGTGTGAGGCGGATACACTTTTCTGGATGCATGCTATACATCGACAAGAAATTAAACACCTTGCCTGTGTGTTTTGTTTTGTTGAAAAGCCCTGGTGTTGACGAGAGGAATGACCACAAGGGTGCGCTGTAGACCTTTCCTGTGTGCCCTCCTCAGGGTTCTTGGAGAGGCGGACCTCCAGTCTTCAGCAGAGATTTGTGGGTAAGTGACCCTCCTTGGACAAGCCTCCTGAGTAACTTATGTCTCCACTTGAGGCATCTGCACACAGAGAGACCCAGACAGAGCCGACTTTTTCTTTTAAGTTTTGATTCAGAGCGCTGTGAAGTATTGCTTACTGAGAAGCTCACTTGGTGGTCCGGTATAGGTTAGACACCTAAGGAATGTCGCATTCTTAGGAGAAATTAAGATTCCTGCCTTGCTGTAAATAGACACCCAGAAGGAGATGGGGCAGTTCTGGAATGACCAGGCCCTGCTGTTATCACCGACGGAAATCCTGTGTGGTGGTAAATATGGCCCTCAGCAGAGCCTGGAGAAAAGATTATGGGAGCAGCTAGGAGCTGCTTAGGCAAGTGTGGGAGGTTATTGGCTAGATGGTGGGCCAGGAAACCAGAGCCTGGGGCTGGGGAGATGCGCGGGAGGGTGGGGGTGGGGGTGAGGGTGGGCTGACAGAGCATAAGAGGAAATGAGGGAGGAAGAATAAATAAATGAGATAAGCTGCTTCCTTAGCTTCTTCCCGTGTTGCGCTTTTGTTTTGTATGCAGTTCTTTGTTGTTTCTGAGTTCTCTTCTGGGGACAATAGCCTGGGGCCTGACTGAAAAGCAGGCTTCCCTGATCTGTCCCCAGCCTACCTGACCACCCGCCACCGCCTGTGAGAGACTTCATGTACATAGTAAGCCTAGTAAGCGGCTGACCGTGAGTCTTAAGCAGCCAGTGGGCAGTCTCTCCAAGCTGAGGCTAGTGCCCTCACGCACGACAGACACACACACACACACACACACACACACACACACACACACACACCGGGCACCAAATGTTGGGTCCTTGCCATTGGGGGGGGGGGTCAATAGAGCTTAATAATAGTGTTGGGGGCTAGGGATGTGACATGGCCAGGGCTCCAAGTTCCCTCTCCAGCACCGGAGCCACAGAATCAAAGGACAGCCAAACGCAATGTTGCCATGTGGAGAGCAAGGATGGGGTGGCCCAACACTGATGGACTGGTGGGGGGGGGGGGGGGGGGGGGTGGGGTGAGGGTGGAGCAGAGAGCAACTGCCTGCTAGAAAAAGCCCCACTTTCCAATAGCAACATATCAGATTCAGCTGGAAAACCCGAGGCTCTCTGAGGCAGGGTGGGGTGGAGGGCTGGAAGGTGGCAAGGAGGGCAGCCTGGCCATGCCCCAACTCCACTACCTCACTGTGTCCTAATCTTTCTGGGTCCCTTTGGGCATCTGTAAACAAGTGAGATGGTCAAACCTCCCCGCAGTGCTGCAGGAAGCTCACTATCCGCGAAGCACTGTATTTAGAGTATGCAGAGCACTTAAACGCTAGTGATTTGTCAGGGGCCGCTAGCCTACATATGACAGGATGTGGAGGGATGGGTTCCCACCCAAGACTGAGAGAACTCATGATTGTGAATGGCTTACTTTGACTTTGAAAACCATGGGAAATTGTTACTTGGAAGAAATCAATTAACCCTCGCACCACCATCTCGCCCATGCTCACCCAAGAAGGGAATGGCGGGGGTGGGGGGTGGAGGTCTGGAAAGCCAAGCCACCCAAGGCTGGGCTCCTGTGTCTGAATTATGACTCTGCAGCTCCCGTCTGAGAACTCTATTGCATCCAGGGACATATGGGTGTTTCTCAACCTTGTGTCCCCAGGAATGACGGGACAGCACCCTGGCCTCGCCTCTTCAGTCAGATGCTAGGGAAGTCTTTAACAACTTATTTATGTTATGTACACTGGTGTTCTGCCTTCATATGTGTCTGTGTGATGATGTCAGATCCCCTGGCAGTAGAATTACAAGACAGTTGTGAGCTGTCACGTGGGTGCTGGGAATTGAACTTGGGTCCTTTGGAAGAACAGCCAGCCCTCTCAAAGGCTAAGCCGCCCCCCCACTATCCTACCCTCTCCTTCTTCACAGAGAAGGGGAGGCCCCTAAAGGGTACCAACTCACCCTGGCACCTTAAGTCACAGCAGGACAAAACATATCTTCTATGGAGGCCAGACAAGGCAGCCCAGCTAGGGGAAAGAATTCAAAGGCAGGCCACGGAGCCAGAGACAGCCCCTACTCCCATTGCTAGGGGACCCACATGATGACCAAGCTACATATCTGCTACATATGTGTAGGGGGGGTCTAGGTCCAGCCCATGTAAGCTCTTTGGCTGGTGGTTCAGTTCCTGTGAACCCCCATTGGGCCCAGGTGAGTTTACTCTGTAGGTCTTCTTGTGGTGTCCTTGAACCCTCGACTCTTTCAATCTTTCCACTCTTCTACAAAACTCCCTGAGCTTGGCCTAGTTTGTCTGTGGGTCTCTGCATCTGTTTCCATCAACTGCTGGATGAAACCTCTCAGAAGCAGTGTCATTAATAGTCAGGGGTTGGCTTTCTCCCGTGGGGTGGGTCTCAAGTTGGGCCACTCATTGGTTGGCCGTTCCCTCAATTTCTACTCCATCTTTATCCCTATTCTTTCTCTCTCTTTAAAAATTTTTTTTTATTTATTATTTATGCAGTATTCTGCCTGCATGTGTTGTGTGCTAGTAGGCCAGAAGAGGACACCAGATCTCATTATAGATGGTTGTGAGCCACCATGTGGTTGCTGGGAATTGAACTCAGGACCTTTGGAAGAAGAACCAGTGTTCCCAACCTCTGAGCCATTGCTCCAGCCCTCCCTACTCTTCTTGTAAGCAAGATGAATTTGAGGTTGAAGGTTTTGTGGGTGGGTTGGTGTCCCCCTCCCTCCGCCGGAAGTCCCACCTGGCTACAAGAGGTGATGACTTCAGGCTCCATGTCTCCTGCTGTTAGGAATCTCAGCTAGGGTCACCCCCATAGCCTCCCAGGGGCCCTCTCTGTCCCAGTGATGCTCCCCCACCGATTTTTGTTCTCTCTCCAGGTCCTGTTTATCTGCTTTCTTATTGGTCTCCATAAGGACTGTGCAGGGATAACACCTTAGAGACTTTTGTTAAATTTTCATCGGTCGTCAACTATGCTCTGTGCTAGTTATGGGCAAAGCAGACACATAAGAGACCAAGAGAGCGAGTGTGTAAGCGATGAAATGCATATATAGTTAACTACCAGCTAGCTCCCTGAAGCACGGGGTGCCAGGAAGACATTTCAGCTGGGCCTGGAAGAGAACATCCTCAGCCTGGTGAAGGTGTGGTAGTTGTTGGAGTCAGAAACGGAGGAGAGTGTTGCAAACCAAGTCTATGTGTGCCCTCCACAGAAAGGGTCATGAGGCCATCTAGGGTCCACTTATACTCAATTAGCCCTGCTCCCTCATTCCAACACCTTCTGGATTCCTGTGAACATTTCCTTGACTGGCTCTCCAGATGTGGCTGGATCATGTCTAAGATGAGGCCATCCCAGTGTGCACACTTTCTTAGTACACTTGTAAACCACCGCCCCCTTCCCACCCAAAGAGAGAAATGCTAAGAAAACACATACTCTGAATTTATTATAGTTACTATGACTCAGACATGCTGAAGGCTAGAATTTGATGGAGTTTTCGTAAGATTCCTTGGGGATTTGAAGGATTCTTTTCCCACCAGCCACAGAAGGAGGATTATAAAAACACATTTCCTCTGGACAGAAGAAATCTCTAAATCCCAGGTTCTGGGGATTTCAGTAGCAAAGGCTGCCCCATGCCTCACTGTGTCCCCACACCTCACCCTGTCCCCATGCCTCACTGTGTCCCCCCACCTCACCCTGTCCCCACACGTCACCCTGTCCCCATGCCTCACCCTATCCCCACACGTCACCCTGTCCCCATGCCTCATTCTGTCCCCACACCTCACTGTGTCACCCCACCTGCCTCCTGCTTCACTCCCTTTTCATTACTTCCTTCCCTGGTGCAGCAGTGGCCAAGTAGACAAGAAGCTGGTTGTCATTTGGCATCTTGATCTTGCCCTTTCACTAAGATGATTTTTTTTGGAGAATTTCATACATGAGAACTGTGTTTACGTTATTTCCATTTACCTCCCCCCCCACTCCCTCTCAAACTCATGGCCTCTTCTTTCATGTAATTATTATTGCATATATGCACATATAGGTACACACACCTATGTCTACAATGAGTCCATTTAGTATTGCTCCTGGGTACATATGCTGACCACTTGGTTTGGATGCTCCAGGTGAAGAGATATTGGTAATTAACATCTTCCTCCTCTTTAGACCCAGCCTCTTCAAATGGAAGTAGAGACTAGATCACAGAGTGAGCTTCCTTGTAGCTTTAACACCCATGGTTCTCATGGACAAGACTCAGCCAAGAGGCAAAGATTCTGAGTCCTATTGAGAAGCCACGGTTGTTTGAAATCACAGGATGAGGCTGGATAACTTAGGCTGACCCAAAGCAGACACTGGTAATGGATCTATTTCTGTCTGGCCCCGCCCCATTCCCAGCAGGCTCCATCAAACTTTACCTACCTTGTGTCTCTTTCCATAAGCCCTTAAAACCAAGGGTCCTCCGTAGTTTACCAGACGAACCTTGTGTTCCCTACAAGGATTGTGAAGAATGTCCTGACCAAGATTTTAATCTCCACGATCCATAACATAAGCCAGAGAAGAGGTCTTGGGAAAGCCCTAAGAGACGCAGGGGACCATGGCCAGCTTGAAGTTCATGTATGACCTAAGGGAGTTGGTGTGAGTCAGGATCTCCAGAGAAAGAGCTGATAGGGTGCATCTAGGAGACCTGATATGGAAATTGACTCAAGCAAATATGGAGACCTGCAAGGTCCACTGTCTGCTCACTGCAAGCTCAAGAACCGAGACAGCGAACGTTTTAATACAGTCTGGGTCTAAAGGCCTAAGAAACAGGTTGACATCTGAGGCAGAAGATAGAGAAGATGGGAAGATGAATAGCTGAGCTTTAAAAAAAAAAAAAAAAAAAAAAAAAAAAAAAAACCAACCAACCCCACAAATTACAGAATTTCCCCTTCCTTTCTATTCCAGGCAAGCTCTGGGTAGATGGGACAGTGTTGCCTTCCTGGGTGAGGATGGATCTTTATCATCCACTAACTCATGTGACAACTCTTCTAGAAACTCCTTTACAGATAGAAACACCTAGAAATAATGTTCTCAAGGTTGTCTGGCCATCCCTGAGACCAGTCAAGTCAACAAAAATAGTTACTAACCTCTGAGTGTGATGTCTGTTAAATCCCAGCCAGAGTCACTCTAGAATAGGTGGGGCAGTGTTGCCAATTACTCTTCCCCCACAAGAGATGCTGAACATCAACATTATTAAGTTAGATGTAGTTCAACTTAAAAAAAACAAAAACAATTATAAGTGAGTATATACTGTGTGAGTCTTTCTGTGTCTGGGTTAACTAAAAGAGATATCCCATGAAAGCCTTCACTTACCACGAGTTTGGGATAGATTCGAGGACCTACTATTGGGACTCTAGGTGAGAGAAGTGTGGGAGAATAGGCAAATAGAAGGATGCAAAGGGTCCTAGAAACCTACAAGAAGAGCATCGTGATGGGCAGATCTGGACCCAGGGGAGTCAGCTCAAACCACTGTACCAACCAAGGACAGTACATGCAGTAAACATTAAACTCCTACTCAGATCTAGCCAATGGACAGGACGTTCTCCACAGTTGTGTAGAGAGCGGGAACTGACTCTGACATGAACTCTGGTGCCCCATATTTGACCACTTCCCCTTGCTGGGGAGGCCTGTTGGCACTCAGAGAAAGGGTAAGCAGGCTACCAAGATGAGACTTGATAGGCTGTGACCATATGGTGGGGGAGGAGGTCCCCTTCAGTCACAGACCTAGGGCAGGGTGAAAGAAGGAGAGAGGAGCAGGAGGATACAAGTGAGGGGAAAACAATTGAGTTGTAATCTGAATAATTTAAATTGAAAAATATTTTTAAAAAACCAAAACCAAACCAAAACAAACACAACATGGGCTCCTGGGTTGGCTTGGTGGGTGCATGTGTTTGCTGTGCAAGCCTGGCGGCCCGAGTTCAATCCCCTGGAGCCCATGAAAAGGTGGAAGGGGAGAACCTACTCCAAAGTTGTCCTCTGACTGCCACATGTGCACCGTGGCATATGTGCAAACACACACATGATGCATAAATAAAATAAACAAATAAATGCATTTAAAATGAACTTATCTCCAAACCAATAAGAAAAAGCATGACCTAGGGCAAAAACAGAAGTACATGGGTTAGATTTATCCTGTAGCTGCTGTCAGCCTGTCTCTGAGGACACAGAATCCAGTCTTTTAACTATTCTATGCTGTATTTACAAAACCCATCATGCTTGGCTCTGCATCCACTCATTAATATTTTATTTGTCACCATCCACAAGGGCACATCGTGGTGTGCCAGGGAGAATAGGTGACTGGGACCTGACACTTGTATAGAAGGACCAGCAGCGTGCTGTGGTCACTGCTCACTGACCTTTGTTCACCCACAGCCCAGATAAAACTCCACCACGCACTCCGGACAGGTAGTCATGATTTATTATACACTTTTTGGGACAAGGTCTCACTGTCCGTCCCTGGCTGGTCAAGAGTTCACTGTGTAGAGCAGGCTGGTCTGAAACTCACTGTGTAAAGCAGGCTCACCTTGAACTCACGTGGATTGACCTTCCTTGTCTCCCTAGCGCTGGGGTTAAAGGCATGTGCCACCATGCCTGGACTATTCATCAGATTAAGAATCAGATTGACTGGCCGCTGGCCCACAGTTGCCACAGACAGTGAGATCTTGAGCTAACCATCCACTCCACCCAGGCCTCAGTTTCCCCTACTGGAAAATGAGAGGCGGGTAGACTATCTCCACAGTTCCCTCTGGCTTTCACAGGCCCTGCTTCCCAGCAACAAAGTGGTCAGGAAGTAAAAAAAAACACACAGTCAAAAACATGAGCAAACCTGAGTGTGCCTCTCTTAAGAGCAGCCCAAGCTCTGCCCAGTGTATAAGCGAGTGAGTAAAAAGCTTCACAGTTGGACATCTCCTTCCTTCTGAACACAGACCACACCAGTGCCAGCCAGCTCTCCACAACACTTTGACTATCTATCTGCTGTTCAGTCCTTTTAGGTCCAGTTCAGTCGCTGCGGCATTCTCCAACTGGAAGGGTTGAGGAGGGAGGCTTGGACTAGGGCTGGGAAATACTCCCTCAGGGACCAGAAATCTGGCACCATCGATACCATTAAGTCTATAAAATCAATTTCCTCTGGGATTAAATGCTTGCTTGATATACTATTTTTTTTTTTTAATCACTCAGTGAGTCTCATTAATCGACTTATTTAAAATTTTGACTTGTTACAGTCGACTTCTCATGGCTTGTTATATTTCTCCTATAAATAGCATATCAAATTTCAGCTACAACTCATTTATTTAAAGGGAACACACCCCAACCAAAACCAACCAACAAAGCTTGGTGTGGGAAGGAATTTTAATTCAGAACATGGCTGCTCTGGCAAGTGATCACATCCTAAGACCTTCTAGGTCTATGTGATCCAGCTGGGATACAGACATGCTTTTAATCCAGGAGACAGAGGCAAACAGATCTTTGAGTTCAAGGCCAGGCTGGTATAGAGCATAGAGCAAAGTCTTAGGTAAAGAAAAGCTGAGGTCCAGGTGTGGTGGCACAGGCCTTCAATCCCAGCACTCAGGAGACAGAGGCATGCAGATCTCTGAGTTCTGTTCAGTCAGTTGAGAGGCAGTGCAGTGGAGGTGTGTTGTGGTAGTTCAGTTCATGGAATTCTGAAGTACTTTTTACAGGGAGAGTTTTACAGAGACAAGTTGAAGAGAGAACAAGCTAGACACAGGTGAAGACAGAATGAGCCAGAGAAGGAAAAGGAGCCAGATGATTACAACAGGCGGCCAGAGTTAGTTTGAGGCCAAGTGGAGCAATTCAGTGAGAAACTGAGAGAAGCCAGATTGAATCAGTCAGCTTGGAGAGGCGTTTGAGCCAGAACAGCTGAGTTGAAGCAGTCAGCCAGAGTTCAGAAAGCTAGAAAGGGTGAGCTTGTTCAGCAGTGAGTCTCAGAGACTGAAAGCATTCTAGGCCTGGATTAGATTGTACAGAGGCTATTAGCTTGAAGGACTAGGCCTAGGTTAGCAGACGAGGCAGTAAGCCTCCCAGACAACAATTACCTCAGATGAATAAACCTCTTACAGGGGCGTTCCCTCATTAAATTTCTTTCACGTGGGTAGACATCTCTCCATTGCTCCTAGTCTAGAGAGCAGGGAATTAGTTGTGCGCTCAGAGTCATCAGAGTAAAATGCTAGACCCTGGCTGGGGTGGAAAGCAAGAGGCTAGCTGGCCGGTCTCCTCCACCCTGCAGTGTTTAGGTCTTGGCAGCCATCACAGGGAAAGGTCGCCTCTGGAAATGAGCTGTGCTGAGGTGGAGGTTCTGGACAGTGCCCAGAGGACCACACTCACATAGGTGTGCTTAAAGCAGAATTACATCACCTTGTAGCACCTTGAGACACGCCCGCTTCCCCAACTCTCTCAGAGGCCATAAAGTGGAGAGTAGAGGTTCTTGACCCTCTGCCAAGGTATGCACCACCAGTGCGGTGAAGGTAGCTAATAGTCTCCAGGGGATATGAGCTCAGAAGAAACAAAACGAAGAACACAAAGTACAGAAGAATCAGGAGAGAAAGGCCAAAAACCAGAGGAAGCAGAATTAATGGTCCAAAAAGAGCAGGAATGTAAATTAAACTTAATAAATCGGTTCAAAGCCCGAATAAAGGATATTGGAAACATGACACAGGGAATAACTTATGACTTTGAGCCAAATGGAAATTCTGGATGTGAAAAATATATAAGAAATAAAGAACTCCCCAGCTGGGTTGGAAAGGTCTTTTATGCCTTTCTTAATTTCTTTAAAATATATGACTGTTCAGAGCAAACTGTCTACTGCCTACAAGATGGAAGCTTTAAAGAGTAAGACACAAATCGAAAGGAAACAAGCTACAATGATAAGCCAGAGGCATAGGAAAGCTTTATTAACCATAAGTGATTAATACACTAACATCAGACAAAAGGTACCTCAGGGTTAGACATAGTGCCAGAGAAAGGAAGTTGCACAATGATAAAGCGTGAATTTGTCAGGAAAACACAGTAACTCGACTAAGCATCTGCGTGTGTAATAATAACTACAAAGCACACAAAGCAAAGTTGGCAGAATTAATGGGAACAGAAAGAGCCAACTCCACAATTAGAATTGGACACATTTTCTTTTTTACCTTTCTCTCAGAAATTAAAACAACTAGACAAAACTCAAAATAAAACAGTAAAACTACAGAAAATCTAGACAACAGATTAGCCTATCTTGATCTAAATGATATTTATAGTCTTATAACCAACACCTAGAGATTACACACTCTTTTCCTAGTACATATGTAGAACTGGGGGTATAGCTCAGTTGGGAGACTGCCTTCCTAGCATGCAGAATGTCCTGGGTTCGATTCACAGTACTGCATATGTCAGTGTGGTGGCACACACTTGTAATCCCAGCACTTTGGGAGGCAGAAACAAGACATCCACCCTTTAGGCTCAGCATTCCTTAGTTTGCACCTCACCTCCAGCTTGGGACCTTATAAACCAAGATGTAAAGGTGACAGAGTTGGGTTTGGTTTCTCTGTCACTCTCCAGATCATGAAGAGCAGTCTGAGTTAGTTACTGACGTGGAACCACCACATCTGAAAGGTGTTGAGGCCTTGGTTGGGATCCATCTTTCTGAGGCATGGAGAAGGGGTTAGGCTGAGTGGAAACTGAGCTAAGACGTAGCCTGTGTTCTCCTCCTTGTCGGTCCCCACTAGAGAGAGGCCCATGACAAATCTCAGGGTGCTAGACCCACTGCTGGCACTTATGGGTGGGGCTAAGAAGCAGATGACTACACAGGCTTGAAAACGGAAGAAAGCAGAGGAAGTGGGGAAAGTCCATTCCGAGCTTCTCCAGGAGACCTGGGACCCAAGTGGGGCAGTGGGTGAGGGATATTCCAGGCAGGGGAGAGCCTTCAACCCACTTGTGCCCCTCTGTGCTCTAGTAACTTCTTCATCCCCAGGCTTTGGAGTTGGTCCCACATTCCCTCCCCCAACCTTATACATGTGCCCCTGGCATAAAAACCTCTATCTGAAGAAGAAGATGATAGAGGAGGAGGAAGAGGAGAACGAGGATGATGACGATGATGATAACAACATGAAGAAAGGGGCATCCTCAGCTACATAGCATATTTGAGGCCTGGGCTATAGGAAACCGATCTCAAAACAAAAGCCAAATCCAGGATACATCTGGAACATTTGCTGAGATTTTCACATATGAGATTACATGAAAAGTCTGAATCCATTTCAAAAGATTGAAACCTCTTTTCTGTAACAAAATTAGATTAGAAACCATTATTAATAGACTATAAAGATATATGTGAGTACATACAATTATATGGATATTTATAGTTATAATGTGCATATCGGGGAAGGTCCTATGAAGTCTAAGTTTTCACTTTATGAAACTAGAAGGAGAAGAGAAATTAAGCCCATAGTAAATACTAGGAAGAAATTGTGGAGATAGGAAAAGAAATCACCGGCATGGAAACAACATTAGAGGCCAGTAAGAAAACAAAAGAAATGATTCTAAGAGATTAATGAGGGGAAGCATGCCCACAAGGAGTCTCGCAAGTGTGTTTGTGAGAACGCTATTCATAAGACAAAGCAGCTGAAAACAACCCACATGTTACAGATAAGGCACATGTGGCGTGTCCTACAACAGCATGCGATACAATAAAAAAGGGAAGACGTATCAACACACAAGCGCCTGGGCCAAGCTCTCCATCTTGCTGAGGAACAGAAACCAAGCAGAAAGGAGAAGACCCTGAATGATTCATTTATACGCGCTCAAGGGCAGGCAAAGAGACATGAATCAACAGTGAATGATTTAAAATGGCTGCCATAGTAGGGAGGTGGTTGGCTAGTGGCCATTTTGGGACAGTGGGAATGTTGCCTATCCTGGGAGTTGTGTGAGAGAGATGAGTGCTAAGAGCTTGCCACTGTCGGTGGGATTGTACACTTAAGATTTATGTATTTACTTCTGGAAAGCTTATAGAAAAAGAACTAGAAACAAACATGAATTAAATTTGCTTACTTAAAGAGGTATGGGCTAGCATATAAGTGACTTGATCGAGGGTAATAAGAGATTTCCCATTGTTGGAGTTACAAATGCAGCAAAAAGAAAATATAGGGTGCACCCTGTGTTATTAAACTGATATTAGAGATATCTTTATGAACATCAATATGATAGCTATAACTATATACATATAAAATATTTCGTACATATACTGTGATCATGACAGCCTGAAAAACACACACGCATTAATATATATTATACATAATGCTATACACATATGCAACATCAGCGTGATCATGGACACACCCATATATGTGTATGTATTCTGAGTTCTCAGAGGAGCTAGAAATTGTGATGTATAATGGGTCACCTTCCAGTAATATATATTAATATATACACACATATGTATACACACAACATTGGTGTGATAGACCTAGAAATGGCATATAATGGGTCACCTTCCATTAGGTGGATTAGAGCTCCAGAGCAAAGACTGATTGCAGGATGGGGAAAGAAATCAAGGTGAATCTAGAGCATCCTGGTGCAACAGGAGCTCAGGCAATGTTCCACCTGCAATGGAGATAGGTGAAAACTATGCTGAAGCTAAAATGGCTATCATTTTACATAGGTTAATGATAGTCACTTTAGCGTCGATATAGTTTTCACTTTATAATCACGTTAGTAATAATAATAATAAAGTGACAATGAGGCTGGAGAATGACTCAGTGGTGAAGAGCACTGGCTGCTTTTCCAGAGGACCTGTCCTGGGTGGCTCATAACCATCTATAACTCCAGCCCCCCAGGGAGCTGGGCCCTCTGGCCTCCACAGGCATGTGTATATACCCACGTACAGACTCACATATGAGCATATGATTAAAAACAACAGGGACCATTAAAAAGTTGGCTAAATCCATATTGAAGATCAATCTACAAGCAACTAGTGTACATTCTTCAAAAGTGTGAAAATAGAAGGAAAGGCTGAGGAACTGTTCTAGAGTAATGGAGAAAATAGATATGGCATATATGGAAATATCACCTGGTACCTCAATACTGGAGCTATATTTTATATTCTACATACCAGTTAATATAGAATTGAAATTAAAAATGAAGTTATAATAACATTTAAAAACATAGAGGCTTATGTAATATGGACAGGGCAGTGTGATTAATGTAGCTAGTTGCCACTGGTATCCAAGGAGGGAGTCTATAATTATTTTTTAAAAATTTTTTATTAATTTATTCTTGTTACATCTCAATGGTTATCCCATCCCTCGTATCCTCCCATTCTTTCCTCCCTCCTATTGCCCACTTATTCCCCTCCACTATGACTGTTCCTGAGGGGGATTTCCTCCCCCTGTATATGCTCATAGGGTATCAAGTCTCTTCTTGGTAACCTGCTGTCCTTCCTCTGAGTGCCACCAGGTCTCCCCCTCCAGGGAACATGGTCAAATATGAGGCACCAGAGTTCGTGTGAAAGTCATATCCCACTCTCCACTCAACTGTGGAGAATGTTCTGTCCATTGGCTAGATCTGGGTAGGTATAATTATTTTTTTATTTCTCAATTTATTTATAAAATGCTAGTGGTCATCTTATTAGATGGGGTAGGGGGAAGGCGGGTAAGCAAGATGAGTACTCTGGAAACATTTCCTGTACTTGCTCGGTAGTCTAGCAAGCTGACCTGAGTGAGTGAGCACACATGCGTTACTGGAGACATCTGTGCCTTGTGATGGGGTTGGAGAAAGCTCAGGAGATCCGCTTTTGCCAGGACCACTATTTTTCTTATATGAGTGGATCACAGGACACCACTGGACCATTTCCCCTAAAGTTATAATTCCTTGCAAGATTCCTTTTAATTCCTGATCACTGCAATATGTGTTCTCTCTCTCTCTCTCTCTCTCTCTCTCTCTCTCTCTCTCTCTCTCTCTCTCTCTCTTTCTCTGTAGGTAAAACTTGTTCTGATCGTAAAGCCTCAGTCTTGTATGTACCTTCATTTCAATACATTCCTCATCCATATCGTCCTTTCCTGTTTTATCCGGTGGACCCACCAAGCTTTTCTTATGAGGATGTAAGCATTTTTCATGCCTAGTTTATAATATTTCTGCAAATAAGCTTTATAATAATCAATAGATATGCTGAGATGAAGAATAATAATCCAGTTGAAGCATCTTGACTCTTAGTACTAATGCCTGCCTTGCGATCTCCGTCAGCTGCTACTGTATTCCATCTAGAAGTAAAAAGAATTTAAAGCATTTCTACAAAGCTTAGCATGAATCACTGTATCTTTTTGTCAGTAGTCAGCAGCTCAGGATCCAAGCAATAAGAAGTATATTTTCCCACAGAAAGTCTGGGATGCAAACCATATTGTTCGTCCTGTTGGGGGTAGGGTGGGGAAGGAAAGAAAAAGAAAAGAAACAACAAAAATAAGATACTGGGAGGGCTTTGAAGTGCTTGGGCACAATGGCAGGTTCCTTGATTGAATAGTGGATTTTCCTAATACCACGAAGCTAGATCTTTATCATACATTTCTGAGCAGGAGACAATGAAAATGACCCAGCATGAACAAAAGAACAGATGAGAAATGTGCTGTGATAAAGCTTGGGAGGAGTCAGGCAAGTGCCCGGGCCTTCATTGAAAGCAAATAGCCTGAATTGGGAGACAGGCCTGCTTTATCCTACAACGTTCTTTTTATAGCTCTGATCGGAATTGTTTTCCCTTGAAAATGAATGGAGTGCCAGGAATGCTGCATGGCCCTGTCTCCCAGCCCTCCCGTTGCTCTGGGCCACCATGTCAATGAATTATTGTTCACAGTCACCCGAGAAGTCCCATTACCATCAATATCCCTGCTTTAGAGACAGAGCTTAAGTGAGGGCGAGGGCTGAGGGTGACACTAATGGGCCTTCAAAATGTGAGGGTCGTGTGGCTGAGGATGGCAGGCAGCTGTCCCTGGGGAGTTTTCTATGTCCCAAGGGCAGGAGAGAAGGTGTGAGTAGAGCTGAGGCAGGGGGAGGTGACACTAGACCAACAAGGACTTCCCGACCAGGAAGAGAGTTCCCCCATGATGTGAAACTCCCTAAAGGTAGGAATCTATCTTTTGTCTCCTGGTTTTAACACCAAAGCTGTATGTGTTTCTAGAGTATAAATGCCCAGTTGATCGTTGGACCTAATGTAGTGGTATTTCTAACATGCCTGACACACACTGGTGTGGGTTGAATTGACCTGCCAAAGAGAAAGGACCCAACACTCCCACAGAGTCACTGCCAGTTCTTGGGTTGTGTGCGCTACTGATTCCTCAATTCAGACTTCAGGCAGTTCAGTTCTTGACTATTCACGACGTGGAAGGGAATTGGGTGGGGCCCTGGGAAGACGGTAGACCTTAAGCAGCCGTGGCGCCTGCCCTCTGAACGCAAGACACAGACTGAGACAGGACTGTGTGTGACTCCTTGCGCCATCAGAATCTGAGGATACGAGCAGTGCAGACCAGAGAATCCAGTCCAAATCTATAAGACACAGAGAGGAAAGAGAGGAAAGTGTCAAGAGTCCATTTGAGAACTAGGAGTGGAGGGATAGTAAGAGTCCAAGCTGATATACAGCACACCAGGCAGACAGCAGTGCTTCGCTCCGTGTTCCTTGTTTTTCATTTAGCTTTTACCAGACCTGCTGTACTTGTCAAAAGAGCATAGGGTCTTACACGGAAGCTACCATTATTATTTTGCTAATGGTCATGTTGTTTTGTGCTTAGGCCCTGTTTTTGTTACTTTTCTATTGCCATGATAAAACATCATGACCAAAGCAACTTATTTTTTTAAAAAAAAGTGTTTAATTTGTGGTTTAGGGTTCTAGAGGGTTAAAGTCCATGACTCTCACAGTGAAGAGCATGGCAGTGGGCAGGCAGGCATGACACTAAGACAGTAGCTGAGAGCTTACATCTTTCATTTTAATTAATTAATTCACTTTTCATAGCCCTCTCTTCTTTTTTTCTTTTTCTTCCTTTTTTGTTTTTTGTTTTTTGTTTTTTGTTTTTTGTTTTTGTTTGTTTTTTGTTTTTGTTTTTCTGTGTAGCCTTGGCTGTCCTGGACTCACTTTGTAGACCAGGCTAGCCTCGAACTCACAGAGACCCACCTGCCTTTGCCTCCCAAGTGCTGGGTTTAAAGGCGTGTGCCACCTCTGTCTGGCTCATAGCCCCCTTTTCCTCTCCTCCCTCCCTCTTTTCCCAGTCCTCCTTCCCTATTCCTCAGAAAAGGGGAGTCCACCTTCCCCAGCTCATCAAGTCATGTCAAGACTGAACACATCCTCTTCCCCTGTGGCCCAGTGAGACAATCCCACCAGAGGGAAGTGATCAAAAAGCAGGCAGCCGAGTCCATGTCAGAGGCAGCCCCTGCTCCCATTACGAGGGGACCCATACGAAGCCTGAGGTGCCCATTGGCTACATCTGTGTAGGGGGCCTAAGTCCAGTGCATGCATGGTCCTTGGTTGGTGCTTCAGTCTCCACAAACTCCTCTGGGCCCTGGTTAGTTGGCTCTGTTGAGAGATCTTACACCATTTTTTAATTTAAAAATTTTTTACATATATATTTATATTATTACACATATATACAATAAACTACCTATAGCAAAAAGAACCATGACACAATCAGGAATTATATAAATGTTGCATTCTTAGTGTTTGGCTATTTGGCAGCTTTGAAGAAAACATCTTTCCTATCTTGGTGCGTCTAAAACTCTGAATGTAAATCAATATCTATCATATCTCATCGTTATCAACTTAAAACATCTATCTAGACCTAAAAACATCTTAACCCCTAAACAACTAAGCTTAATTGTAAAACTAAACCAACTGGTCTTCAACCCCATCAGAGACTTGAAAAGGAATAAATTTGATTACCTGAGTATACTGGGAGTGCAGGTTAGTAGCTTTCTAAATGAGAAGATGACAGAGACAGTTTGCTACCTGAGCTGTCACCCAAAACCCTCTATAATGTTGGACCATCATCTCCAACCTTCTGGCCCAATATATCTGACAGACGTATTTGTGAGGCAGAACAATGAAACAGGTTAATTCCTGGCAATACTCAACCTACTTCAAGAGGATGATGAGCATTGAAGACCTTCCTTATGGATATGGCTTCAAATATGGCAAACAAGCCATTGGGCAAAATGTCCTAGTTTCTATCACAGACAGAATTCTGCCTAAAAAAGAGCAAGCTTGGATGCACGCAGAGGTCGATGGCCAAACTCTGCCAAGACAGGAGAGCTTACATCTTGATCCATAAGCATGAGACAGACAGAGAGAGCTAACCGTGAATGGCATGGGCTTTTGAAACCTCAGACCCCACCCCCTCCAGTGATGCACTTCCGCCCACAGCAGTTCTGCCAACTGGGGACCACGCATTCACACATTCACGTACACGAGCCCGTGGGGGCGTTCTCATATGAACACCACAGACCCATCGATCTGGGCTGCTCTTAATCTTGATCAGAGAAAGCCCCCCCCCCTTTTTTTTAGCGGGCAGCAGTCAACGCAGAGACTCGGATCTGGTCAAAATACCGATAATTGGCAACGCTGAGTGATTGGCCCCAAATGGGAGATCTTTATGAACCCCCCACTCTCTGACAACATTCAGGGAATGTCATAGAAGAGCAAGCAGGAAGGATGTAAATTGTGCTGGAGAATGGGGAGCCGTGCTGTGAAATTCTGTCCTCTAGGCATGACCTGGCTGTCGCATCCATGAACCTACAGTAACTGTGGTTATCTAAGCAGGTCCCGGACAGAATCAAGCCACCCAAAGTTCCCTAATGGATGGAGGAAGATCTCACGAGGCCCCACCTTTAAGTGGGGAGCTATTGATAGCTGATAGCTGCTGCGGAAGGAGAACCATGTTCTTTGCGGGGTGTGGCCATTAATAAGTTGCCTATGCTTCTGTGGGTAAACCTATAGCCATACAATTGTGGACAACAGTCATTGGACTATTCAGGAGGCAGAAAATTGAGAGAGGGGTGGCTTATGTGGGTCTGGGGGAGCTAAAGAGGAAACTGGGTAGTGGATATGGTTGCATTTCACTGATTACATGTTTGAAATTCTAAAAGAATAAAAAATTTAAAAGTGTACCTAATAAGCACCAACGCTACTTTCAACATAAAGGAAATGACTCAGCAGTAATCACCAGAGTGAGCCCATGTGGTCTAGCAGAGCTGCTGCCAGCTCAAGAAATGAACATATTCAGCAACGCTGTGTTCTGGTGCCCGAGACAGGTGCTTCATACAGATTATTCATCTTTTTTTCCTTTTGGTTTTGAGACAGGGTCCTGCTATGTAGCCCAAGACCAGTCCCAAATTCATGGTCCTCTTGTCTCTGTCCTCCAAGTACTGGGATCAGTGATGTGAGTCACCCTTCTCGGCCCTTATCTTTCTCAGTTTTAAAAGCGTGAGTCTTGGAGATTAAACGATTTGATGAAGTTACACCAGTTATAAACTTCAAATTGTGCATTCAAGCCTAGGAATGCATGTTCTCAAACAAGTAGTTTCCATGATCTATTGAAAGAGAGTCAGGTCAGGTGTGGTGGTGCATGTCTTTAGGCCCAGAACTTGGGAGGCAGAGTCAGGTGGATCTCTGTGAGTTCAAGGCCAGCCTGATCTATATAGTGAGTTCCAGGACAGCCAAGACTACATGGAGAGATCCAGTCTCAAAACAAACAAACAAAAAACAAAACAATAAAAAAGAAAGTCATCAGTGGTATTACCCAGCAGTGAGCCTAAATACTACAATACAGACCTGCCTTACAAAATGATGTGTCCGCTGGTGTAATAGTGACAGGACGGTTTATAGGGATGTCCAACTGCTTTCTCACTGGAGTTGAGAACTGCTCCACAGGAGGGAAGTCAGGTTTGGAACTGAAAACCGGATTACAATGCCATGGTTCAGAAGATCACAAGCCCTAAGGGGTAACCTACTATTGTTTGGACAAATGAACTTGTCAAATTTCCTTCTAAATGTTTATGTCTATAGCTCCATTATTAGTGGCGGCAGTTAGTAAATAGACTTATAACTAGTTAGTCTGCTGAGATTGAGTGAGTGTCTGAGTTCTCAGGCCTAAGTAAGACATTGATATCAACTCCTGCAGGGAACAGGGAACATAGCGGGAGAGGGAGTAGAAAGAAAGTAAGGGCTGGGGGACAGAGGACAGCTGTACAGTGCTGTCTTCTGGATACGACTGGTCTGCTTGCACTCCTGCAGCTCGTTACTGCAGCTGTAGTTACCTGTGCAGGATCAAGCCAAGAAGATCAGTTAACTCTCCAATAGGGGTTACAAAAGAAAGAAAAGTGAGAAGATGTCTGCATCAGCTCTGCCGCCAGGTTCCTGCCCTGACTTCCTTTGAGGAGGGACAGAGATGGGGAAGTGTAAGCCAAATAAATCCTTTCCTCCTCACGTTGCTTTTGGTCACGGAGTTTCATTGTAGCAATAGTAACCCTGACTGAGACAGAAGGGGACATGTTGGAGGGCATTCTGGGAGAGTGGGAAGGAGGAATTGGGGGTGGATACAATCAAGATATACTCATTCATATATGAAATGGTAAAAGAATAAACCTAACTTCCAATGTATTAGGACAACGGGACTTTGGGAGATAATAAGGTCATTAGGGCGGAGGCTTCTTGATGGAACTAGTGTCCTTATAAAACTGACCCTATGTCAGCACTATGGCACACACCTGTAATCCCTGAAACCAGCGAGCTGAGGCAGAGGATTCTCCAAGGTCTGAAGTGCAGCATGAGTGACTCAGAGAGAGACCTTGCCTCAAGAACAAGGACTCTAGAACTTACTTCTACCATATATGCAAGAAGGTGGCTGTCCACACACCAGGAAGAAAATCCTTGCTAGTACCCGGCTGTGCTGACACATGACCTTGGACTCCTAGCTTCAGAAGTTACAAGGGAGGAAGGCTCTGGGTTTATAAACCTCTCCGTCTATGACACTTTGCTCCGGCAGCTCAAACTCGCTAGCAGAGAGCGTTAGCTATCATTGGTGTGGTGAAATACCCGACAATAGTGATTGAAGGAAGTTTGGCTTTATTTTGACTCACAGTTTGAGGGTGTCGTCTGTCATAGAGAAGAGGGTTTGGCAGCAGGAGCTTGAGACAGCTGGTCTCACGCATTAGCAGCCAGGAAGTACAGAGAGGAGTTCTGGTGCTCAGGTCACTCTCTTTTTAAAAAATTTTATTTATTCAGAGGTATGAGTGGTGTGTGTGTGTGTGTGTGTGTGTGTGTGTGTGTGTGTGTGTGTGTGTGTGTGTGTGTATGCATGTCTCTCTGTGCGCATGTCTGTATATATGTGTGTATGTGTGTGCCTGTCTCTTTCTATGTGTGTGTATGTCTCTCTGTGTGTATGTATATGCATGTCTCTATATGTGTGTATATCTGTCTCTATGTGTACATGTGTGTGCCTGTCTCTGTGTGTGTGCATATCTCTCTGTGTGTGCATGTTTCTGTGTGTTATGTATGTGTGTGCATGTCTCTGTGTGTGTATGTATGTGCATGACTGTCTCTGTGTCTATATGTGTGTGCCTGTGTGTGTGTGTATCTGTGTGCATGTCTGTGCATATGTGTATGTGTGTGCATGTCTGTGTGTGTGTGTCAGTCTGTGTGTGCATGCTTGTATGTATGCACCTGCTGTGTGTGTGTCTGTGTGTACATGACTGTGTGTGTACATGACTTTCTGTGTGTGTATGTCTGTGTGGGCCTCTCTGTGTATGCATGTCTGTCTCTGTGTGTGTATGTATGTGCATGTCTCTGTGTGTGTATGTGTGCCTGCCTCTGTGTGTATGTGTATGTGTGTGCATGTCTGTGTGTGTGTGTGCATGTCTGTGTGCGTGTGCCTGTCTGTGTATGTGTACATGTCTCTGTATGTATGTGCCTATCTCAGTTTGTGTCTGTGTTTGCCTGTCTCTGTGTGTGCCTTTCTCTCTCTCTCTCTCTCTCTCTCTCTCTCTCTCTCTGTGTGTGTGTGTGTGTGCTGACAAACTTGGAAATCATAGGCCAGCTTTCAAGAGGTGATTCTCTTCTTCTCCTGTGGGGGACTGAGCTCAGGTTGTCAAGTTTGAGTGACAAGCACTATTCCTGCTGAACCATCTCACCAGTCCCTACTTTCTGTCTCCATTTATGACCTGGATCATGGTTCATCTCTCATCAGAAACTCCCTCTCTCATATGCCCAGAGTCCTGCATTCTGGGAGGTTCTATATGCTGTCAAGTTGGCAGTCAAGCTTACCCAGTACTATGTTTCTCACCTGAGGAGGCCCCAAGTTCCCTTTAAGGTGTCTACTTGATGAACTCACACCTACACATAATAATACCCCTAGTCTCATTAAGTCAGCTGACTCGGGGCCTCAAGAACAGCTGAGAAATATCTCCATCTTTGCTACATAATTTAACCCTGCCAGAGGAGTGTTGCACCTTCCCACACAGCTGCACTCACAGGGAGAGAGCAGTGTGCAGCACATACCTGGGAGTCTGGCGTTTGTGGGTCACTGGATACTATGCCAAAGCTGCTCCTAGCACCCAGGATGCCTTGGTCTCCCTCAGGGGAGAGCAGAGCTTCCTTTTCTAGGATGGATAAAGCAGTCTCCACAGCTGCCTGGACTCTGGGGCTCTGTGTCTGCTTCCTCTTGTTCATGGCTCACACACTGCCCATCACTCTGCTGTGGCCATGGATCAGCAGTTGCAGTAAAAGATCACATGGGAAAGGAGTGACATTTCTGTCTAAAATTGACTTGGTGGCTGGCTTCCCCTCTTCCTCATTGTTGTTGACAGTCAAGATTTAATTGTAGGTATTATTTATTGAAGGAGCTAAAGAGGAAAAGCTAAAGAGGAGCTAACGCCTAATAAGTAAAAGGAAGCAACAAGTCTGAAGAGATCTGGATGTCCATGGATGGAGTTGGCTTCCAGACTTAGAGATGTTATCTTCAAGCAGCGTGGGGAAAGAGCATCTTAATTCAATTGAGGACCTCTCGTAATAGAATCTTATTGCTGTTTAAATGCTTGTCGATTTAGACCCCACCTTATTTTTTTTTAATTGTTTTGTTTTAGCCAGCTTCCATTTTTTTTTTTTTTTAATACATATACACTTTAGGCCCAAAGGGGTTGAACAACAAAAGAAGAGGGAAGGCTGTGACACCAAGAGGGTTTGTACAAAGGCTAATTAGGGATCCTAGTCTCATCCAAAAATGTCTGATGCATCAATATCCTTAGAAAAAGGTTTTATAATAGCCATGCCTAAGTAGACAAGTTCTGCTCCAAAATCAAACTTTGATGGTGATTTCATTTTTATCACCATCCCCAACCACCATTGATGCCATCAAAGGATGCTCTGCATACATCCTTAAGTCTCAAGAGTTTTATTTCTGCCATCTCCTGGTACAGCAGTCAGTAACTCCACTGGGCTCACGCAGGCTTTGCCCCTGGGGAGGGTGAGGCAAGATTTTATTTTGTTTTGTTTTCTTTGGGAGCATGGTCTCATGTAGCCTGGCCTTGCCCCCCAGTGTACTATTACCTTGAACTTGTGGTCCTCCTGCTGGTGCCTCCTGAATGCTGGGGTTACAGGCATGGGCTACCATGCTCTATTTCTGTGGTACTGGGGACCGGACCCAGAGCTTTGCATGGGCTAAGCAAGCAGGCTATCAACTGAGCTGCACCCCAAGCCATGTGAGGAGCATTTTGACTAGAATGAAAGGCAGAGGGGGTTTTGTAAACTTCCTATCTGTGGTCCCAGTGGGGCTCAGCATGAATCTGGAATACTCTTTCAGTGTTCCTCGCCTCACTCATCCCTTCCAAAGAGTTTCAACCCTGCAGGCCTCTGCGAGCTTACACATCTTCCTGGATCTGTAATGAATCTGTGTAATGAAGATGCTTATAAATATTACAAGAGATTTATTGCTTTGGTGTGAATTTCTCTGATACCAGCAGGGAGTTTTTAAACACAACTGGCAACAAGAAGCGTACGGTCAGAGAGTCAAGTTACTGTTTTCTTTCTTTCTTTTCTTTTTTTAATTGTTGTCTGCCAAGGACAATATATTTTTTTCCCCTTCTTCAAAATAAACACTGTGCAGGAATGTGCCTCAGCAAATGGCTGGGGCTCTATTATATTTCATGCAGCTTTCTAAACAATTTCCAAGCTTCGGCTGGCCTGGTGTCAAACAGAAGGCAACCAACAATAGCAAAATCCCATTAAAGCCAAGAAGGTTCCTTCCTGAGGTGAGCCTGGCCAGAAATAGTCATCTTGGCTCATTCTCCTGTTTGGCACCGGGGACTAATAACGCACGGTCTCCTAATGGAAATTGTCTAATTTCATCCAAGAGCTGCTCCAGAGAGAGCCGGGCTGACGCACTAACAGTCCATATAACAACATTCTTCTTGGAGTGCTGAACAATGGGCCTTTGGAGGCCGTGATAAACTACGCCAGACTCCGGACAAACATGAGTGTAAAAATAGGGCTTCAGAGGCATTGACACAGCCACCCAATTTTGCAGGAGGAAGGCCCTTGGAGGCCGGCTGGCTCAGAAGGCTTGTTGGGAATCCTTCCTCAGAGACAAAGGGAGAGAGGGGGAGGGGAGGGAGAAAGGAGACAGGGCGAGACTGAGCATGGGCAGGGGGCGTGGACATGATGAGAGGTGAAGGAGAGGAGAGTTGTCCATTGTACAGGGTTAATCAACATAAATCATATTTGTGTGAAATTCCCGTTAACATTCCAAGGCTGCCATCTGCAAGGAATGGCCAAGAGGAATTATGCCCCACTTAAGATAGGCATGTATATTCCTGGTTTTATATTCCCTTGTGATAATTAGGCAATGTGATGCATGCCTGTAATTCCCACACTCGGGAGGCTAGGGCAGGGAGGTCGAAGGTTCTATGCCAGCCTAGGCTACATAGCAAGACTTTGTCTCAAGAAAGCACCATTGAGCCAGGGGGCTGGGGAGATGGCTCAGTGGGTAAAGGTTTGCTATGCAGGAACAAGGGTCTGAGTCTGGATTCTCAGCACCCTCATAAAATCTGGGTGTGGTAGTGTGCTTCTGTAACCCTGGAGTAGGGGTCAGGGGAGAGAGAAATGATAAGGCCCAGTGTCAGTGAGAGACCTGGTCGCAAAAAGTAAAAGTGGAGCGTGTCAGAAAATATTTAACACTGTCCTCCAGCCTCCACATGTACATGTGTGGACACACACACACACACACACACACACACACACACACACACACACACACACACCTCTCTCCAAGTGGGGGAGTTTAAAACATTCTTCCATGTTCTTGGATGTGAAAGCAAAGCAAATCTATTTTAAAATAGCTTATAAAATCTCTAATGAAAACAAATGGGATGCAACGGAAGCAATGTACAGGAAATTCTGTAGTTGTAAAATGTATGTGTGTGTGTGTGTATGTGTGTGCGTGTGCGTGTGCGTGTTAAGAAAACGACAGGTTAAAAATAACCAGAGCCTTTTAAGTCAAGACTAACAACAACATGCAAAATTAGCAAAAACAAAACAGAATGGATAATAATAACACACATTGATATTCTGCCACCTTAGCAGAAAAACCCTGGGTTTTCTTTTGTAGAAGACATAAAATTGAATGTTGCCAAATATCTATCTAGAAAATGTATCAATAAAGATGATTTCTAGTGTGTTTTTCATAAAACATTCTTAAGATTAAGCAATATTATGTAATAAAGGCTTTGATGCAGTAGCTGGCATCAGAATAAATAGTAGCTATTTGTTGTTGCTGTTGTTATAATGATGATGATGATGAAGAATTTTGCGTATGAGGAAGAATCATAACCCTTTAATCAAAACCCTTTAATAGTTTTACTTTTTAAAAACTGTGTTAGTCTGTTTTTTTTTTTTTTTTTTTTTTTTTTGACTCTCCTTCTCTCATTAATCCTGCTAACGGTTAGCTCGGCTCTCTGTGTGTATACCTCCAGTCTGAAAACCTGGATGGGCAGACTGACTGCCTTTACAGAAGACACTGTTTCAAATGCATGGTCAAACAGGGTGGCCATCCTGCCCAGGCAGCCTTTGCTTGTCTTGAGGGCAAAACATGCCCAGTTGTTTATCTTTTCTTTGCAAGAGATGGAACCCAGGTCCTCCACAGCCTGTGCTCTGCCCTGAGCCCTCAGTTGCCTTCTGTCATACTTTCCCCTTTCCGGGAGTCGTTCTGATGGCTCTGTCTTTGTAAGGTTTGTGAATTCCTTTCTTCACTTGGTGCTTGTAATGCAATTAATATTTTTGTGCCAGTGCCATTGTAGAGACCAATGTCTCTATAAATCACAGACGAATCATTTGCTGGTCACTTTCTCTTTGTCATTCCACATGCTGGGTATGAAAAGAGGGAATAGTCAATCTGTCCAGAGATGATGACTCTTAGCCAGGAATGTGTGTGTATGTGTGTATTATTGCAACATAACATGATAGTGACAAAGCTCCATACATATGTTCTGGAATCCCGGGGAAGGAAAACTCCCAGAGAAATTAGATGAAAAGTGGGAATGAAATCAGGGGAGGTTTCCAGGAAGAAAGGTCCGTAGGAGACCAACTCTGAAGGACAAGCAGGAGCTAGCCAGGGACAGGGGGTAAGGGGGAGAGAAGGACACATCAGAGGGTGACACTGAGGAGTTGGAGCACCATGGTTCTGCTTTCCAGTTCCCCAGGGACTGATGCTGCATCTTCTTATGCAATCCTAGCTGTAGTGTGTCTTCAGAGAAAGGCCCAGTGGAATCCGTTGTCCATTTTTAAAATTGGATCCTCTTACTGCCTTGTTGTAACTGTTCTTTATACATTCGTTATTAAAGGAAGCTTGTTTTAGTTTTAAAATTACGTCCAGTGTGTGTGCAGTGTGTGTGTGTGTGTGTGTGTGTGTGTGTGTATGTGTGTGTGTGTGTTATACCATGCCACCATGTTTGTGTGTGCAGTGTGTATGTGTGTGTGTGTGTGTGTTACACCATGCCACCATGTTTGTGTGTGGAAGTCAGAAGACAGACCATGGGAATTGGTTCTTTCTATGTTGTAGGTCCCAGGGGATCAGTCTCAGGTACTGGCCTTGGCAGCAATCACCTGTACCCTTTGAGTCATCTCACTGGCCCTCTTTACATATTCTCTGTAGACATTCTTTATGCTTTTTACAGAGATTCCACATACTTTCAAAGTAGCTCCTTATTTTATGGATTTTCTTTTACTCTATTGATGGCTTCCTTGAAGGTCACCCCCACCCCCATTCCCCTAAGACAGAGTTTCTCTGCGTATCTCTGGCTGTCCTGGAACTTACGCTAGACCAGGCTGGCCATGAACTCAGACATCCACCTGCCTCTGCATCCCAAGTGCTGGGGGAAAAAGGTGCGGGCCATCACCTTTAGGCTTAAAAAAAGAAAATTTTGGAAATCCAGTTTGCTGTTTTGCTGTATTTTGGTGCCATATGTAAGAAATCATTGCTTAGAATAAGACCTCAAAGACTTACTCTTATGATAGCTTTTATAGTTTTTCCTTATGTTTAGGTTCATGATCTACCTTGAGCTACTTTGTATATATATATGATTAGGCTTCATAATTTTGTGGGCTAATGTCCAGTTGCCATATGTCATGTGCTAGAATTATCTCTTCTCATTGGCTTTGTGTGTCACCATTGTTAAAAACCTGTTGGCTAGGATTGGAGTTTGTTTCTGCACACTCAGTCTCATTCTGTTGGCTTCTGTGTCTAGCCTGTGTCAATACAGCGCCTGGAACCCACTAACCAGGGTGGTTTCAAACTCACAGAGATCCGCCTGACCCTGGCTCCTGAGTGCTGCAGCACAAGACATGTCCCACTAGGCCCTGCCAATGTCTACAGGATTTACATCAGGGCTGTTACTCAAAGAACTGGAAAATGACCTCGGTCCTTGAGGTAGCCTAAGCATGTCTTCTCTAGAGTGTCTTCCTAGACAAAACACTGAGCAGAGAGCAGAGAGCAGAGCCTAAGCAAGGTTTTAATGAGATCAGAGCTCAGAGAGTAGCACATTTGCAGGAAGGACCAGAGGGAGGAGGTCTGGGAGAAAAACAAGGAATCAATCACGTGGATTTTTGTCCCTTGGCTTTTATTGGGATGAGCACAAAAACTGCCTTCTTCCAGGATGATGTGGTCAATCTGTTGGACCTAACTGTTGGCTCTCAACTTTAGGCTACTTAAAGGCTGTTTTGTGTGGCCCAAGCTCAGTATGGGACTTTGAGTTAGGAGATAGCTAACCAAATTTGTTATCCTGAGACTTTATCTTTTAGCTTTTGTTTGTTTGGGGCCAGAAAGGAACAAAGGACAGAGTCTGCTGCTGTCTGTTTACCTTTCTGCCTGACGACATTTTGAAGCTCCAAACTGCTGTTTTGGTTCATTTCAAATTTAGCAGTGACAAGGAGTTTGAGAATTGCTTGTTAGAATATTAACACCAGAGCTTTTTTTTTTGTTGTTGTTGGTGTTTGTGTGTATGTGCCTGTGCATGTTTGTGTGTTTGTGTGTGCACATCTGGAGGCCTTAGGTTGATGTCAGGCACCTTTCGTTATTTCTCTGGAGCCAGGGTCTGACTATGTGCCCCTGGCTGCCCTGGAGGTCTTAGAGCTCTGACTCCTCAGAGTGGGATTAAAGGCTTGTGCCTCCTGAGTTTTTGAGTCAGGGTCTCTCACTGAGCCCAGAGTGCACTAGTTTGGCTAGAGCAGCTGGCTGGTGAGCTCAGGCCAGATCTTCCTGTCTTCATCTCTCCAGCCAGGAATTACAAGCACACACTGCCACACCCAGCTTTTCTGTGGGTGCTGGGGTCCTACACTCTGCACAGTGAGCCATCTCCCCAGCACCCTTACCTGCCCTTTTGAGAACTTTCCTCCTCTCTCAATTTCACTCACTTTTTGTCTACCCTTGGTATCTGCTGTTCTGCATTTTTGGTATAATGTCTGGGCAGCTCCATCTAATCATAAAGACTAGTGTTGACAAGACCGGACCAGAACTAATATGATGTATGTTCTTGAATCAAACCCCATGTCAGTTGCTAAGTGTCAGGCTGAAGAATTCAATCAGCTGACATCCCGCCATCAATCATGGCCTAAAGTTGCACCATGCAGCCACTGTCATGTGTGCTGCTTGTAGAATAATGTAGCTTTTCCACATCACACCTCTAGTGCTGCTTTGTTTTTATTCCCAATATCTGTCACAATTAGCAATGACACATCTGGTCGCTTTTCTTCCTATTTTGCTACAAAACTTGTGCTTTTTGAAAGCAAGAGGTTTCAGTTTTTCTGCTAGGTTTCTAATATTTAAAGAGGTTCTTGGCACATATGACTTGGCTCATTTGGTGTGTGTGTGTGTGTGTATGTATATATATATATATACTAAATTAGTAGTCTTTTTAAAAATAAGAAATGCTTTTTGTTTGACATAAATTTTTCTTAGAAAAAAGTTGCTCTGCTTCAGGTGACCCTATAAGTTTCACAAAATGCAGATAAATGATACTAATACTTTCGGCTAGAATTTCCAGGAACTATCACATTTACTAGCCTGGATCTTAAAACTCTTTTTTTTTTTCTTTCAGTTCCTTCTTTTTATTAACTCATATACAACTGCTTGTCTTCTGGTTTGTTGAAGCAGTAAGTCAGACAACACTTGCCACAGTAATGCCTGTCCAAGTGGCTAGCCATGAACACTCCAGCACCACACTCATCAGCAGGACACTCTTGATGAAGTTGGCTAATTTTGCTATTTTCATCCACCTTATGCTATTTCAGCACAGCCAACTTCACCTTCTTCTTTTTATGCTTACTCTTCTTGGGGGTGGTGTAAGACTTCTTCCTTTTCTTAGCACCGCCATGAAGTCTCAACACAAGATGGAGGGTGGACTCCTTCTGAATGTTGTAGTCAAAGTGCGGCCATCTTTCAGCTGCTTACCAGCAAATATCAGCCTCTGCCGGTCAGGAGGAATTCCTTCCTTATCCTGGATCCTGGTCTTTACATTTTCCATAGTGTCCGAGGGGGTCAACCTTGAGCACGATGGTCGTCCTCGTAAAGGTCTTCACAAAAATCTGCATCTTGGCGGTGGCTCCACTGCAGATGGTGGATTGGGAAACTTAAGACTCTTTTAAAACTTGGAGCATTTTTTTTTGTCTCTGGGTTTTGGTAATTTTCCCATTCTTTATAAATTCCCCAAAATGCAGTAAACAATGACTCTTAGCCTACATCAGGATGGTCGTAAGCATGTTGGAATAAAAGGCTGTAAACCTGAACTCAAGGGCAGAACCAACTTAAAATAATCGCTTTTATTTTCAAGGTGGATCATAGATTAGAACTTCAAATTCATACTGTTTAAAAATCATTTGTAGCTGGGCGTGGTGGCGCACACCTTTAATCCCAGCACTTGGGAGGCAGAGGCAGGCCGATCACTGTGAGTTTGAGGCCAGGCTGGTCTACAAAGCGAGTCCAGGACAGCCAAGGCTACACAAGAGAAACCCTGTCTCAAAAAACCAAAATAAATAAACAAATAAAATAAAACAATAGAATAAAATCATTTGTAACTGGAAAGCCATTCTTCCTGAAGGAGAAGTCTTCCATTCTACAGCCATGCTCGGTTTTGGTTTATGTGCTGTGAGACTGGCTCGCCATTTTCAGTGAAGGTAGTGGCATGAGAATCTTCCATTCTTTTTTCAGATGTAGACTGAGTGGCCCTGTTTGCTACCAGACACTTAACTTATATTTTATTGACAAAGGTTTTTTCATACAATATAGTCTGACGATAGCTTCCCCTCCTTTGTCTCCTCCAGATCCTCCCCCACATGCCCACCTACCCAAATCCATACCCTTATTTGCGCTCATTAGAAAACAATCATCTAAAATAAAATAATATACGATTAAAACAAACCAGAAAATGACCAAACAAACAGAAAAAAGAGCCAAAGAAAAAGCACAAGAAACATATACAGACGCAGAGATATACACATTCACAGTCAGAGACAGCCCATAAAAACACAAAACCAGAAACCATAATATATGAGCAAAAGACCTGTAAGGTAAAGGAAAACAAAACAAAATAAAACAAAACAAAAACCCAGATAAAGCATTATAAGACAAGAAACTCCAAAATTACCAAAGAGTTCACTTTGTGTTGGCCATCTACTGTTGGGCATGAGGCCTGCCCTTCAGTACGGTTTGTATACCCAGTGAGAGTTCATTGGAGAAAACAAAATTTTCTATTGTAATCAGTTGTTAATTGGAGGTAATTTCTGGGTTAAAGACGGGTTCTCGCTTCCATTTTTCCATCTTAGCTCTGGGACCTTATCTGGCTTGGAGCTGTGGAGTTCCCGCGCATGCTGCCGCAGTCTCTGGGAGTTCATATGCTCATCAGTCATGTTTTATTTGGAAGGCACTGTTTCCATGGCTTCTTCTACCCCCAATAGCTATTATGATCTTTCCACTTCCTCTTCTGCAGGGTTCCCTGAGCCCTGAAGGGAGAACTTTGATAAAGATATCCTATTTAGGACTGAGTGTTCCAAGTCCATCAGTTTCTCTGGCATGGGGGTTACAGGTGATTGTGAGCTGTCAGGAGGATTCTGGGCAAAAGCAGCACATGCTCGGAACTGCTAACCCATCTCTCCATCCCATGTTGTGGGTCACTCTTGGAGGAGTCTTGCCATTTTCCCGGGCTTCATCTTTGTGATTTCCAGCCTAATATTAAGCTCATCTGCACAGAGGCCACGAGAGGGCTCAGCAGGGAAAGGTGCTTGCCAACCAGGCCACGCCTGGGAATATGAATTCAGTCACTAGAAGCTGCAATAGCAGAAGGAGGAACTGAGTCCCACAACTTGTCCTCTGACCTAAACACACACACACACACACACACACACACACACATACACACACACACAAATAAATAAATGTAATGAAAAAATTTACAACTATGATTTGAAGGGGAGAAAGAAATTCTTGTGCAGTGAAAACCTAGTCAAAAGACCTCTGTATGCCTTTTATTTATTTACTTTTTAGGGGGCGGGTAGGGAAAAGGTAGGGGCAGAGTCTTATATAAACATTCTATGTAGCTGGGGATGATCTTGAACCTTCTCTCCTAACCTTCCACATACCAGGATTACAAGTGTATGTCACTCTACTTAAATTATGACGTCTGAGAATTGAACCCAGGGCTTTATGCATGGGAGACAAACACTCTAGCAATTGGGCTCCGTCCCCCCACCCATGTTGGCTTCCTTGGGTATCTTCCCTTGTTCCATGGTAATCAGGTACAATCGTTAGCTCTGGAGTTTAGTTTGAGAATCTTATACCCTCTCTGATACATAGTCTCCGATTATAGAATTAAAATTACAATGTTGAGATAGAAGCTTTATAAATAGCAGCACTTTCTCTAGTTCTTAGAAGAAGTCCAAATTAACAAAAAATCCTGAGAGATTTCTACACCAAATAAGAGCATGGAGAGTGTGCTGAAAACTTGGAATGAGAGCTAGAGCTAAAGACACAACGGTGCCAGAGAAGAACGCTTGCTGTGCTTGTGTGAGGACCCGAGTTTAGGTCCCTAGCATCCTGGGCTTGGCTTTGCACCTGTGACCTGAGCGGTCACGGTCACAGGCAGAGACAAGGATCTCTGGCGCTCCGCTGACCCCCTGTCTAGCTCCAGGTTCAGTGAGACCCCAGCTCGGAGGAACAAGTTGCAGAGTGACAAAGCCGGACCGATGTCCTCCTTTCTCTGAAAGCTTACAGGAGCGAACACCTGTGTGCACATGTTTTCATAGATCAGCCCTGCCCCCCAGCGCACAATAATCTTACAGCTGAGATTTGTAAACAGTTACTGTTTAAGCTTATATTTCAGAGAACACTGTATCTATGAGTTTTAAGCACTATATCTGTGAGTTGTAATCACTATTGCCTGCCTGTCATGGGATTAGCCACAGATTTTTGGTTGAGAGCCTAAGTGTCACTGTCTTTTCTTTTCCTTTCTTCCTTCCTTCCTTTCTTTCTTTCTTTCTTTCTTTCTTTCTTTCTTTCTTTCTTTCTTTCTTTTTTTCTTTCTTTCTTCCTAACTGGAAGCAAAATAAAGGTTTCGACTGTTGGGGAAGCTGGTTGGCAGCAGGCTTTTGTTGCAGGAGCGGTGATCTCCAGAGGCAGCTCAGGAAATCTGAGCCTGGGGATCCTTAAGAAGGAATGAAGGGCTGTCCTGGGAAGGGCAGGGAACATTGTAACAACTTCGAGGAGGGTGCGGACATTTCTATTTCAGGCCTGTACAGCAGGGGAGTTTTGAGACAGAGCGTAAGCAAGTCAAGGCAAGCTATAAATTGGGAAAGGGTGAGACCATTAAGACAAAAAAAAGTCACAATACACCTTTAATAAAGCTTAGCTTCAATTTACTGTAAGGAAATACAGGAGATAATTAATCTAAACATAAAGGTTTATTTTAGCTCATTTTTTTAGAGGTCTAGTCCAAGACTGACATGGCCTCTGCCTCCAGCCTGTGATAAAGCATGTAACATGTCAGCAGCACATGTCAACACAACTGCTCACCTCACCAGCCAGGACTTCTGTGGTCTGTCTTTCAGAAGGACATTACTGTACTATGTTATCCTTGTGAAGATGCGGGACACACACTTATGATGCGATAAAGTGAGGAGATTGTCACAGTGTGAGGCTATAAAGAGAATGTTAGTCAGGTACCCCAAGAGGTGATCCAATAACCCAGATGACTGCTAAATGACAGCAGATGATGGGTCATCCACAGAGCACGGATGATTGACGTTCTGGGCAAGTTGGTACTGGCTGGTATGAGACTTCACCACAGTCCTTAGAACTGCACACAGTTTTAACCTTGCAAACAAATAGTTTATTTCCAGAATTTTCCACCTGACATTCTTGGACTGTCGTTACAGTGGGTTACTGAGACTTCAGAAAGCAGAAAGATGCGGAAGGGAGTGTGGCACACCCCCATTCAGGGAAGCATGTGCCACAGGAAGGTCTGTGTAAGGGTGGGGTCACCTGACCCTCTCTGCCCTACACCTCACCCCACATTCCATGCCATCACCCTCTTCTTGGGGACAGTTTGAAGCAAGGCAGAGCCAGCAGGGCACTGCTTAACAGGGAGGCTTCTTTTGTGATTCTGGGCCCATCTTTCTACTTCTGTCTCACATTCTCTTTGTAGGCCCTTAGGGACTAGTATGACTTAATACCCAGGCATATGCGCATCATCTACAATATGTGATCTCTCTCTCTCTCTCTCTCTCTCTCTCTCTCTCTCTCTCTCTCTCTCTCTCTCTCTCTCTCTCTGTGTGTGTGTGTGTGTGTGAGACTGTGGGCTTTAGAAGGGAAAGGTTATTCGTACTATGGAGTTGAAAGCATTGAAATCTTACACAACGGCTTAGTGTTGGATGGTGTGTACTGAGAAGCTTCAGAGTGCCAGCCCCCAGTCCTTGGAACACCATTTCCTCTCAATGGTAAACCTTGGATAAGGCACTTAACCTCTCTGAGAGTCAATTTCCTAAGCCCAAAATACTGCCCACCTCCCCCACAGCCTGTGGTTTGTTAAAGAGTAGATGGGATGTTATCCTGCATTGGCCTTGAGAACAGTGTTATTGCCAGTGGGTGGCCCATCCCCTCGCCCTGTCTGGTGACTCTTAGCACAGGACCTAAAGGCTTTCCATACTGTCCAAAACCTGGAAGGAAATGGCTGCAGGTCAGAGCTAATTTTAGAAACTCACATTTTTTTTTCTTTTAAACCAAAGAGTCAACCTTCATCCCACCAATATTGTTGGGCTAGGGATGGTCCAGCAGGTGTCAGCAGAGAACTGACTTTGCCTACTCAGCGGGCAAGCTGGGGAAGGAAAAGATGTCTAGGTCTGAGACAGGGCTGGCTAGTGGATTCGGCTATAATTCCACAGCTGCTCCAGTTCAGGGGCATGTGCGGGGAGTGCAGACTCAGAGCTCTGAGAGAGAGACACACTGTTGATTCAACAGTCTCTGTCAAGAATCCTTACTACTCATCCGTTTTCTCCCCATTTATGCCTTGAGTGTTTCTTTTGTCTCTAGAATCTAGAAGCAGGCTTTGCTTTCAGCGACTTACTTTCTACAGCTAGACTTCACCCCCTAAAGTTCCCACTACTTTTTTTTTTTTTTTTGGTTTTTCAAGACAGGGTTTCTCCTGGACTCACTTTGTAGACCAGGCTGGCCTCAAATTCACAGTGATCTACCTGCCTCTGCCTCCCAAGTGCTGGGGTTAAAGGCGTGCACCTCCACACCTGGTGTCCCACTATCTCTTAAAATAGTGCCACCAGGTAGGGACCAAGTGTGAGGGTGGCACATGAGCTTATGGGTGAATTTCACATCCATACTGTAACAAAGCCATAACTGTGTCCCCACATTTAACTTAACCCCACCATGCAGGAATGAGTTTATCATTGAAGAAGGAATTTGGTGCTTCTTTCCTGAGATGGGAAATCCGTCTCAAATTTCTTTTCCATTGTATGTTCCTGTAAAGAAGTACTTCACAGAATGACTGTCCTGTCTTCTGGGTGGCAGGCTTGGTTTAAACATGGAGTTATTTATTTATGTATTGTACCTACACTTCCTCTCTTCCCTTAGCAATAAGCCATTCAGATTCAATAATGCAGGAAACAAAACCAGCAACTAGTAAATGGCTGATTCTCTGGGAACTTGAGAGCACACCTGACAATGAACAAATGGTGCCCAGGGTGGCAGATGGCGGCTCAGTTCCTACCCTTGCGGGACTTGTGTTGACTGCAGATGAATGTGCCTAGGTGGTATAGAGTTCCACAGCGTGATGAGGTCTTCTTAGCTTGTCTGAAGCCCATGGCATTCTTCCTATACTGGATGTAAAGATGAGTCAGATAGGCAGAGAAGCATTTTTTTTTTAAAACAACAGGAGTAGATTTCAAACTGCTTACCTTGACTGGAGAGAGAGAGAGAGAGAGAGAGAGAGAGAGAGAGAGAGAGAGAGAGAGAGAGAGAGAGAGGTAACATTGGGGGGGGAGGTGAAGAGAGCCAAGTGTCTACAAATGTATGAAGTGATGCATCCTAGGAATGAGAGAAAGAAAACAGGTGAGACAACCCCTCCCCCAAGAAAGGGGCAAATGGGACTGGACCCAAAGGGCCTGGCAGGTTCCTAGACCTATGGGACAGATAAAGTTTAAAGGGGGAGGTTATGATGCGAGGAGAGGTGGAGTCACCAGAGAGCCTGGCACACCTGGAAAGTGGGTGAGGACTGTGTGGATAAACCAAATGGCTATAGATGCCTACAGTTCTGTTGCTTTTTCCAGTGCGTAGAAAGTCCAGCTGCACCCTCCCCCCAACCTGAGTAACCCTAAGGGCTCAGGAAACAGGTGAGCCCACTTAGAACAGCCCTCTCCCTCTCCCCTGCTCTCTTCCTTTGTAAATTTTCTCTACAGCCTAAATGGTAGTATCTGGAACTCACAAGGAAGAACAGTCCTGCATCCACAACTGAATGTGAACTCGACCCGGCAGTCCATAAGTCTCACCCCAGCGGAGGAGCAGCAGGCACAGTACACAAGTGTTCTCCCAGGCTGTGCAGCAAGTCTCTCAAACTTCTAAATACCACAGCACACTATGTTTCCTCCCCCCCTTTGATTATGGATATTTATTTTTCTCTGCTTACCAAACAAAACAAAAAAAACCTGAGTAGGGAGCATGTTTGAAATAACTTTAAAAGTGAACTGAAGATGGAGTTCCCATGTGGAGATAGGCATAACTTTGCATATTATAGTCCACGCCCCCACCCCCCAGTCTTAAGAGAAAAACAAAAGTCCATCACAGCTCTGGCTAGCTTAAGCCTATCTTCCTGCAATAAGGGATTCCTAGCATGCTCTCTAACAGACTTTGTATGTCCCTGGGTCTAAAGCAAGAAATTGCACCTCTGAGCAAAAGAGAGAACCAAAGATAGACCCTACCTTTCTCTTGTCTAAGGACTGTGTTTGTATGTAGCCCCTTTCCTCAATCTTAAATCCGCATAAACCACAATTGTCAGATTATAAAGGGGACCTGTTCTGACGTTGACTGTTCCTGGTACTGCGGAAATAATCATTGTGTATGTTCTCTGGTAGAGAGAAGCAGAGCTGGTTGCACGCTGTGCAGACAGTCATCACAAATGAGCAGCCGCCCCAGGCACGGCCTTATCTTTTGAAGTTTTCAGCCACTTTTAAGGACGCCTGTGTGTGTGAACTAAGTTCAAATAGTTTGATTTAATCGGGCCCTTTTCTTTCCCTGGTGGTTACAAGGTCCCTCGGGAATCTACGCCTCTGCCCCTAGGGCCCCCCTGCTCCTGAGCAACAACTCTGGGCTAGTTCATTTCACCACAGCCCGGGGCCGCTCGGAAAGCAAAGATTAAAGGCGAAAGTCGCAGCTGTGTATTTATATTTTCATTGCTAGAAGGGAATTGATTTCCGTGCATTTATTTTGGAAGTTGTAAGACAGAAGAGCGGATTTGCGTCATCACAGCAACTTGCCGGGGGAGATAAAGTTGCACAAATATTGAAAGAGGAAGTGCTAGGAGTCATTATAGAGTTTTTCTCCGGAAGAAATAAGGATTTCTGCAGTACCCTAAAATACTAGGACCGCTTCTATTTTGAGACCAATCTCGCAGGCATATCCGTTCATTTAGTCCAAGTTTGAGCCCATCAAAAAAACAGGAGATGGCCTGAACTCCGGCGAGCCCTGGGCTTCCTGCTGCTTTCTTGGTCCTGAAGGGTGGTGGGTAAGGAGGAGGGCGCTGTGCAGGCTCCCAGCAAGGCGAGTGGCCTGCAGAGGTGAGGCTTGGGCCTAGGGCAAGAAATAGCCACCAGGCCCTGCGTGCCCTATTTCTTTTTTCTTTAGGCCTCGGGGTGGTGAGGCTGCAGCTGGGCTGCAACGGCTGCAAAGATGCCGCAGGCTAGAGAGAACGGGAATGCTGCAGCTTGGGATGCGGGAAAAGCAGCCCTGCACTCGAGCCTTTGCGCTGCAGGGCACTCCTGGTTTCTAATTGCGGCAGATGCGGGTGGGCTGTGGATGCTGTGCTCGCTCGAGTTCCGCACTCACAACTCCTGTTCAGCTGACTCAGATAACGCAAAGAAGGAAAAGGGGCGGGGAGCCTTATTTCTAGGGGAGGACAAGAAGGTGCGGGGCGGGGGGGGGTGTGCGTCTTTTTTTAACTAAGACCTTTGTCTAGGCCGCTCGTCTTCTGGACTTGTGCGGTCAAACTGGAATCGCAACCGAATTACAAGGCTGCTAGAAAAGACCGAGGTGGGGGGGTGAGAGAGAGAGAGAGAGAGAGAGAGAGAGAGAGAGAGAGAGAGAGAGAGAGAGAGAGAGAGAGAGAGAGAGAGAGACAGAGAGAGGGAGGGGGGGGGAGGGAGGGAGGGAGGGGAGGAGAGAGAGAGAGAGAGAGAGAGAGCAGAGAGAGACAGAGAGAGAGACAGAGAGAGAGAGACAGAGAGAGAGAGAGAGAGAGCAAGCAGGGCATCTCAGACACTCTTTCCCTAGGCTAGTGACTTTGCTTTCTCTAATACTTAGTGAAGTTAATAAAACTGTTCTCTCACCGCACCACGCCAGAACATTTAGCCAGAGCCTTACCTCCCGCGGCCTTGTATTTATCTAAAGTCCACCCCCTGCTAGACGTGATTTCCGGCCCCTCTTGTCCCAGGCACCGCTGCCCTTAACTGTCTATGCCACACCATCTCTTGATATAGTTAGTACTCCTGTCCCTGATGCTAGCGGTTAGGGCCAGGGAGCCTTTATAGGTGTGTGAGAGAAGGGGGTGGGGGTGGGGGTGGGGTGGATCTCAGTGCTAGTGTCTTGTGATAGATTGGCCATTGACTGCGGTCCAGGAGAAACGCAACCACTAAAGATGACAACATCGGTGACGAAGGCCGCAAAGCTGCTGGGTACTAACTCGGGAGTTCACTCCAATCCTGAGCTGATAGTAGCCCGGCACGGTCCCTTACGTTTTCGGGCTTTTGGTATTTTAGAGCTGAGGAAAATAAGCATGCCTTGTAATCTCACTTCGGAGATACTTATTTGGACAATCGAAAACAAAAGATTTGGTGGTTTCGTTATTGTCGTTATTTTATTTTCTTCCTGAAAATGTGCAAGTACAGCTCATCTGGGTGGCCTGTGGTCTGTTTGGGAGAGGTGCGGGGAAATCCATTCTGACTATAATTTAAAAGAGAACGAATTCTTAAAATAGAGATGTTGATGCGGCAGAAAGCCCCCACTACACCTAGCCTGAGCTCTAAAGACCCCAGCAAGAATGAAAGGCGCTGGCTATGGCGGCTCAGACAGTACCTCCCACCCACAGGCCACAGCCGACCCTGGAAATGCTGCCACCAAATTGAAAGTAGCTATTTAATATCAAAGGCAACCGTCCCCTGGGTACTTGCAAAACTTCGGACCTCATGTGACCCGGGGTTGTAGTAGCCGCGGAGGGTGGCACTTCCTACAAGGTGCAGAGAGGGGACGCGCGCGCATTTCGTCTGGTGAGGTGGCCTGTTTCGTTGTTTCCGAGGCTCAGGGCAAAAGTTTGGCTGTGTCTAAGGGAGACATTTGGAGCCATCTATCTTATTTTGTTTGAAAAGTCAATCTTTCAAGTTGTCACTGGAATGACAACTCAGAATAAAACTAATTTGCGGCCGGCCCTTCTTCGGGCTTCCCTGAGGAGCTCCCTTGAGCTGAGAGGCAGACGGATTTGGGTCGGGACTCTGGGTTGCAGGGGACCCGAAAGTGCCTAGAACTCTGGCACTTGGGATAAAAGCAGAGAACAGGAAAATCGCAGAGAGCAGGAAAATCGTGTGGAAGTGGAAAACAGAAGGCACAGCCTGTGGGCCGCCTGCGTTGGCTGCGGGGTGAGGTTTGTTGACTACAGCGGAGTATCGGAGCCTTAGTGTTCCCTTCTTAGGCAGCTCCTTGAAAACTCTCTCGAGACCGACTTCTCTCTCCCGATGGCGGGTCCCGGAGCGACAGAGGATAGAGGACGGGCAGAGGCGGCGACTCAGCTTCTACGCGGCTCCTGGAGACGCGCAGTACTCAGCCCAGTCCACGCGGCCGCAGAAAACACTTTGGTGTGGCTAGGGCGTGGCTGAGGGCTGGCCACGCCCCCTCTTTCCCAATTTCCCCTCCACTCCTGAGTCCCATTGGTCGTGATGACACCCAATGAGCGCCGGGATCAAGGTCCAACCCCGGGTCTGACTCGAAAGCTCCTGCCAAAACTTTGGGAGTTTTTAGAGAGGATTTTTTTTCCCTTATTTTTTTTTTAAACTAACGGATCATTATTGTTGTTTTAAATTTAGCTCTTAGGGCTTAGCTGTTTGGGTTTTTCTTTCGGTGTCGGGCCCCTGTCTTCCCGGCTTCTCCGGAGTAGCCGAGCGAGGCCGCGCCCGCCTCCCGGCTCCAGCGCCGGGCGATTGCCTCCATCCCGCGGGGAGCGCGCCCGCAGAGCCGCCTTTCAAGCCAGGCCAGGGGCCCAGGCCCTGGCTGGCGGCAACCGGGCCCTCGCCTCCTCTCTCGGTGGCGCTAGGGCTCTCCGCCCGGCCCTCGGCTTCAGTGCAGGCGGAGAACCGAAAGCAGATCAGGCTTGGCTGGAACACCGCCTCTCCCCTAGCACCTACCCATTTACCCACTCACTCAGGAGCCGGCCAGGATCCTGCCAGGATGTTCGCAGCCGGCCTGGCTCCCTTCTACGCCTCCAACTTTAGTCTCTGGTCAGCCGCTTACTGTTCCTCCGCGGGCCCGGGCGGCTGCTCCTTCCCATTGGACCCGGCCGCTGTCAAGAAGCCCTCTTTCTGCATCGCGGACATCCTGCACGCGGGCGTTGGGGAGCCGGGGCCAGCAGCAGAGGGACTGGTGGGGGCCTCGGCAGCCCTCACCGCACACTTGGGCTCGGTGCACCCGCACGCTTCCTTCCAAGCTGCCGCCAGATCCCCGCTACGTCCCACCCCAGTGGTGGCGCCCTCAGAAGTCCCGGCCGGTTTCCCTCAGCGGCTGTCTCCGCTCTCGGCCGCCTACCACCAGCATCTCCCGCAGCAGCAACCAACGCAGCAACAGCAGCCGCAGCAACAGCCTCCGCCTCCACCCCGGGCCGGCTCCCTGCAGCCATCGGTTTCAGGGACGCGGGTGGTCCCCCACCATAGCGGCTCCGCCCCTGCCCCTTCCAGCAAAGACCTCAAATTTGGAATAGACCGAATTTTGTCTTCCGAATTTGACCCAAAAGTCAAAGAAGGCAACACACTGAGAGGTACGTCTTGGCTGGGAGGCTTCAGGGCTCACAACCACTCATGAGGGCCCTGATGCCATGAGGGTTTGGGGTGCTTTTACATTTACGGGCAAAATGGTAGAATGAGGGGGAAGAAAACGAGAAAAAAAAAAAACATTTAAAACTCAGCTACTCCATGTTTAAAAAAATACTTTTGGGTTGCTTAAACAATACAGAATGTGTATCTACGCTCTGATTGCCACAAACTTTTGCAAAAGTATAATCTATATTTTTGAATGAAATATCTGCAGAAAGACCTAGATCTTACTGACAGGGAAATCTCAGCACTGGAACACTTTGCATTTATTTGCTTTCCAACAAAATCCTTCCCAAGAATTGCAGGGGAGCCAAATTGCCAGTCTAAAGTCCTGAAGGGAGAAGGCAGAGTGAGGGGCCTGGAGGGTGTAAATTAGGGGGTTGTGGAATCCTGGAAGACATCCGAAAATTACTAGTTTAAGACCATTTTATAAAAGCCTTTTCTTTTTGTCGGGTGGCCTGAACACGGTTGACACACACAGACAGACAGTTCAGGCCCACTCTTTGGCTGCTGTCTGGAAAGAGCATCTTGCCAATAAGGGGGTCTTTTTTGACCTGGGTAGGATAAAACTGAATCAAGGGAGAAGGGAAGGGAGGAACAAATCTGTTGGGAGTGTATCAATTTGTTCAAGGTGTAACTGACTCTTCTTTCCCCCCTATCCAGATCTCACATCGCTGCTAACTGGTGGACGGCCTACAGGGGTGCACCTAGCTGGCCTGCAGCCTTCAGCCGGACAGTTCTTTGCATCTCTAGATCCCATTAATGAGGCCTCTACCATCCTCAGCCC